>NC_069789.1:38174021-38477051 GCF_027406575.1 Nycticebus coucang
TATAGGAAGATTTTGCTCTTTTTTCCCTTCCTTCTTTTACTGTGGATCTTCACATAGTCTGTCTTTGAGCTCATTGATTCTTTCCTCTATTTGATCCATTCTGGTATTGCGAGCCTCTAATGAATTTTTCAGTTCAGCAAATGTATTTTTCAGTTCCAAGATATCTTTTTAAAAATTATTTCATTTTGTTATTAAATTTCTCTGATAAGTTGCTGAACTTTTTTCTGTGTTACCTAAGAGACTACTGAGTTTCCTTAAAGTTTCTATTTTATTCATGGTCAGAGAGCTCACATATTACCATCTCATTAGGGTTAGTCACTGATACCTTGCTTTACCCATTTGAGGAATTCATGGTTTCCTTTTTGCTGTTGTTTCTCATGAATGTACAGACTTTGCATTGAAAGATTAGTTATTTATTCCAATCTTCTCTGTCAGGCTTATTTTGCTTTTTATTGGATATATTTGCTCAGAGATTCTTTACTGCTAGGTCTCTGCCTCCTTTTCAACTCTAGGTGGTGTGTTAAGCCCAAGTTTGCTTTGACTCTAGCAAACAATTGAAGCACTGTTTGTCCCAAATGCAGAAAGTCCCAAAAGGGATATCCCAGCAGTGTGGGAAGGCTGACTAGAGGCTTGTTCTCAGAGGACCTGTGGAATGTACCTCCTACAGTGTGGTGCTGCTGAACAGCCCCTCTGGTTGGGTGTCTCCTTTGGTTGAGGTATAGAACAGAGACAGAGTTTCCAGGGTGGGATGGGGATGGTAATTCTGCCTCCCCTCTTTGTCTCTGATGGTCCTCAAGGATAATACACCTTTCTGGCACTTGCAATTCTTCATGTGGATTAAGGCAGGGACAAATCTGCTGCTAGGGAACCCATGATGGTGGGAAAACTGGTTTTTCACCTCAATATCACTTTTTCCAATGTATTAATAGAAACCGTGAGTTGGGAGAAAATTCTCCACATTCTTGGGCATTATGTGGGAAGGGATGTCTGATTCTCTTACCATATGCTCAGTGATTTTTTACTTCTTTGTGGTGCTGGGAGCTGTCTCATCCTCATATTTGAGTTCTGGGATATAGCTGATGATAATCTCGATGCTGTATATTTGGTTTGGGTTTTCTGTGAAGACTGAAGCCAGCTTGCTTCTATGCTGCCATTTTGGAACTGTAAGTCCCCCTTATATGAATGTCTACTTGTTCCAGTATCAGTAGTTGAATAGACTATTGAATTATCTTTACATCATTGTTGAAAAATAAATATGTGTCATGATTTATTGCTGGACTCTCGATGCTGTTCTATTGATTTATATGTCTATGCTAGGCCTATACTATATTGCTTTTATTACTCAAAGTTATTTTAGCAGTAATTTTTTCCCCATAAATCAAGTAACTTAGTTTCACTTAATTCACAACTGGAAGTACTATGATTGTGGTCCTTTTTGCTACCACACAGTTTCTTCTGAATTCAGCATTAGGACAATTAAATCACACTTTGTGTTTCTCTATTCAACTATTATAAGCTTAATATGACCTCGCATTTGTTTTTCCTTGATTTGAGACCATCCTTTATTTATTTATTTTTTTTCAGATTCTCTCTGGACTTTTATAATTAGCTTGTGACAATTAAAGAAATGCAAGTTTACACTGAAACTTTCATAATGACAATTCAAAGCCTTTATTTACAAACTAAAGAAATAGACATGTAAATTTATTTTTCAAAATCTGGTCTTAATACTGGTGAAGTAATTCAACTTTGTGATTATACTTAAAGAAAGTAAGTTGACATGAGGACCTGCCAAATTCATGGCTGCAAGCCATACTTGCCAAGCCATAGAAGGTTAAATACTATTGTCCTAGGTGATCCTTGGTACTAACAGAATCCTGAATTCAAACAAATACAAGCTTTAGAATGTGAAATAGATTAACCAATGGAAGGCACACAGATTATTTAGAATATGGTTAAAATAATATTTAGATCGAAATTAGGATGAATACATAGGCACAAAAGTGCGTGCACATATATCTGTGCGTGCGTGCGCACGTGCGCACGTGCACACACAGACACACAGACACACACACCCTTGTAGACAGCTGTGGGACCCCTAAGATTATATCCATGGGACTTACTTTTATCATCTAGAAACCTAATGGTCCTTCCATATTTTTCATATGAAATTTATCACTAAGTCTTTTTCATTGTACTTTCTAAATATCCCTTGAGTATGTTTACTTCCCTTTCTACATCATCTGCGTCCTGTGCTGAATAACAATCATGCCTTAATCAAAATATTACAACTGATGGATCCCTTTCATGGGATCTTACAGCTTTGGGTATTCTTCCTTGACTGCACTTGCCATTATAGCAATTATTTGTTTTTTTTTTTTTTTTGTATGCATATTTGATTAATACCTTTCTGAGTAGTCTATAAATTACCTATGACCTGAGTCCACATATCCTTTGACTCATTATTTGTATCTTCAGTAGCACACACACTATAATAAATGTGTGAGAACTGTGAAATAACCCAAAGGAACTAAATAGAGAAATAGTAAATGATGTCTCCTTGTGGCGAGGTCTCAGGATTTTATGCAGAGTCATGTCCATCTTATACTATCTTTTATCATGACCTAAGTAAATCTGCTGGTGGGTTAAATTCATAGGTGCCTCAGAACATGGAGAAAGTAGGATCATGACAAAAATTGTTTTAATAGGCTGCAACAGGGCAGCACATTTAACAAAATGAAATTTATTGGGAGAAAACTGTGTATAAATGAAGCATAAATAACAGCCCAAACTATAGGATACATACCGGATATGAGAGCTATGTGTGAACAGGCTTATTTGTGGAATGAATGATACTTAACAGAGGGTGTGAATTACTTTATCAATCTATTAAAAAATGTAAAAATCCAACAGTTAAATAGAAAGCACAAATTCTAGTGTTTGATAGCATAGTAGGGTGACTATAGTTATCAATAATTTATTGTATGTTTCAAAATAACTAGAGGAGAAGATTTGGAATGTTATCAACACAAAGAAATAATAAATGTTTGAGGTTATGAATATCTCAATCACCCTGACTTGATCATTTCATATTATGGGATGTATCAGATATCACATGTACCCCATAAAATATATACAATGATTATGTATAAATTTAAAAAGTCTTTTTACAAAAAAGTAAACCCTCAGAAAAAATATAGGCAAAAATATAAATATCTTTTAAAAAATAATTAATTTTGGGCCTATATGAACAATGCAAATTAAAATAACATTAAGAATGAGTTTTGGTTCATCAAATTGACAAATATTAAATAATAAAATGTAACATGCAGTAAGTCAATGTTTTTTGTAATGACTGGATTTTATGCTGCTGGTTGCAATATAAATTGCTAGCTTTTTTAAAGGTATATTTAGCAATTCAAACAAAAAAATCCTGAAATGTAAATATCTTGGCTCTGCAATAACACTTTAGGCATTTCTCCTATGGAAAAGTGTGAAAGATTTAGCAACAAGTATATTCATTTTAGTATTATTGTTATAGCAAAAAAGATTGGAAACAAGTCTCTAGCAATAGGGATTAGTTAAAGGATAACATATCCACATGAAGAAAGGCAAAACAACTACCAAAAGGGAAATGGTTAATAATGGTTTTTTATGTTGGTGGAATTCTCTTTTTTGCTTGTCTTTGTTCTCTATGACAAACATACGTGGATTCTATAAATGGTAACCTCCCCACCAACCAGAAAAAAATCTCACTTTATTAAAATAGCAAAGGCGGTGCAAAAGAAGCTATTTTGAACTTGGGCTGCATTAATTGAAGTGGCATGTTCAGAATAAAGGAAAGGGAAGTTCCATGTTGCTCTGTGCTACTGTCCCCTCCCACTGCTCAGTGCACTGTACTCAATGATGAGTGACTTATTATAGGTCTGTGTTTACAGAAGAGTGTCAGACATCATGGGGGACTCAAAGCCATGACATGATCTGAAGAAAAAGGAGCAAAGTATTGGGAGGCAGGAAGCTTGATTTTAGCTAAGGCTGTGTCATCTTCCAGCTGGTTGGACTTTGGACCAACCACTTATCTTTTCTGGTACCATGTTTCCTATATTAAAAATGGGTATAACATGCACAACAAATATTTCATTGTGAATATTAACTCAAATAATAACTGGGAAAGCAGTTTGTAATTTTTGTCGTGGGAACTACCTGTATTCATCTTGGAACCAAGTCAGGATGGGGAGGATGAATTTATTTATTTATTTATTATTATTATTTTTTTAATTTTTAATTTTTTTTATTAAATCATAGCTGTGTAGATTAATGCAATCATGGGGCACCATACACTGGTTTTATAGACCATTTGACACTTTTCATCACACTGGTTAACATAGCCTTCCTAGCATTTTCTTAGTTATTGTGTTAAGACATTTACATTCTACATTTACTAAGTTTCACATATACCCTTGTAAGATGCACCGCAGGTGTAATCCCACCAATCACCCTCCCTCCGCCAACCTCCCCCCGTCTCGCCTCCCTTTCCCCCTTCCCCCTATTCTTGGGTTATAACTGAGTTATAGTTTTCATGTGCAAGCCATAAATTAGTTTCATAGTAGGGCTGAGTATACTGTATACTTTTTCTTCCATTCTTGAGATACTTTACTAAGAAGAATATGTTCCAGCTTCATCCATGTAAACATGAAAGAGGCAAAGTCTCCATCTTTCATTAAGGCTGCATAATATTCCATGGTGTACATATATAACAATTTATTAATACATTCATGGATTGATGGGCACTTGGGCTTTTTCCATGACTTAGCAATTATGAATTGGGCTGCAATAAACATTCTGGTACAAATATCTTTGTTATGATGTGATTTTTGGTCTTCTGGGTATATGCCTAATAGGGAATTATAGGATTGAATGGCAGATCTATTTTTAGATCTCTAAGTGTTCTCCAAACATCTTTCCAAAAGGAATGTATTAATTTGCATTCCCAACAGCAGTGTAGAAGTGTTCCCTTTTCTCCACATTCTCTTTGGATTCTGGTTATTAAAACTTTATAGGAGACATAACCTGCAAATATCTTCTCCCATTGTGAGGGCTGTTTGCTTGCTTTACTTACTGTGTTCTTGGCTGTGCAGAAGCTTTTTAGTTTGATCAGGTCCCAGTAGTGTATTTTTAAAGCTGCTTCAATTGCCCGGGGGGTCCTCCTCATAAAATACTTGGCCAGACCAATTTCTTCAAGGGTTTTCCCTGCACTCTCTTCTAGTATTTTTATAGTCTCATGTTTTAAGTTTAAATCTTTAATCCAGTGAGAGTCTATCTTAGTTAATGGTGAAAGGTGTGGGTCCAGTTTCAGTCTTCTACAAGGTTGCCAGCCAGTTCACCCAGCACCATTTGTTAAATAGGGAATCTTTTCCCCACTGAATGCATGTACCCAGAAGGAAAAAAATCCTTTTATCATAAGGACACTTGTACTAGACTGTTTATTGCAGCTCAATTTACAATCGCCAAAATGTGGAAACAGCCTAAATGCCCACCAACCCAGGAATGGATTAATAAGCTGTGGTATATGTATACCATGGAATACTATTCAGCTATTAAAAAAAAATGGAGACTTTACATCCTTCGTATTAACCTGGATGGAAGTGGAAGACATTATTCTTAGTAAAGCATCACAAGAATGGAGAAGCATGAATCCTATGTACTCAATTTTGATATGAGGACAATTAATGACAATTAAGGTTATGGGGGGGAAGCAGAAAGAGGGACAGAGGGAGGGAGGTGGAACCTTGGTGTGTGTCGCACTTTATGGGAGCAAGACATGATTGCAAGAGGGACTTTACCTAACAATTGCAATCAGTGTAACCTGGCTTACTGTACCCTCGATGAATCCCCAACAATAAAAAAAAAATAAAAATAAAAAGCCATATAAATATCTGATTCAAAAAAAAAAAAAAAGACAAAGATGAAATAATGGTAAGTAGCTGGATTCATCTGTTGGTTCTCTATTCTGTTCCAGGCATCTACTTCTCTGTTTTTGTGCCAGTACCATGATGATTTGATCACTATTGATTTGTGTTATAGTCTGAGGTCTGGTAGCATGATTCCTCCTGCTTTGTTTTTATTTCTGAGTAATGTCTTGGCTATTTGAGTTTTTTTCTGACTCCATATGAAATGAAGTACTGTTTTTTGAAGATCTTTAAAGTATGACAGTGGAGCTTTAATAGGGATTGCATTAAAATTATATATTGCTTTAGGTAGTATGGACAATTTAACGATGTTGATTCTTCCCAGCCATGAGCATGTATGTTTTTCCATTTGTTAACATTTTCAGCTATTACTTTTTTTAGAGTTTCCTAGTTCTCTTTATAGAGATCTTTCATGTCATGTGTTAGATAAACTCCCAAATATTTCATCTTCTTTGGCACTACTGTGAATGGAATAGAGTCCTTAACTGTTTTTTCAGCTTGAGTATTGTTGGTATATATAAAGGCTACCAATTTATGAATGTTGATTTTGTAACCTGAGATGCTGCTGTATTCCTTGATCACTTCTAAGAGTTTTGTAGTAGAATCCCTGGTGTTTTCCAGATATACAATCATATCATCTGCAATGAGTGAAAGTTTGATCTCTTCTGACCCTATATGGATACCCTTGATCACCTTTTCTTCCCTAATTGCAGTGGCTAAAACTTCCATTGCAACGTTAAAGAGCAGTGGAGACAATAGGCAGCCTTGTCTGGTTCCTGATCTGAGTGGAAATGATTTCAGTCCAACTCCATTCAATATGATATTGGCTGTGGGTTTGCTGTAGATGGCCTCTATCAGTTTAAGAAATGTCCCTTCTATACTAATTTTCTTAAGTGTTCTGATCATGAAGGGATGCTGGATATTATCAAAAGCTTTTTCTGCAGCAATTGAGAGAATCATATGGTCTTTGTTTTTTAATTTGTTTATGTGCTGAATTATACTTATAGATTTTACGTATATTGAACTAGCCTTGAGACCCTGGGATAAAACCGACTTGGTTATGATGTATAATTTGTTTGATGTGTTGTTGGATTCTGTTTGTTAGGATCTTGTTGAACATTTTTGCATCTATATTCATTAGTGATATTGGTCTATAATTTTCTTCTCTTGTTGGGTCTTTTCCTGGTTTGGGGATAAGGGTGATGTTTGCTTCATAGAACGTGTTGGGTAGTCTTCCTTCCTTTTCTACCTTTTGGAAGAGGTTGAGTATTATAGGTACTAATTCCTCTTTAAAGGTTTGTCAGAATTCTGATGTGAAGCCATCTGGTCCTGGGCTTTTCTTTTTAGGGAGGTTTTGTATGGTTGATGCTATTTCAGAACTTGATATGGGCCTGTTCATTATTTCCACTTGATTTTGGCTAAGTGTTGGAGGGTGATGTGCTTCCAAGTATTGGTCAATTTCCTTCAGATTTTCATATTTATGAGAATAAATTTTCTTGTAATATTCATTAAGGATTTTTTGAATTTCTGAGGAGTCTGTTATTATTTCGTCTTTACCATTTCTGACTCATGAGATTAGAGATTTTACTCTTTTTTTCCTGGTTCGCTTATGAGAGCACTCAGTGAGTGAGATCAAGTCATTCATGGAGGACAAGGGCTTCTAATTCTTTCTTTATAACTGCATTTGGGCTTTTCTAATTTTGGCATTTGTTTTATGGGTAAAAGTCATACATTTTCTTATAACAAAGGTTTTACTGACTGCATATGCACCATGGGAAATCTTTAGAAATATGAATGGGGACTGGAGACCCCAAAACCATCCTCAAAGCCACTTTCAGCTACCATGTCCATGGTCAGTAGCCCACGTGTACTCTGAGGATAAAACTGACCCACATTTTTCGAGCCCACCTTTTGGGGTTTCCTCCAGGCCACTGGCAGCATCACCAGCTGTTTTCAGCTGGCTCTGATGCACTCCCAGAGCAAGGGAAGAGCCCAGAGTAGCAGGTTGTCACTGGATAGTGAAGATTAGAATTACATGCCATCTTACTATGGCTCAGACATCCTAAGGTACCAATGAGAACAGCAAGCGTGTGACATCTTAGCTCTACTCCAACCCTGAGAAAGGGTATCAGTGAGTCAGTTTGGGTCCTTGTTGTCTGGGGGAAGGGGTTTATCCTGCTCTCTGGGCAGCCAGTTCTGACTTCTCATAATTGTCACGTCTTGTGTTTTGCTCACAGAGCTGGCTTTGCAACGATAGGTGAATCCATAGTTAGTGCCCCTCCATCTCCTAAAGTTTGAGTGCCAATGTGCTCCTTCAATTGATCTCATTCAGTATCAGTTATTTATGGGATGTATACTACATATCAGACAATTTTTTAGATGTTGGGAAGATGCAATAGGACCTCTATAAGTCGACCACCCAAGGGCCTAGAACAAACAGGGAACCAGTCATCCATGTGTAGAAGTTTGATCTCCAAGTGAGGGGGAGGTCTTCAGGCTTCAGGTTCTTGAATGAATGTGGCTTTGCTGATTACCAGTCATCAAGAGCTTTAGTTTCTATCTGGTTGAGCTAGTGCAAAGCAAACCATTAAATGTTGTTTGGAATGTTTTCCGCTCTTACATATGTCACTCTTTATGATGATGTTCTTGTCAGGCATCATCTTGAAAAAGTCTGCCCTCATCAGTGTTAAAGACGTCATCCAGCATCTTTGAAGCCTCTGGTGAAGTCTGGAAACATTTTGGTGCACTCTTTCCACAACTTCTACTAGAACTTCATTGGATTTACCACACAAAGCTTTCTGGGAGATCTTGTGTTAAGGTTTAAATTTCTTAAACCAACCACTTGAGGGTTGGAAATTTGCCAGCCCACATTACTGTGCAAATTTTTGTAGCAACTTCTTGGTTCATTGGTCTAGAGACTGGGGGCATTGACTGCCCTCATTTGTTTGAACCAGCTTAATGTGGGTTCATTGACTTCCTCGAGGGAAGTTTTCCTCCTTTTACACTGTAAGTCTCTGCTTTCTTTACAGGGATACTCCATGAATGTTTTTGGATGTTAACTGTGGTCTTGCTAATATGAAAATGTTCTGCTGTCTTTCTTTGGCTGCTACTTTCCAGCATATGTAGAAGATCAACCCTTTCCTCCACTGTCAGCTTTTTGAGTTCTTTCCTTTGGGCCATGATGTCTCAATGAAATGTAAAACTTTTTAGTAATCATGGGGTGTATCCACAATTCAGACCCGTCCTTCATGTTGGAAAAATCTTCTGTAACACATGATAAACAATAGAATGTTATGCCTAATCCAATGTGTGATAATAATAAATCATGCAAAAAGAACTTATACTAAAGAAAAAAAAAATAGTGCAACCAAGGGGCAAAGCCCATACCTTCTATCCTTTAATGTAGAGTGGACTCAACCTATTAAATTGTAGAGAGTAAATTAATACCATGGGCCCTCTCTAAGTTGACCACCCCAGGGACTGTAACAAATGTGTCAACCTACAGAAGTGGTCAACATAAGGAACTAGGCCTCTTTACTGATACACACATGTGATGCATGTCTGGTTTATGAAAATTAGGTCAACTTAAGGAAGTGGTCAAAAGGGAGGTGGGCAAATATGGAGGTTCCACTGTAGTAGAAAATAAGTCAGACCTCTTAGGGCTTACACTTTTGAAAGGAAATGGGTAATATGTAATGAAACAAATAAGAAATTACACATTGTGATAATCTCTATCAGGGCACTCATCATACTGTAGGTGACATAAATTGTACCTGGTTGTCCTGAGAGCAATGCAGGAACTAAGAGGATGTCATCAACAAGGAATGCTTTCAGCTATATTATCCAGAATGTTCAAGCAACAGGGTGTAACCATTAAATGGTCTTAAATAATAAGTCTAGAGTTTGGCAGTTCAGAGTGTGGAAGCAGCAGCTCAGCCATGTTCTTCTCTCTGCCTTGAATTTAGTTTGCCTCCTTTTGCTTGAAGCTGTCTGCTGTAGCTTCAGGCATTACATCTGGGTTCATGGTGGGGAGAAAGGAGAACAACAATTTCTACTGAGTCTTTTTCTTCCACCTAGTATGTCAAAGTCTTTCCAGAACCACACCCTTAATCCATTTGCATCTAAGTGGCTTACAACTGGAGCGTGCAGTCACCCATCAGGAGGCTCAGACACTGGAGAATGGGATTGTTATGTTTGACTTTAAACCAACCACAGCCTGGGGTTGAGTACAGTGCTTGAAATTGAGATTCTGTCAGTGGGAAAGACAGGGAAATGGGTACTGGGTTGTTGACCAACTTTGCTACTCCAGGTCCAGGTCAGAGAATAACTTGGTGGGAAGGAGTAGTGGTTGATGAGCTTGGTTAACTCACGAAGAATTGCATGGACTTGATGACTGGAAATAAGAGCAACACAGATTTGGTTTACGAAGACTCTCACCTGGACCAACAATGAGTCTAGCCAAGAATATCAAGGGTACAAATGAGTGGATAGGGTCTCTCCATCATCTACTATTGTCTTCACAGAGATCTGGTCAATGTAGTCTGGAGTAAGATATCTGCCAGGTCAGAGGATACCAGAGATATGGGATTATTGCTGTTGATATCAGTAGCTGGGGAAAGGCCATGACAATGTTTGATCATTTACCTACAAAAAGCAATTTTTGCTGTGGTACAATGTGTGCTTGGTTTGGCAGCCCATATATTAAAATTTAATAACAATGGAGAGAATGAGTGCTGATAATCAGAGCCTATAAGAATGCACAGATAAGAAGCATATATACAAAGAACCTTACTTCTATGAATATTTCCTGGCAGCTGGGAGTGGAGATGAGGAGAGACTAAACCTGAAAAACATTGTATATATAAAGATGCTCATCCCAGTGTTGAACACATACAAGAAGCCCTGAAAGTACAGCTCTCATTGATTATCTTGCTTTGATCCCCTCTTTATTCCTGGAAGTTCGTTCTTTTAAAGGTAACCTTTAATTAAAAAATTTGTTATATTTAATAAATATATTTTATATTTTCAAGAGAGACCCAGGTTGATGGGTTGCCCTATCATTAGAAGCCCCCAAAGGCATTTTAACTCAGGGAAAGGGAGAATACTGAGGTAAGGAGACAGCATATAAGTGGAAGAACAAACTCAATACAAGGGCCCTTGAGGGAGACACAAAGTATTAGCTGGACAGCAGGGCGTATGTATTACAAAGTGCTGCTCTTTTCTCACAGTCCTTCTCATTCTCTCTCTCCCATAGAGATGGAGAGGGCCCAATTCACTTCCATTTTAAAGGATTCCAGTATATTAAAGCATAAACATCTGAACTTTCCTGTAGTACATTTTAGAGGTTTACATAGAGCAAATGAATTTTATAAAGCATAAAGACACAAGGTAGATTTTTCTATTCAGAGCTTCATTAAAGCTTCATTACAATTCGTGGTGTGTTAGAGGTGGTGTGTTCTGGTGATTAGACATAGGTTTAAGTCTGGGTGATAAATTTCTTCTTTCAATCATGCAGTGTGACTGATGTGCAACTTTTGAAGATGACTTCACCAGCCTAAATTGGAATCCCTTCATGAATGTGAGACCTAGTCCAAACAGTCTTGCTGGCTCCCTGCTCCTTGTTGAAGATACAAATTGTGTGTGTGGGCCCAGCAGAGGTTCCAGAACATGCTTATTGAGTGAATGAATGCAGTGTGTGGAATGGATGAGCAGAAGAGAGCGCTCACAGAGGTGAAGGTCAAGAAGTGTTATGATGTTTTCATTTTTTTGGTGACTTACACATTTTGGTTGGGGGGCAGAAAATGTCTCATGGATTCGCATGCATTTTTAGAGCTACTGAGGCTGTGAAACAACCTCCCAAGTCTGCTTCTCCCCAATGGTGCAGACTGGGTCAGAGCCTGCCAAGGTGTTACTACATAGCAAACCTTTTCAGATTAAATGAGTGCCATCTATTCAGGGATGAGTGCTAAGGGCTCATCTGATAGCTGATCACAGGGAAAGGACACAATTCCAGCTCAGTGGCTATAGCTGGGGTGTTCTGCCATGGGTGGTGGGGACAAAGGATCAGATGGCATGCAATGAAGCGAGCATAGGATGTGTACACAGTGCAGTGGGAATTCATTACACTTTCCGCATAATTCTCCATCAAGTTACTGTGTGTGAACACTATCTGGGTAACGGGCAACTGATAACCTTGACTCAAGCATTAACAAAAGTGATTCATGTAACCAAGAACATTTGAACCCACATAATACTTTGAAAGAATAATAAAAATAACTACTATGTGCAGTGCTCTGTGGTCAGGCTATGTTCATATTCTTTCGGTTTAATATTCAATACTAAGGCTATCTGGGAAGTCGAACTTAAACTTACCTATTCCAAACTGCTATTCACAGTTTCGCAATGTTAATTACTATTTTGGAGGGCAGGGGACTTGTTATTGAGGAGTTGGGGGCTGGATAGAGTTGTGCTGGAAGGTTCTTGTGGATCTCAGATTCTGTTGTGTTTACTGTGGAGAGCTCGGTTACATATTCATAACTAAATGCCTTTATTTCTTCCCTAGATGGCTGTCTTAACCAAATACTGGCACAGAAGAGAAAACTCCCTTTATGCAAAGCAGAATTGACCAATTAACTATACTGATAAAGAATGCAGTGTTGATAGGAGAGAGTTCTATCAAGTCTAAATGGTTACTGTTTGGAATGATTCATCAATTGGTCAGAATGTTCCTTAACAAAATACTGTGGAACAGGAGCCACATGTCTGTCTACTTTTTCTTGAAATGGGAATTGACTAGTAACAGGGAAAAGGTTTGTAAAGTCTGACCACAAAAAAACTCAATTTTGTGCAGTTATTTTTCCAAGGAGTGGAAAGTAATCCCTTTTTGCTGATAGATAAATTGAAAAAAAAAATCAAACTCTCTTTAATGCAGCTCTATTAATTATGACTGGTTTTTATCTCATTTGTATTAAATGTGATGTCTTCTGCACGGCTTTCTGCACAGGATGGAGTATGTTTCCCTATTTCTTCTCATCTTGACATGCCCTGTTTTGAGGAATTTGTAAAATCATATAAGGGGTTGTAAGATGGCTTAAGCCTAATAAAACGAGTTCTCTCACAGATGTGGGTAACTAGGAACGACTCACTGACTGTGGAGTGCAGGATTGAAAGTGTTATTATTGTCTTATTAGAAGTGATGTGGCATGGGCCAGGGGATCTGCCCTGGAATGAGTCTACTGACAGCTTCTTGTAATTTTCATCTCTGATTAAAATGCTTAATTGATTCCAGAGCACAGGTGCTAAAAACCTTGATTCATTTCTGAAACTGATGAGAGAAAAATAGTCCCTAGAGTTGTCCCATATGAAGAAAGGAGGGAGGCACTGCTAATTGACAGCACTCCAGCTGCCCCAGTGTTGGGGGATGAGGAGCAACAGACCCAGAAGGACACCTGACACCTGCCTGGGTCAGCTGTTACTCTACCACTGTGGCAGGAATATGCCTTTGCCTCCCTTTCTACCCTATAATATGGGTATAATATCTGTGTTGAAGGGCTGTTGAGGCATGAATATTATAGAAACTTAATAAGCCTTCTTTTGAAAAATATCTTCTTGATCCTGCTTACCTTCTTGCAAATTCTAAATATGTAATTTTAGTGCCATTTAATGCTTGAACATGCTATAGATGTAGGCCAAACATGGGCTATTAAAAATCTCCCTTATAAGTTAGTAGGTTCCCCAAATTGAGTTTTACCTGAAAAAAATGTGTTGGTCCCAAAGTTATTTAGAAATTCTTGCTCCGTCCATCCTGTCCATACACTTCCCTGCTTTTCCTACCTCTGCCCACTTCATTTGATCAAAAGAAGATTCAGCAAGTTTCCCCGAGGGAAAGAGCCAGTAAGGAGTAGAGTGGAAATGCAGAAACCATTCAACTGAAGAGCTGTGTCATCTTCCTTGGGTCTTATGTGGGTTAAGTTTATCTGTTAACCTGACTAGGTTACAAGGTGCTCCGATATTTAATCAAAAGGCTCAGTAAAAACGTCTTTTTCTCTGCATGTCTTTGATCTGGGACATTCCTTTTTTCCTGCTTTTGGATTCAGATTGGTTTGGAATTTACACTGTTGGCTTTCCTGGTTATCAGGCCTTTGGACTTGGGTTGGAACTATACCAGTGAATCTCTTGGGTCTTCAGCTTGTCAACTACAAATCTTGAGACTTCTAATTCTCCAAAATCATCTGCATCAATTCCTTATAATCTTTCTCTATCTATCTATAGATAGATATGTACATATGTATTACATATCTATATCTAGAAATATATCTGTATAGATCTGGGTTCTCTGGAGAAACAGCCTATATCTATCTGTCTATGTATATCTATACTTTCATCCTATTAATTCTGCTTTTTTTCTGGAGAATCCAGACTAATATAGATTTTGTTACTGAGAAATGGGATGCTGCTATAACAGACACTTAAGTGTGACATTGGTATTTTAATGAGAATTAGATTAAATCTGTAATGGGTAGTATAGATATTTTAACCATGTTGATTCTTCCCAGCCATCAGCATGGCATATTCTTCCATTTGTTAATGTCTTCTGTTACATCTTTTCATAGTTCACTCTGTAGAGATCCTTCTTATCCTTTGTTAAGTATAAAAACCCACAAATACTTAAATATGTGGAAGTGGCTTTGGAATTGGGTAATGGGTAGAGGCTGGAAGAGTTTTGAAATATTTGATAGAAATATTGATATTAAAAGTAGTTCTGATAGGGCTCAGATGACAATGAGGACAATGTTATTAAAAGATGGAGGGAAAGTGATCCTTGTTATAAAGTGACAAAGAACTTGGCTGAACTTTGTTACAGTTATTTGTGGAAGGTAGAATTTGTGAATGATGAGCATGGCTATTATTGTTGAAGGAGCAGCTTGGTTCCTCCTGAATGCTTATAGTAAGATGCAAAAGGAGAGAGATGAAATAAAGGAGCAATTGTTAAGCAAAAAGGAAGCAGAACTTAGACATTTGGAAAATTCTCAGCCTATTCATATTGCAAAGAATGCAACATTATGAAGAGAACCTTAAAGGTGTGGCTGAACACCCTTGACAAAGAGATTGATCATGGGTGTGACTCACTGACTTAATCAAGTATTTCAATAGAAGCCAGCAATAGAAATGAGACTATACCAGCAAAGACACTGTCACTTAGGCTAAGAAAGAATAGAAAAAATAAGGTTCAATTAATAAAGCCAGTTGGATTTCTTAGGTGCAACAGGACCAGACCATAGAGCTATTTGGCTGTGAATATGCACTATTCTTCAAGAAGAGAGGGACCTTGATGGCATTTCAGAGATCATCAGCACCATCACTTGTGTTTGAATAGGCCCGACCGCCTCCAACCAAAGCTGTGGTGCTGGGACCACATTGCAGAACTTTGGGAATGGGGCTGCATGGTGCCTTGGAGGTGCAACACCACCCAGCAGAGATTTGAAGGTGAGATCATTACCCCAGTGGGCCCAGAAGGCAAAGCCTGATACTAAGGAGAATTATTCTGAAACATTAGGGCATAATGTAATTCTCCATGCCATGTTTGGACTTGCTTGGGATCTGTTACTCCTTCCTTCTTGTTTTTCCCTTTTGGAGTTTGAACATTAGTCTATGCCTATCCCATCAATGCATTTTGGAGCACACAATTTTCACAGATTCAGAGCTAGGGTGGAATTTTGCCTCAAGATGAAATGTATTTCAGGTCTCCCCTATATTTGAGTTAGATGATATTTATATGAGACTTTGGACTTTAGACTTTTGAGTTTATAGTAGAATGAATTAAAACTTTGGGAGCTGTTGGGATGGAATGAATATATTTTGCATGTGAAAAAGACATGAATTTTGGGGAACCAGAGGTGGAATGACTGAATTGTGTTTCCCCAAATTCATATGTTGAAGCACTAATCTATAATGTGATGGTATTTAGAGCAGGGGCCTTTGGGAAGTCATTAGGTTCGGATGAGGTCATAAGGTGAAGCCCTCATGATAGGACTAGTGGCTTTCAAAAAGAGGGAGAGAGATATTGCTCTCTTCCTGCCTTGTGAGGAAACTATGAGATAAGGGCCATTTGCAAGCCAGTAAGAAGGCTTTCAGAAGGTCCATCATGCTGGCTTCTGATCTTGGACTTCCAGGTTCCACACGGGAGAATAAAGTTTAAGCCACCTTCTGTATGGTATTTTGTTATGGCAGCCCAAGTTGACTGATATGATTCCGTAGCTTATTTTTCTTCTCCTCTCCCCTCCCCTTCCCTTCCCTTCCCTTCCCTTCCCTTCCCTTCCCTTCCCTTCCCTTCCCTTCCCTTCCCTTCTCTTCTCTCTACCAGGTCATCCTTTTTTTATTTGAAGTTTGGCCATGATGTTTGTGTGTATGTGCATATAGACAGTGCTAATTTCTGGGAAGTCCAATCGCATCCAGGATTCTCTGCAAATTAGTATATTAGCTGCACATTGACCATCACTTTGAAGTAATTGCATTCATTACATAAACTACTATTTAAAACCTTCTTATTCTCCTAAATTATTATGGTCTGAGATCTTTTTGTTAAGTAGGAAGGTATGTGGAATAGAAGAAAACTACTCTACCTGTAGTTTCAGAAAGGGAGGAGCTGGCTAGAAACTATTAGAACAGGCACAGCTAACAGATACTGACTATGGAAATGAATGGAACTCTCCTTCTTCTTATCTCCCCTTTCCCCTTCTCTATCCCTGTCACCACATTTTCAAGTCCTCTTCTTCCTTTTTTCCTCCAGATAGCTCCTTGCTCTGGAATCTGGAAGCCTGGAGGATTCTCTGTAGCTGTGGTTTCCTACTGACTCTGTGTGGTCACTGATAGGTCTTCTAATGGGTTGTGTTCCCCCAGAATTCACACGTTGTAGTTCTAACTTGTAGTAAGGCTGAATGTGGGACTTGTGTAGAAATAGGATAATTGCAGATGTAATTAGTTAAGTTAGGATGAGGTCATACTAGAGTGGGATGGACCTCTAATCCAATATGAGTGAGAGTAAGGCCATACAATGGGTCTCTACCTACCCGCTAGGGTATTTAGGAAGATGCAAAGAGTACTTGGTATTTATTTATTCCAATTATTGTCTAGTGCTGGGGCCATTAAAAACCATGCTGTTTCTCCCCTAGACAAACCTTGGTTAATTTCCTTTGTACACAATTTCAACACACTTGGGTTTAGAAAAGTAAAATGCCACCTAATCCATCACCTTGCCAGATTTCCCCAAATAGCAATTGTGATATGCTAATAGTTCTTTACTATGAGCTCATATTTATTAAGTTGAACAAATCTTTTTATTTTTAATTAAATCATAGCTGTGTACAATAATGCAATCATGACGTACAATGTGCTGGTTCCATATACAATCTGAAATGTTTTCACCGAACTGGTTAACATAGCCTTCATGGCATTTTCTTAATTATTGTGTTCAAACCCTTATACTCTACACTTAGTAAACTTCACCTGCACCCTTCCAAGATGCACCGAACAAATTTTTTGATTAAGAAGTGTTAATGAGTGGGAGGAGTAAGATGGCGGCCGAGTAACAGCTTCCTTGCAACCGGGCATGGTGAGTCTGGGGAGACAAGACTCCAGGCATCTCTGGCTGGTGGGATTTGCCCATAATCATCCCTTTGAGGATACAGGGAGTCAGCAAGAGACTTCTGGACCCCAAGAGGAGGGTGAGACTGGTGGAAAACTGGTGAGCGGTTGTGTGTGTTTGTTTGGTCTAATCCCGCCGGCAGCTGTGGGTACAGCAACAGTGAGATTGCAAGCTGGAAAGGTCTTACCTATGAGCTGTTTTGGTGTTTTTGGGCTTGGCACTAAGTTGAACTGCCTTGGGAGAGCTTGGGCAGGAGTACGGAGAACTCTGGGCATTGTCTACGGCTCCAGACTGAACCGCTGAGCCTGATGGAGCTAATAGTGCTCAGCTGTGGGCCATGTGGAGCCATTATGAGAGAACTGCCTGGGCAAGCTCTGCTCTCAGGGTCACAGAGCAAGGATCAATCAGGAGCTAGTAATCTAGTGACTTAGCAGCCTAAAGGTTGGGACTGAGCTGCCTTACAGCCTTAGCCCTCAGGGGCAGAGTGAGACCGGTTTTGGCACACTGGGTAAGTGGATAGCCACTTCAGCAGTGATCCCAGTGACAAGGGCTTTCCTGGGAAAGCTTCTGCTTAGCCAAGTTTAGCAGTTTAAAGTGCCTTTTAAGAGGGCTGAGGAGAGATTTAGGATCTCAACCCTGTGAGGTTTGAGCAATCAGCAGAAGCCTCCAGTAGTATCAGCATTGTGATTAACATCGCATATCCCAGAAGATCACCTGTAGCCCAGACAATATTCAGCAAGATATTTATACTGTTTTTTTTGTTGTTGTTTTATTTTTTAATTTCAACCTTTTCCCTATAGATTTTTCTTTCTTTTCTTTCTCCATTTTTCTAATTTAAATACAATTTCCCATTGTTGCCTTTTTTGATAATTAGAACTTAATTTTTGCTAGTGTTTCTACCCCTATTATTTGGTTTCCCCCCCAATTTTATCCCGTAAAGTTTTCTGTTTACTTGTTTTGGTTTGATTTATAGCATTTTTGTCTTTCCTCTTTACTTGGTGGAGGTGGGGTACTGTGTCCAAACAGGCTAGCAAAGACCTCAAGGGAACCACCCAACCAGGGACCCCATAGGTTAGGTTTTTTTTTAAGGTTGGTTCAAAGTACCCTACTGTACACCTCTATTGCTCTGTCTCCCTCTTTCTGTGCCTCTCTCTTTTTGTCAACATTCCCTTTTACCCACACTTTTTCTCTTTTTTCTTTTTCTTTTTTTTTTTTTATCCCTTCTTGCTCTTCAACCTTCTCATCCTTCTGGTTCTGTACCAAAAGGACTCATCAAAACCCTAGCCCACAGGCATGGCAACTTAGAGTAAGAGGAAGTGAAAGGAAAATTAGGGCAAGGAAACAGATAAAAGAAATCACTCATGAGGAAGAATCAGCAGAAAACTCCTGGCAACATGAAGAACCAGTCCAGAGCAACCCCACACAACGGACCATGAGGTAGCTACTGCAGAGGATTCCACCTATAAAGAAATGTTAGAAATGACAGAAAGGGAATTTAGAATACACATGATAAAAACAATAAAGGAAATGTTGAAAACAATGAAGGAAACTGCTGATAAAGTGGAAAATAACCAAAAGGAAACCCAAAGTAGAATCAAATAAGAGATGAATGATATGAAGAATATAGAAAGGATATAGCAGAGCTGAAGGAACTGAAGCAGTCAATTAGGGAACTTAAAGATGCAATAGAAAGTATCAACAACAGATTAGACCATGCAGAAGAAAGAATTTCAGAGGTATAGGACAAAGCTCTTGAGATAACTCAGATAGTTAAAGAGGCAAAAAGGAAGAGAGAGAAAGCAGAACATTCACTGACAGAATTATTGGACTTTATGAAGTGCTCAAATGTATGAGTTATAGGTATCCCAGAAGGGGAAGAAGAATGCTCCAGGGGAATGGAAGCCATACTAGAGAATATTATAAATGAAAATTTCCCAAATATCACTAAAGATTCTGAAACGCTTCTTTCAGAGGGATATCAGACCCAGGTCACCTCAACTCTAACTGAGCTTCTCCAAGACACATTGTGATGAACCTGTCCAAAGTCAAGACAAAAGAAAAGATTCTTCAAGTTTCCAGGAATAAGAGCCAGTTGACCTACAGGGACAAATCCATCAGGGTGACTGCGGACTTCTCTAATGAAACTTTCCAAGCAAGAAGACAATGGTCATCTACCTTTCATCTACTTAAGCAGAACAACTTCCAGCCCAGAATTCTATACCCTGCTATGCTAAGCTTTAAAATTGATGAAGAAATCAAATCATTTACTGATATACAAATATTGCAGAAATTCGCCACAACAAGACCAGCTCTACAGGGGGAAATACTTCAACCCATTTTACATACTGACCATCACAATGGATCAGCAGCAAAGTAAGAACTCAGCAATTAAAGGACAGAACCTAACTTCCACACTGATGCAAAAGATAAAACTAAGCAATGGACTCTCACAAAATAAGATGAATAGAACACTACCACACTTATCAACTATCTCAATAGATGTTAATGGCTTGAACTCCATTTGCTGTCTGCAGAAAATACACCTGGCTTCCAAAGACTAATTGAAACTCTGAGTTAAGGGTTGGAAGACAATTTTTCAGGCAAACGGAATTCAGAAGAAAAGAGGAGTTGCACTCTTATTTTCGGATACATGTGATTTAAAGCAACTGAAGTCAAAAAAGACAAATATGGTCACTTTATATTGGTCAAGGGAAAAATACAACAAGAAGACATTTCAATTCTAAATATCTATGCGTCCAATTTAAATGCTCCCAGATTCTTGAAATAGACCTTACTCAGTCTGAGTAATATGATATCCAATAATACCATAATAACAGGGGACTTTAACATTCCTCTTACAAAGCTGGACAGATCCTCTAAACAGAAAGAAAACAAAGATATAGGGGCTTAAATGAGACCTTAGAACAACTGTGCTTGATAGATGAATATAGAACACCCCATCCTAAAGATAAAGAATATATACATTCTTCTCATCACCCCATGGAACATTCTGCAAAAATTGATCATATTCTAGGCCACAAAACAAACCTCAACAAAATACAAAAGAATTGAAATTTTACCTTGTATCTTCTCAGACCACAAGAAAGGCACTAAAGATAGAACTCAACTCTAACAAAAACTTTCAACCGCACACAAAGGCATGGAAATTAAACAACCTTCTGTTGAATGGTAGTTGGGTGCAGGAAGAAATAAAACAGGAAATCATTAACTTCCTTGAGCATAACAACAATGAAGACACAAGCTACCAAAACCTGTGGGATACTGAAAAAGCAGTTTTGAGAGGAAAATTTATCACTTGAGATGCCTACATTTGAAAAACAGAAAGAGAGCACATCAACAAACTTACAAGCCATCTTATGGAATTGGAAAAAGAAGAACAACCTAGCCTAAACCCAGTAGAAGAAAAGAAATCTCCAAAATGAAATCAGAGATCAATGAAATTGAAAACAAAAGAATCATTCAGAAAATTAATGAAACAAGAAGTTGGTTTTTTGAAAAAAATAAATAAAATAGATAAACCTTTGACCAGAATAACTAGAAATAGAAAAGTAAAATCTCCTGTAACCTCACTCAGAAATGATAAAGGGGAAATTACAACTGATGCCATAGAGATACAAGAGATCATCTCTGAATACTACCAGAAACTCTATGCCCAGAAATTTGACAATGTGAAGAAAATGGATCAATATTTGGAATCACACCCTCTCCATAGACTTAGCCAGGAAAAAATAGAGCTTCTGAACAGACCAATTTCATGCACTGACATTAAAGAATCAATAAAAAAGCTTCCAACAACAACAAAAAAATGCCCTGGTCCAGATGGCTTCACAACAGAATTCTATCAAACCTTCAAGGAAAAGCTTATTCCTGTACTGCAGAAATTATTGGAAAAATTTGAGGAGGAAGGAATCTTCTCCAACATGTTATTTGAAGCAAACATCACCCTGATACCCAAACCAGGAAGAGACCCAACTAAAATGGAGAATTTCAGACCAATTTCACTCATGAGTATAGATACAAAAATTCTCAACAAAATCTTAGCCAATAGATTACAGCTTATCGTCAAAAAATTCATACATCATGATCAATTAGGTTTCATCCCAGGAATGCAAGGCTGGTTTAACATGTGCAAGTCCATAAACATTATCCAACATATTAACAGAAGCAAAAATAAAGACCAAATGATCCTCTCAATAGATGCAGAAAAAGCATTCAATAAAATCCAGCATCCTTTACTAATTAGAACACTGAAGAGTATAGGCATAGGTGGCACATTTCTGTAACTGATTGAAGCTAACTATGACAAAGCCACAGCTAATATTTTACTGAATGGTGTAAAACTGAAAGCTTTTCCTCTTAGAACTGGAACCAGGCAAGGTTGTCCTCTATCACCTTTACTATTCAACATAGTGCTGGAAGTTCTAACCAATACAATTAGGCAACACAAGGAAATAAAGGAAATCCAAATGGGAGCAGAGGAGGTCAAACTCTCCCTCTTTGTTGATGACATGATCTTATACTTAGAGAATCCCAAAGACTCAACCACAAGACTCCTGGAAGTCATCAAAAAATGCAGTAATGTCTCAGGATATAAAATCAATGTCCACAAGTCAGTAGCCTTTGTATATGCCAATAACAGTGAAGATGAGAAGCTAATTAAGGATACAACTCCCTTCACCATAGTTTCAAAGAAAATGAAATACCTAGGAATATACCTAACAAACGAGGTGAAGGACTTCTATATAGAAAATTATGAAATCCTAAGAAAGGAAATAGAGAATTTTAACAAATGGAAGAACATACCATGCTCATGGCTGGGAAGAATCCACATTTTTAAAATGTCTATACTTCCAAAAGCAATCTACCTATTCAATGCCATTCCTATTAAAATACCAACATTGTACTTTCAAGATTTGGAAAAAACGATTCTGTATGGAATTCTGCATTTTGTATAGAACCAGAAAAAAAAAACAGAAAAAACTGTTCAGGCAGTTCCTAGTAATAAAAATAAAGCTGGGGGCACCACCGTACCAGATTTTAGGTGAACTACAAAGCCATAGTGATCAAGTCAGCATGGTACTGGCACAAAAATAGAGACATAGACATTTGGAATCAAATAGAAAACCAGGAAATTAAACTAACATCTTACAACCATCTAATCTTTGATAAACCAAACAAGAACATACCTTGGGGGAAAGACTCCCTATTCAATAGATGGTGTTGGGAGAACTGGATATCCACATGTAAAAGACTGAAACTGGAACCACACCTTTCTCCACTCACAAAAATTGATTCAAGGACTTAAATAAGGCATGAAGGACTTAAATTTAAGGCATGAAACAATAAAAGTTCTCAAGGAAAGCATAGGAATAACACTGGAAGATATTGGCCTGGGAAAGACTTCATGAAGAAGATTGCCATGGCAATTGCAACAATAATAAAAATAAATAAACGGTTCTCAATTAAACTGAAAAGCTTCTATGCAGCTAAGGAGACAATAACCAAAGAAAATAGACAACCTACACAATGGGAAAGGATATGTGCATATTTTGAATCAGACAAAAGCTTGATAACTAGGATCTATAGAGAACTCAAAGTAATCCACATGAAAAAAGCCAACAATCTCCTATATCAAGGGTTAAGAGACATGAATAGAATCTTCTCTAAAGAAGATAGACAAATGGCTAACAAACATATGAAAAAATGTTCATCATCCCCATCTATGAGAAAAATGCAAATCAAAACCACCCTGAGATACCATCTAACTCCAGCGAGAATGGCCCACATCACAAACTCTCAAAACTGCAGATGCTGGCGTGGATGTGGAGAGAAGGGAACACTTTTACACTGCTGGTGGGACTGCAAACTAGTACAACCTTTCTGGAAGGAAGTATGGAGAAACCCCAAAGCACTCAAGCTAGACCTCCCATTTGATCCTGTAGTCACATTCCTGGGCATCTACCCAGAAGGGAAAAAATCCTTTTACCATAAGGACACTTGCACTAGACTGTTTATTATAGCTCAATTTACAATCGCCAAAATGTGGAAACAGCCTAATGGATTAACAAGCTTTGGTATATGTACACCATGTAATACTATTCAGCCATTAAAAAAATGGAGAATTTGTATTAACCTGGATGGAAGTGGAACACATTATTCTTAGTAAAGCATCACAAGAATGGAAAAGCATAAATCCTATGTACTCAATTTTGATATGAGGACAATCAATGACAATTAAGGACACGGTGCAGGACAAGGAAGTGGAGAGCAGAGAGAGAAAGAAGGACCCTAAATCCAGTAAGGCTGGTGTTCTTATTAAGACAGGAACATGTTATCAGAGGGAGAGCACTATGTGAACATCAAGGTAAAGATGGATAGGCGGGTGATTCATCTAAAACCAAAGATCCCCCAAGATGTTCAGGCAGAACAGTGGAAGCTAGACGAGATGGAACAGATGCTCCCCTGTACCTTCAGAGGGAGCCAACCCTGCTGACACCTTGGGCTCTTGGTCTCAAGCTGAATTTGTGTGTAAGTTGGAATAGGTACATTTACCTATTACCTGTAATAGCCCCTGCTTGTGAGTGCAAGTTGTACATTAAGTTGTAAGTCAGGGACTGCCTGTACTTTACTACAGCAGCCCTAGCAAACTAATACTGGTGCTGTTTTCTATTAAAGCCATCTCAGGTAGCAGTAATGTGGTGGGGGATAAAGGAAATGGGCAGAAAGCCCCTCACCTCAGAGCAGACCAGGTAGGCTTAGCATCTATTCAAATACTCTGACCCTTCTGCCCATGCAATCTGGAAGCAGGATTCAGCTGGGTGTATGCTCCAGCTCAGCTGCAGCTTGACCTGACATCATTTCGTACTGTTCCTTAAGCCAAATGGAGATTCTTTACCTGTGTCTGCCTGCCTGTGGGTGACAGGATGACTGAGGGCCAGAAGATCATAAATTGTCATTGCTTTTAGCAGCATAAAATGTCATTTTCTGCATGACTTCTTGAGAGGGCATAGACAGGGGCTGTCTATACCAGGCAATTTATATTCATAAAGTATGTTTTGTTTTTTTTTGTGAACACATACTTTATGGATCCCAGTGAAAAATGAAAATATGAGGATGGGTGGGATGGTGAAATCAATCTCCCCTTACCACATGTAGGATGTCCTTACAGCTGTGCCTGGATGAGCTGGACAAGGCATCCCTCCCCCAGTTATCCAATGAATGTGCAGTGGCACTGTCAGCTGCTGTAGTAGGGGTAGTGTCTTGTCCTGTCCCCAGATGGCATGCAGCAAGCATCTATCCCACATCCTCCCTTGCTGGGAATAGAGGATGACAGCAGAATGCAGGCTTCCCTCCCAGTGCAACCTGGTCTCCACCGTGGGTGAACAGCACCAGTGGTTGTAGGACAGAGTCAGGAAAGAAGTGGCCAGACTGGGCCAAGGTACCAAGTCATGGGGAGTGGACAGTTGAGACTCCATCCCAGAAGGTGAGCAGGCAGAGAGATGGTAGGAGGTAGGCTTGTATGTGAGTCAAAGCTCCAACTCCCATGCCCAACAATGCTATTCACTTACTAAAAACCAATTCAAAGAGAAAATCATTGAGAATTTCGAGATGGAAACTGCAGAGAGCATTGAAGTCCAACTGCATGGCCTATCTGAGGGTGGGGCCCTCTTTGGCAGCGCTGGTCAGTGACTCATGAAACTGGTCCCACTACTGAGGCAACAGATTAAAATTTTATAGCAACACACATTAAATATTATTATATGATGCTATGAGTGTCATCATGAGTGTCGTAACTTGAGGATGAATTATATGGGCAGAAGAACAATGGAGAAACTCCTGGCTGACCTTCTGTCCTTGATCCTTGATGGTTGTTTTCAAGACTATGATTCATAGAGGTCTTGGTCTTGGAGGACTAGGACAATCATGTCTCATGGAATCCCCTCACTGAACATGTGAGAAGATGGAGAGTTGGACAGAGGCCCAGGGTCACATAGCTGATTATGGTCAGATTTCAGGTGAGAAGCAATGTGATTTTGCTATTATATTGATTTAAAAGGGGCTCTGGGAAACTTTCAAGGGTGATAGATACATTTATTATTTTGATTATAGAAACTGTCATGGGTGTTCACATTTGCTAAACTTAACAAATTGTACACTTTCACTATTTGCAGTTTATTGTTTACTAAGTATACCTCAATGGAGCTGCTTAAAAATATTTAAGGCAAGAAGCAAATAAAAACCTAATTTAAGAATAAAGTAAATAGCAGTTTGAGTGTGCAACCTGGGGGAACAGAAATGAACAGTTTGTAACAAATTTCATTGGTATTGTGCTTTGGGTTTACAGAGTGTTTCTGTTAATATCATCTCCTAAGATTCTTCAGAGTGGAAATTTAATGTTAGGAAACATCATGGAGATGAAAACCCACCAAAGACCCCTGGGAAAAAAGTAGAAAGATTGGAAATCCTGGAACTTTGAAGTGGAAGAATATTGGGAGGCTGCTCAACTGCTGGAGGAATTCTTCTTAAGATTAACCTCATTTCTGAGGGGAAGCTAGAGAGGTGTATAGGATTCCTCTCCATTTGATATCCTTTGAGGGGAACAGCATTTCTGCCCCTTTTATCTGCAGGAATAAGGCTCCCCACCAGCTTGAGTGTAGTATCCCCTCCTCTCCCACCCTGTGAAGCGGCACCTGGCCCAGGGCAGCTGGCTGAGAAGGTACTTTTGGTTCTTAACGGGCAGTTGTACTGCAGAATAATTTGACCTACTACCTTTCTTCAGAGAGTATATGTCAAAAATGAGTCATCAAGGAGGCAGAGTAGAGCAGTGTAAAGGAAAACAACAGAAGCTGTGAAAATAAAAAGTAAAACGCTTAGATTTCCAGCTTTAGGGTGAAGGAGTTAGAGGCCTTTCATGCTTCCTCATGGATATGGGCTCTGGGACAGGATGCGCTTGGGAGAGCCCTTGGCACCTTGCACTCTATTCTGGCCCTGGGAGTGGCAGGGCTCTCCCTGGATTCCTCTTACTCATGCTGAGATTGTTTCTTCTCTTGAACAGGGGAGGGCAGCTCCCCAGGAAGTGGGCAATTCTCCCCAGGAGGGAGGACACTTGTAGTTCTCCTAAGAGCACTTATGTGTGTTGAAGCACCCAAAGACCTGACTGAGTCTTCATTTAAAGGAGGGAGGGAGCTTTTTGTATTTCTGTGTGTGCATGTGCGTGCATGCGTGTGCATGTGTGCATGTGTACGTGTGTGTTTCCAAGTGCATGGAAAGTGGGCTGAATGTTCCTGTTGACATTATTTTTGTTTACTCTCAGAGACCCCTGCTGTAAGGTGGGGTAGGATCCTAAATCTTCTCTGCAGGACTCAAACTTTGCTCCTCCCCTCTGACATTTCATCTGGGAAGAACATGTCTGGCAGCTGGAAAACACTCTGTGCTCTTGTAGGGAAGGGTGGAGTGGTGGGGGGAGCGGCCAGAGGAGGAGTATAAAGAGCGTTGAGTGCTGCCATTGCTGCTCTGTGGGTGACCTGGGCATGTTCTGAGGATCTAGGAAGGCCTGTGGGAGGGGCAGGCCATGCAACCTCTGTCCCAGGGCTTTATGTGGCTAGGTCAGGCCTTCACATCTCAGATTTTTTCCTTGAAAATGCTTTATGCACCAAAGAGAGAGTGACATCTCCCTGCAAAACAAAACAAAACAAAACAAACCCAAACAGAAAAAAAAATACCTTTCACTGTAGGTGGAAAGAACCTACTTCTTTTTCAGTGCTGATTTTGTTTTCATGGTTAATTCTTTATTCATAAATCTTGCGGGAGATTTTATTTTTGCTCCCAAGTGATAAAAGCTCAAGGTCACAGAGGAAGTATTATCAAATGCTAAGTGATCCTCCTCCAACCTAATGTTGTAAAATTTTTATTTCAGTAGTAGTGTGGCTCACAGGAGGGGTGATGACTTAATTTTAGATGAAATATTGACTTCGCTGCTGATGAGAGGATGGAAGACAGCACAGATCAGCGTAATGAAGGCCATGGCGGAACTGTCTTCGCCCTGAGTTGGCAACCCCTTCACTGTGGGATGACCTTTATAAAATGATGATGATGTGTGTGTATTTGTTGGATGTTGGGGGTTGGCAGAAAGATGCTAGGCTGCTAAGGACTCCTGCTTCCATTAGAAATAAATAAATAATACATTGGGGAAAGGTCCAATTTTTCTTGTCCCCTCCTTAAAGCTATGCATACAAATGTGTAAGAAGAATTTTGCTTTAACAATCCTTGATAAGATAACAATGGCCTTAAAAAATGCTGCATTTTTTTCTCATTGCACCACTGTGGGATATCGTCACCCCAAAAGGGCGAAAATCATTTATGTGAAGAGAGATAAAGGGTTAGTAGCTGAGATTCTAGCCATCTCTAACAATTAATTTTTAATTGGGTTACTTTTTAAGGTTTAAACATTATTATGTTTGAATAGTTACATATGAAATAACATTCCAAAGGAACTGAGAGTAATTCGTTTACCTCTGGCTCTATCTTCCTGTCCTCTAGTTCCCAATTCCAGAAGCAGCCCTCTAACAATTTCATAATATTCTTCCAGAAATATTCTATGCTTATAAAACTTGCATATATATAATATGTATATACATATATGTCTTTTGAAAATTAACTAATGATAACATGCTAGCAATTTTTTCTTGATGTTATTCCATATTAGTAGAAATAGCAGCTCCAATGTTTTATGATGTTAGAAGCCCCAGATTTCTGTGGCAGAATTGGATCTACAACTCACAGTTCATCATTTCTCTTCTACATCCTTCCCCACATCCTCCAATTTTTTTCCTTGCCCCTGAAATACTCAAAGGCAAGAAAGACATTCTACATATATTAGTTAGGGTATTAGTAGGCTGCTGTAACAAAGAGACTCCATAAATGGCCCAACTGAAATAGAAGTTTATCTCTTTCATCTGATAGCACAGAAGGTGGTCTATAGTTACTAGTGGGTAATGGTGTCCTCGGAGTATAGTTTCCACCACACAGTCTAAGGCAGATGATCAATTTTTCTCACTTCCTCAGCAAGAAGTTAAAGGAAAAAAAAGGTCAGGGAAGTACATGCACATTTGTTTTCACACTCACATCCTGGTGGCCAGAGTTTATTCCCATAGCCACATAGGCTGCAGGTAAAACTCGGAAGTTCTGTTATTAAAGCAAGAAGGATGGATCTTCTTGGCTGGTAGTCTTTGCCACAGTCTTAGCTGGCTGTGGGAACCTGGTGGCCCATGGGAGGATGGTGCCTTGTTCTACAATTTGGCTCTATGACTAGGTCTGATCTGAGATGGAAAAGGAACAATAGAAAAAGTCTAAAGGGTCTTTTTTGACAAGGAAGCTTATGAGACTTTGGATGCAAGTGACATATTTCAATGCAGATAGGGGAAAGGCACAACTGTGCATCATCTCTTCCTGGAAGACATGAGTGTCTGCTCATGGAGAAGGGAATTTACAGAAAGTGAAAAAAATATAGTAAATTAGACAGCATGTTTGGCAAGTGCTATGGAGATAAGCAGTTAGGAAGGACGATAAGGAATATTGGATGGTGATGGTGGGGCACTGCTACAATTTTGAAAGAGCAGCCCAAGAAAGCCTCTCTGAGAAAGTGTTGTTTGTGAAAAGATCTGGAACATAGGAAAGTATGGGCTATGCAGACATCTGGGGGAAGTGCATTTGGGCAAATGGAAGTGCAAATGCAAAGGCCTGGGGGTGAGGACAGACCTAGTATGTTAGAGGGAGCCTGGAAGACCAGTATGGCTGCATCCAGAGAGTGGGGGGAGATGACATGAGAGTAGAAAGGTGAGGGGAGGACCGAGGGTAGGGCCTGGCTTATATGTGGAGTGAGATGAAAGGCACTGGAGGGTCTTGCAGAGAGATGACGTGAACCCACTTACTATAAAGCATTGTTCTGACTACTGTGTTGAAAATGGACCTCAGGATGACAAACGCTATTGTATTGATTTAGGTGAGGGATGACGGTGATTTAGTTTAGGAGACATAGTAAAGAAGTTGCATTCACGATGTATGTGAAAGGTGGAGCCTATGACGGGATGAAGGATTAGATGTGGAGAGTCAGAGAGAGAGAGGGATCAGGATAACTCTAAGGTTCTGGCCTGGATGACTGAGGCCTAGAGCAGCCATGTACTGAATGCAGAAGACACAGGAGGAATGGACTTTGGAGAAAGCAGGAGCTCAGGAATGGGTATTGGATGTCCAAGTGAATCTTGAAACTCGAGATTCAGCTGTGCCTTTAGTCGGATGGATCTCTTGAATTCTCTAGTTTGATAGGCCATATATAATTATTTTGTTAGGGTTTTTGCCTCAACTACTGCAGCCGAAAGTCCTAATGCATTCACCTCTTATCTATTCACTGAGGGCCTCTTTTTCATGTCCACCTATGGATGTCCACTGTGACCATCCATGTCTCCCTGTATTGTCTGTCTTAGGCTGTAACCCAGGAGATGGCAAGAGCTAAAACCGTAACCTTCTATTCACAGCTCCTTCTGAGTTTCTCTCTCTCTCTCTGTGTGTGTGTGTGTGTGTGTGTGTGTGTGTGTGTTAGAGAAAGAGGAGGAGAGAGGGAGGGAGGTGGGGGAGAGAGTGTTTTGAGGCAAACCATTAATAAAATATTTTTAATGATAATTTAGTTTAAAAGACATTGCGTGTTGAATAAGACAGTGCCTGCTTTCTAGGGCAAGAAAGACAGGTACATTTATTTACTTTAAATGAAAAAACTTAGTTTAATTTCTTGAAGCAAAGTAAAAATTATAATATGCCATATTTTTTAAAAACAGCCTTATTGAAGTTTAGTTGGTATAATTCAAATGTACATATTTAATGCATGTGGTTGGATTTTTTTGACATATACCTACATCTCATCCTCACAAGGTAATAAACATCTTCATCACTCCCCAAAGTTTTTTTACATCCCTTTCCTTTTTCTTGCCCTTTCCTGCCGACTCCTACCTTAGCCCCAGGCAACCACTGATGTGCTATCACTGTAGATTAGTTTCTATTTTCTACACTTTTATATGAAAGGAATCATGCAGTATGCACGTTTCCTTTTTATTGTATGATGTTCTTTCATAACATACATATTTTGAGATTTATTTTTAGCATTTTCAATTCTGTTTCACCGCTAAGTACTGTTCCGTTGTATGGTTATACCACAGTTTTTGGTACAAATCTTTTATTTTATTTTATTTTATTTTATTTTATTAAATCATAACTATATACATTGATATGATCACGGGGCATCATACACTCGCTTCATAGACCATTTGACACATTTTCATCACAATGGTTAACATAGCCTTCTTGGCATTTTCTCAGTTACTGTGCCAAAACATTTACATTCTACATTTACCAAGTTTCGCAAATATCCCTGTAAGATGCACCACAGGTATGATCCCACCGATCCCACTCCCTCTACCCACCACCCCCTCCCTCCCCTCCCTTTCCCACTTCCCCCTATTGTTAGGTACAAATCTTTGTATGGATACATGATTTCATTTCTCTTGGAAATACCTAGACTTAATCATATGATAGGTTTATGTTTCTATATTGTAAGAAACTGCCAAATGATTTTTGCAAGTGGCTATTTAATTTTACATTCCTGACAGCAGTGTATGGGAATTCCAATTATTTCACATCTTTGCTAACAGTTGGCATGGTTGATCTTTTAAAATTTATTTATTTATTTAAAAAAAATCAGATTGATACGAGGGTACATACAATCAGGTCACTCTGCTTGTGTTTGTAAGGCAAAGTCAGAGATGTGATTGTGTCCTTTGCTCCAGCTGGTCTTGAACTCCATATTCCTGTACATTGTACCCAGTAGGTGGGAATTAGGTGGGAATTTACCAAGCCTGCTACCCCACCTCCCCTTTTTGAATTAGAGTTTTTCTCTCCTGTGTGTCTATAGTTATTAATCTACTGGTATTAACTTAGTATTGAGTACATGGGGTGCTTGATTTTCCATTCTCGTGATACTTTACTTAGGAGAATGTTCACCAAATCCTTTGATATTAATATGAAAGATACAAAGTCTCTATCTTTTTCTTTTCAATGTTTGAATAGTGTTCCATAATACATGTATACCACAGTTTATTAACACATTGATGAGTTGATGGAAACTTGGGTTGTTTTCACATCTTCGCACCTGTGAATTGAGCTGCTTATAAATACTCAAGTGCAAATGTCCTTATGGTAAAATGACTCTTTTTCTTTTGGATTAATACCTAGTAATGGGATTGCAGGATCAAATGGAAGGTCTACTTTTAGTTCTTTGAGGAGTCTCTATGCTTCTTTGCAAAAATGCTGTACTAGTTTACAATCCCACTAGCAGTATATAAGTCTCTTCACACCCATGCCAGCATCTGCTGCTTTGGGACCTTGTGATATGGGCCATTCTCACTGGGATTATGTGGTATCCAAAAGTGGGTTTGATTTGAATTTCTCTGATCATTAGGGATGATAAGCATTTTTTTCATGTGTTTTGGCCATTCGTCTGTCTGTGGTGGCTCACTCTTATAACCCTAGCACTCTGGGAGGCCAAAAAGTGCAGATTACTTGAGTTCAGGAGTTCAAGAACAGCCTGAGCAAGAGTGAGACCCCCATGTCTCTAAAAGTAGAAAAATTAACTTGAATGTAGGAGTTTCAGGTAGGCTGTGAGCTGGGCTGTTCAGTCTTTTTAATTTCAGTCATTCTCATAGGTATTTAGGGGTATCATTCTGCAGTTATAATTTGTATTTCCTTAGTGACTAATGATGCTGAGCATCTTTCCACATGTTTATTTCATGCGTTTCATGTATTTCATCTTTATATCTTCTTTAGTGAAGTGTGTGTTCAAATATTTTGTCCAATTTAAATATATGAGGTTGTTTTTTCTAATTATTGAGTTTTGAGAGATTGTTATATATTCTAGATCTATAAAATAGTCTAGATGTAAGTCCTTTAGCAGATACATAATTTTCAATTTCTTCTTATAGTTTTTGGCCTTTTAATCTCGTAACAGTGACTTCTGACTGCAGACAATTTAAATTTAGGTTAAGTTCAATTTATCAATTTTTTCTTTATGGATATTGCTTTAGTGTTATATCTAAAAAATATTTGATAATCCTAAGATTACAAAGATTTTCACCTATTTTTTTCTAGAAGTTGTATAGTTTTATGTTATACATTTAGATTTATTATTCTTTTTATATAAGGTAAAGTATAGATCAAAGTTTACTTTTTTGCATATAAATATTCAGTCTTGTTATATTTTGTCTTATATAACCCTAGGAATTTAAATTGTTTGAAGCTACTCTAAATAGCAATATTTTGAAATTTACACTTTCTTTTTCTTTTTTGTTGCTTGTGCATAGAAATAAGAGTTTTATATGTTGATTTTGTGAATTGCAACTTTGTCCAACTCACTCAATAATTAATAAGTTTTATATAGATTGCATAAGATTTTCCATGTAGCTAATCTTGTCATCTGCAAATATATTTTTAGTTCTTCTTTTCCATTCTGAATGAGTTTTATTTCTTTTTCTTGGCTTTTGCATTTGTAGCTATAACCTTCTGGACAATGTTGAATAGAAGTAATGAGACAAGACATACTTGTCTTTTTCATGCTCTTAGGGAATGATGAGCTTCCTATGTCTGCCATAACAAAATACTATAGAATGGGCGGCTTGGACAACAGGAATTTATTTTCTCACCATTCTAGAAGTCTAAAGTCAAAGTGTTGGCAGGTTTGGTTCTTCTGAGGCTTCTCTCTTTGCCTTGCGGATGGATTCCTCTTTACATGGTCTTTCCTTTGTACCTGTGTCCCAATTTCTTCTCATCAGAACACCACTTATACTGGATTAGGGCTCTCTCACATGTCCTATCTTTATCTTCATTACCTCTTTAAAGCCCCTGTCTACAAATATAATCACCTTTCAAAGTACTGTCACTGTGATTTTTTTTTTTTTTTTGAGACAGAGTTTTACTTTATCACTCTCGCTAGAGTGTCGTGGAGTCACAGCTCACAGCAACCTCCAACTCCTGGGTTTAAGTGATCCTCTTCCTGGGTAGCTGGGACTATAGGCACCTGCCAGAATGCTCAGCTATTTTTTTTGTTGCAGTTTGGCTGTGGCCGGGTTCGAACCCGCCACCCTTGGTATATGGGGCTGGCGCCCTACTCATTGAGCCACAGGCGCTGCCCTTTCACTAGGATTTTAATATATGAATTTTGAGGAGACACAATTCACCCTATGATAGGAGGAAAGCATTCAATCTTCCAACTTTAAGCATGATGTTAACTGCAGGTTTTTCATAGATGTCCTTTATTAAGTTGTGAACATTTCCTTTTATTCTTAATTTGCTGAAAATATTTAGCAGGAATTAATAGAATTAATTTTGGAATTTATTAAATGCTTTTTCTACATCAATTGAGATCATTGTAAGGTTTTTCTTAGCTTGTTTTTATTGGGCTTTTTATAAAAGCCCAATTAACCAAATTTGCATTCTTGGAATAAACCATAATTGGTCATATGAGATATTAACCTTTCTAATTGAGGTCTTTCATGGTTTTATATAGTCAAGAGCTAATCATAATGCTCAACAATGAAGCTGAAAAAATTAATTCTTCCAATAGCCTAACCCCTAACCATTTTTGGATTCAGTGTTCAGAGAAGTGATAGCTAATGAGATGATACTAAAACTACCAAAATGTAAGTGACACTTACATACAAAACATGAAGTTCAAAACCAAAACAATTCTTCGAAAGAAAGTGTGCTGAAGTAAAACAATGAAAGAAATAGATGTTCAATATATCACATATAAAATATTGTAGAATTTTATGTTGGTAACACTAAAAACTATATATAATTATTGCAGCTGCTTTAAGGATGTTTGCTTGGAAGTGCTGGAAAAATCTGCAGCAAAGCAGCAACTTAAGAACCGCCTACTAGTGACACAATAGCTTGATGATTGTTTTTGAACTGGCTAACGTTGTAAGAACCACTCAAAGAACAAATAAACCTATCTAAGTATTTTTCATTGTAATTTTATTTATGCACTGATATTATTAATCTATAATTTCTTTAATATATGTGCAATTTGGATGTGATGGTGGTTTGAAGAATTAATTTTTTCAGCTGCATTGTTGGCCATTATGATTAGCTATAGACTGTATAAAACCATGAAACACTACAAAGTTAACAAGGGTGGCTTAAAGGTTAAGCTTTGTGTAAAAGTATGCTCTGATATAGCAGTTATGATGAGAAGAAAACTTTTTGAGAGTGGTTACTCAAATCAAGAAACTTGGGCCAGAAGGAAAATCAATGCATTGGTTCCTTTATTGAGAAAGTCTTGCTATGACAAAAAATTGTCAGACTGAATAAACAATATACTAAGGAGCACAGTACAAATTGTAAGTTAAGGGTTTATATTCTATATTCTCTTTTCTATATGATAATATGGAAAATGAATTATAAATGATTTTCATTATAGATTGAGGCATAATGATTGCACCGTAGAAAAGCTGAGAATAATTATCTATAGATTGCTTACTCTATAGAGTGAGTTCTTAACACTTCTGCAAGCTAAGAAAACTATTAGTTTTTATTTTTTTAAAGAAGTGAATTTAATGTGTTTATTTGTCTGGTACCTTTGGTCTTATAATGATCTTAATACTTCTAAAAAAAAAGAGTATAGCATGATTTTCAATAACAGATAATATTAAAGAATAAGAATAAAAGCTAGAAGCTTAGAAAAACAGAAGTTTTACAAATTGTCATGTCATGGTTCATAATTTAATAACAATTATTAAATAAGTCATGATCTTAATATTTCAGAATTACAAAAAATTATCACCAAACACCTTATGGAATTTTGACAGAATTTTTACATTTTATTTTTCATTAAAAAAAATCTTTACGTGGGAAATTAATTGACCTGAAATCCATTCCTTTCCTTGAGAGATAATTTAAATTTTAGGAAATTTATAATTATAAATTTATAGGAAAAAGTTGTTGGAGTGGTTACAGAAGAAGGATTAAAAATGAAGTTTGAAAATCCAGCATTGCTGTTTTCATTTCGAATAAAGATCATTCATAAATATTCTAAGTTTGCCAAAATTCCTTTTCAAGTTACTTCTTATCTTCCTGTCAACCATGCCTCTGCCAACCATGGTTTCTTCACTACCGATATTATTAAAATGAAACACAAACAATTTAGATACACATTATTGCCAGTGAGGAGAACTGTGATCAATCCAAACTTGAACAGATGCCTTAGGAAACACAAGGCATGCTCATTTGTCATATTAAGAACTTTAATATGGATAAATATGATAGTCCTACAAAGTGTGCATTTAAGCATTTAACATTGGGACTCTTTTGTGTATAATTCTTTGTTTGGTTACCATTATAGAATGACACAAATTATGAATGAGTATCAGTGATTCATCATTTATTACACTGTATGCACACACTTTCAATAAAAGAGGCAGATAATTTTTGCCATTCTTTTCTTTTTTCTAGGTAATATTTGTTCTTATATTTCTGAAATGTAATTTTGCCCACTGAATATTATACATTTAAAGTTTGTCTTTTGTTCATCTTTTTTTCTAATTTATCATTCTAGTACTTCATTTTTATTAAAAGATAAACTTTATTTTTAGAACAGTTTTAAATTTACAGAAAAATTGCAAAGATAGTAGAGTTTCCATATATCCTATGCTCAGTTTCTCTTATTTTTAGCAACTTAGATTAATATAGGACATTTGTTAAAATTAGTGAACCAAAACATCATCATTAACTAAAGTTCACCGTTTGCCCAGGTTTCCTTAATTTTAACTAATATCCTGTTTCTGTCCCAGCATTTCAGCTAGGATACCACATTACATTTAATTATTGTCTCCTTAGGCTCTCATTGGCTGTTATAGTTTCTGAAATTTTCCTTGTTTTTGATGACTTTGACAGTTTTGAGGATTATTGGTTAGGTATTTTGTAGAATGTAGAACTGAGATTTGTCTGATGTTTTTCTTATAATTAGACAAGAGTTATAATAATCCACTTTTTATCATAACTCACAAATGTACTGATTTAGGGTAGGTTGGATATTTGAAGCAAACAACAAACAATAAATCTGGTTCTTCTCCACAGGCTGTTGAAGAAGCACTGCTCTGGTGGAGCTGGGGCCACTCACAGAATTCAGGGCATTGGGCTCTTTCCATGACTTAGCAATTATGAATTGGGCTGCAATAAACATTCTGGTACAAATATCTTTGTTATGATGTGATTTTTTTTGGTCTCAAGTGCCCATTAATCCACAAATGGATTAATAAATTGAGGTATATGTACACCATGGAATATTATGCAGCCTTAAAGAAAGATGGAGACTTTACCTCTTTCATGTTTACATGGATGGAGCTGGAACATATTCTTCTTAGTAAAGTATCTCAAGAATGGAAGAAAAAGTATCCAATGTACTCAGCCCTACTATGAAACTAATTTATGGCTTTCATGTGAAAGCTATAACCCAGTTATAACCCAAGAATAGGGGAAAGGGGGAAAGGGAGGGGAGGGAGGGAGGAGGTGGGTAGAGGGAAGGAGATTGGTGGGATTACACCTGCGGTGCATCTTACAAGGGTATATGTGAAACTTAGTAAATGTAGAATGTAAATGTCTTAACACAATAACTAAGAAAATGCCAGGAAGGCTGTGTTAACCAGTGTGATGAAAATGTGTCAAACGGTCTATAAAACCAGTGTATGGTGTCCCATGATCGCATAATGTACACAGCTATGATTTAATAAAAAAAAAAAAAAAGAATTCAGGGCATTGCTGAATGACTTAGTGGGTGGCGGGTCCAGGGCACCGTGGCTTTGTGGGCCCAGAGCAGCAGGGCATATGTGCTGATGATTTCCTCCAGTGTCTTCAGTCTGTGTGTCTCCTCATAGGTCTTTGGATTTGTGGGTAAGGACTTTGATGAAATCAGCTTGGGGAAAGGCCACTAGAAATTTAACAGCAATTTGAGGGTGCATTTACAGGCATGAGGCTTTACCTGGAGTGGAAGAATTGATGTGTCTGACTGAGGTCACTCACCCCTACCTCCATCACACTTTCACCCTGCTGTGCATTTTTATTGATATTTTCTACGTACATTTGCTTTCTAATTCTAAAGTCCTGACTTTTCATTCTTCTTTCAGAGTAGGAATTCTTTTACTTTTAGGAACTGAAATAAATTTTAAGCCCCTCAGCTGACTGAATGGACCTCTCTCTTGGCCAAGGGGCCCCAGAGATACCCAATGCTGAATTGCTGGTGTGGGAAGGGAGGTTAGTGCCTCCTCAAGCCCCATTTCCTTCTTGGATTTTTCCTTTGTAATTCACTAACAGGCCTAAGGTGATGCAGGACAAAGCTTGAACCACTCCTGCAGGAGTCAATTTACTTAACAGATCACTTGAGTCTGGGTATAAGTCTGGTGTATCTGGTAGCTTATCTCTGATTAACAGACTTCCTTATCTTAAGTCCAAATATCCAAGCCTTTCCAGTGGTTCTCAACCTTCTTAAAGCTGTGACCCTTTAATACAGTTCCTCATGGAGTCGTGACCCACAGGTTGAGAACCACTGCTTTAGAACAAGGTTTATTTTTTAAAAGCAATTACAAAGTCAAAGACTCTTTAAACCCACCTATAACCTGTAATGTCTTGCTTTGAGATGTCCTGAGTTTTGGGGCTAAACCAAGGTTGGTTTTCCATGTGTCGATTTTTGACTTTATGGTTAATACCTGTCTCCCTGAATTATATAAAACCAAATTGTAACTCAACCCTGGTGAGACCACTTGATGAAGACTTCTTAGGTATAGTGCTCCAGGCCATACTAGCACATATTTGGCTCATAATAAACCTCTTAAGTTATTTTTTGAAGTTTGGGTTCTTTTCTGTTGACATTTTCAAAAGGGGGATGTTGAGATACCACTTAATATCTCATCAAAGAGGCCAGGCTTGGAGGACGAATCCAGGGTAGAAAACTAATCTCTACTTTCTGGTTTTAATCAGTAGGATTCATTTTTTGATAGAAAATGTGTATAACTCCAATTCTACCTCTTTTCTCTTAAATATATTCATTTTTATGGTTGTTCAATTTTGATTGAAGAGCCAGACTTCATAAACATAATACTTTGGTTTGTCCATTGTGATGTTCTGTGGTTTATAAATATGGAGTTGCTAACTAACAGAGTTTTACACTTTGGTTTTCTTGCCTCTGTTTCAATGGGGACTCTGTCATAACCTCTTGTCCTGGACGTCTCAATGCAGCCTGCCCTGGGGCCATGGATCCTATAGGCACAGTTTAACTTAGCACTGTCTTCCTTGCAGCCCTGTACGCCTTATAGGACCAGCAACATCTGAATCACATAAGAACTTGTTAGAGATGCCAGTTCTTAAGCCCTGCCCCCGACCTCCTGCATCAGAAACTTCATTGGGTAGTTCAGCAACCCAAGTCAAAAAAACCCTTTGAGTAGGCAGGGAGCAGTGGCTCATGCCTGTAATCCTAGCACTCTGGGAGGCTGATGTGGGAGGATTGCTTAAGCTCAGGAGTTTGAGACCAGCCTGAGCAAGAATGACACTCCATCTCTACGAAAAATAAAAAAATGAACTGTGTCATGGTGGGCACTTGTAGTTCCGGCTACTTGGGATCATTTGAACCCAGGAGTCTGAGGTTGCTGTGAGCTAAGCTGACACCATGGCACTCTAGCCTGGGGCCATCGAGTGAGACTCTGTCTCAAAAAGAAAAAGAGAAAACAAACCTTTCGGGGTAATTTTGAACCATACTGAAGTGTGAGAACCTCTAGCCCAAAGGATAAAATCCAAGTTTCTTCAGAGAAAGCCTGTTTTGTTGTGGCCCTCATCTCCCCTTCCAGCTGTCCCTCTCCCATTTCCTGCCTTGCATTCTAGACCTCAGTGATGAGGCGCTGCGGTAGTTCATTTTCAATTGTTTACTCAAGCAGACAACTGAAAAGTTGTGTTTTTGTGGGAAGTTTCTCTGCCTCTCACTTGGCCAACTCCTGCTGTCACTGGACCATTCCCTTCTGGTGTAATTTCTCCAGGAAGCATTTCTCCTGGCTGGCAGCTCCTGAGGTCTCTGTAATTAAGCACAAACATTGATCACATTATATTTCTCTCTTTATATTTGTTTCTGCCACTGGACTGTGAGCTTCTTTTATTAGCAACTACTCTTCTTCCATTTTTTATCCACTTACTCAGTGGTATTTGAGTGCTTGACATGTAGTCAGTCATTTGACAATCACTGAAAGATTTATGAATAAGTGAAACAATGAATGAATAAATACTTGTCAATACTTCTGTCATATCTGTGGTTCTATTCCATCATTCTCTAAAATTCCCTTTAATTCACTAAACATGGCAACTCCAAGAGATATTAATTCTCTCTCCTTCGCTTTTTCAGGTTATCAAATGCAAGATTCTTCCTGTCCTGTTACTTGCACATTATGTATTTTAAGCCTCCCACACTTGGTCCAATGGCCAATTTTAGCTCCCTCTCAGTCACTGATACTGTCATATTGTGAATTTCGCAGCAGCAATCACCTGATTGATTTCTGTCACTTCATAGTGGTCATTCATCTGAGTTTCCTGAGGTGTCATCATGAAGCTAGTATTGAATTAATCAGGGGAAGTGCTTTTTAAAAAATCTACTCAGTGCTTCCTTCGGGTGTCCCTATATTGCCAGGGTAGAAGTATATATTTAAAAGAAGAAAGAAAAGTATCTAATTACAATTTACCCATATTACCATTTCTTCTTTTATTTAAGAACCCCACGTTTTGCCATCATCAAAGGCATGCCTATTCAGAGAAATCTGAAAATGAGACATTAAGTAGTCCTGTGGAAAATAACATAAGCAGAAAATACGATTGGTTTTCAAAGTCATTTCTCTTCTTCTTCTGCATCTGTGCATCACTTGAATAATCCAGATGTGCACTTTTGTTGTTCCATCTGCTGAAAGATGTACACACAGTGGTTCCTCCTGCAGAGGCTGCCAGGCCATGTTGATTCAGCCACACACTTCTGCTCACTTGCTCTTGTCATCCCAGATTGCTGTTAGAAATGTGCCTTCTGGCTACAGGCTTGGATAGAACACTAGAAAAATAGTTATCATGATGATGATGATAAATTTCATCTTTTAAGATGCCTCATATTTTTCAAAGGCTTTCCCACTTATTCTCAAATATTCTCAAATTTTCTTTTAGTCTGATATCGAGATACATTTGTGAAAGTATCATTATTTCAAATTTATCGAAAAGGAAACAGTGGCAGCAAATATTAAATTTCTCAAGGTTACACAGCAAGTCCCCTGAGGATCTGGAAGTGGAGCACTTTCTTTTAATTCTTATTTAGTTACTGGATCCAAAGGAGCCTAGATGAACAGGGCTAGGCAGTGAAGTGCTCAATGGTGTTTGCAGAACAGTTGTGTTGTGTTGTTAGCAAGGGCAGTGGCGCACTCCACGGACACAGTAGGGCAGCGAGGTTCAAAGCTGGGGTTTGGAGTTAGACTGGCCAGGTTTGAATTTTAGTTCTTCCACTTGCTTAATGGGTACAGTGAACAAATTACTTAAATTCTCTGAACCTTAGTTTCTTAATTTGTAAATGGGAAAAATTACAATAACTATTTTATGTGGTGGTTTTGATGCTTAGATGAGTTAATATGTAAAAAGCTTAAATTATGCCTTAAAATCATAGGCCATACTCAATAGATTAACTGCTATTATTATTACACTCAAGTTTCCTCTGTGAAGACTTCTCTGATGGTACCAAGGAATCCACATTGCTTTCTTCTGTGAACCCTGGTTATAGAGGAGTTTTTTTTTTTTTTGAGACAGAGTCTCTCTATGTTGCCCTTGGTAGAGTGTTGTGGAGTCACAGCTCACAGCAACCTCAAAATCTTGGGCTTAAGTGATTCTCTTGCCTCAGCCTGCCAAGTAGTTGGGACTACAGGTGCTGCCACAATGCCTGGCTGTTTTTTTGTTGTAGTTGTCATTGTTGTTTAGCAGGCCCGGGTAGGTTTTGAACCCACCAGCCCCCGTGTATGTGGCAGGTGCCCTCACCACTAAGCTATGGGTGCTGAGCCTCTTTTTTTTTTTTTTTTTTTTAAATACACAACTTAGCACTCTGAATATACTTGGACTTGGCAATACTCTTTAACTATTCTTAAAGGTATATTCAGCTTGTCTCCCTTATTATGTTGCAAACTCCAGAGGCCAACTCTATGCTTTATCCATCCTCTGAATCATGGCTGAGTCTTTCATTAACATTTGTATGAAGGACCTTTGGATAAAATGGCTTAGATTCCACTGTTTTTTTCTCTTCAAAATTGTCTTTAAAGCAAATATCTACCAATCATATTAAATATTTACATACTTTTAGGCAAATTACCTAATTTACATTTTATAACATTATATGGGTGAGAACATTTTATTATGCACATTTCACAGATTACAAATATGAACATGTAATCATTTTAATAATATACTGTATTTTGCCATGTATAATGCACACCTTTCTCCCCTAAGTTTTGTGGGAAAAATAAGGATGCACATTAATGTGGCTTGAGACCAAGAGAGCTCAGTGGCCTCCACGGGTCCCTGTGCTCTCCCACCTGGACCCACCGGGTGCCCAGGGATCTGGGATAGGAGGACCCAGGATCTGGTGGAAGCAGACTGGAGCAGTCTCCACTGAGCACCATCAGGGAAGGGGTGGTGGTGGGGCTGGCGGTGGAGGGGATCAGCAGCCCATGCAGACCCCAGAGACCCATAGGCTGAGCAGCCTCAGAAGCTCCCATCCCACTGGTCACATTCGTGGCCATCTCTGTCTTGGCCCCTATAAGGGGAAGGAAGGGCTCTCATGAGAGAAAGAAGGTGTGGCCTTCACAGAGTGGGTGGCTGTGGGAGGGCAGTGTGATCTGTATATTTACCAGAGAGTGTTAGCCCTCCAAGATGTGTCTCTTCTGGCTGAGAGCTGGCTACTTTCTTTTTTTTTTTATTTTTTTTTTGAGCTGGCTACTTTCTTAAGGGGAATTTTCCTGAAAGTTTGGACCAAAAACATGGGTGCACATTATACATGGAAAAATATAAGTGTTACTAAGTACAATCGTCAGAACATGAACCCAAGTCTTCTGACTCCAAAATTATGGGCATTTTTAAAAAAATTTATTTTGTTCTACTTTGCTGGAGGTGACTGGTCAAGTCAGACTAGACTAAATGGCTATAGTCATTTGCTTTCCATATTTTTCTTTTTGTTTCTTGTTTGGAGGCATTTATTTAGGGAGTTAAAGTGGTGCATTCAGAAGAGGATAGAAATCAGGATTGCAATTAGAGGGCAATAAATAGGATTGGAATACACCAGTTAGCCCCCCCTGGGCCTCTGGGTTGAGCCAAACTGACCAGTAGGACTGGTGGCAACTATTTCCTTTCTTTCTGGCCACACCTATGGAGTGTTTGAGATTTTAGTAACATAGTCAATCAAGGGATTGACTATGTTTTTCAATGACCTGAAAAATCAAAAGGACAAAATCAAGAAAACAAGGAAAATATACAATAACACAACAATTTCAGAATGCTTATTAGAGCACTACTTGGGGAAAATTTTTCTGCAATGCAATCCTTTATTGTGCAGGTACTGCTGTGAAGTAAAATAAACATCCGATCTCAGTTTTCTATGCCAACAAAGATGGACATCCATATTTCTTGCTGTTTTCAGATTGGGAATACCCTGGAGTGACAATTAGGGACAAGTCCTCATTGACATGACATTGCATTTTGACTCAGCAGCATGGCCAAGGCTTCTAGGGTGAACTTCATTTTTGAGAGTTTATTTCCTTCATCTTCAGAGTCAGAAATTGAAGAGCAGAATGTGAAGGGATAGCAGGTATTTGAAGAAAGATTAATAAATTATTTTCAAATGAGAAGACAAAGTATAAAAAAGCCACAGGAGATAGTGTAGGACCCCAGAGGAAGTAATGGACGGTGGAAGGGTGTATATGGGAGGCCTTCAGGGATGAGGGGAGGAATTGTTATTAGAAACCAGAGAGAAAATTAAATGAAGTGGCCTGCTTGATCAGAGCAGGATGCTTCCTTATGGGGAATCAGCCAGGGATCTGCAGGAGGGGAGGCCAGGGGCACACTAACCCTGTCTCTCCCCTCCTTCCTCCCATTTCAAGTTAGTATCCCCACTAGCCGGGGCCAGCAAGGATCCAGAAAGCCTATTGATGCTGTCTGTACAGGTCAGCCTCCCAGGGCACAAAGGTTTTGAGAGGGTGGACATTTATGGGAAGCAGGGGCTGGTGAGGGCAGATGGAAGATAGGCAGCCTAACATTGGTGAGTCTTTGTCAGGGATGAACATTTTTTACTGGATGAATTTTTTATTCAAACGTGTTTCCTGGCCATGCAGTGAGATTCTCATCCTGCAATCTGTTGTGGGAGAATGGCTTTGCCTTAGAGTTTGAGGTAGAAAACAGGACACTAAAAATCCTGATTTAATTAAAAAAAAAAAAAAATCCTCTGTTCCTAAGACCTTTATGGTTTCTGAGAAGTCCTTAGGGCATAGGGGTGGGTGGATCATGATTCCAGAAGAATAAGAAAAGAAAGTGGTGTCTTTCTTGGGGTCAGATGAAAGCCTCCACTGCTTCCTTCTTTGGAAGTATCTGTTTTGTCTAAAGAACCCCTCCTGCCTCTGTTCTGCCTTTTTTGAATGACCCATCCTCATCTCTTTTGTTTCTGTCTTCCCCTGTCTTCTTGCCTGTGCTCTCCTCCCATGGTGGCTGCTGGAGAACAACCTTAGCCTGCTCTGCAAAGCTTCCCCAGGGGCTGCAGCAATTCCAGCGTGTGCAAATTCGACCAAAATCTACAAGGTGCTTGCTCTCTCTTGTTTCTGCCATATGAACTAAATGGCAGTTTTCTCTTTGTTTCAGGATATGGTTGGGAATATCAGGCTCCTATCACTAGGGGGAGAGCTTTGGGATAGGGTGCTTTGTTCTGGTTACCTGTGTAGTTCAATGAACTGACTTTCCCACAAAGTATCTTTGTAGCTTGAGGCAATTTTTTTCTCTTCTATTTCTGTTATTCTTTTTAAAATGATTGGATGAATTCAGTGGCGAAGAGTTTTGAGACTGGAGACTTTTTTTGTGGGAAGATTTAAAATTATTGATTAACTTTTTAAAGCTGATATATGACTAGTTAAAATTTATTTTTTGTGGGTACATTTTTATAAGTTGGATTTTTTCCTCAAGGGATTCATCTGTTTCATCCAAGTTCTTTCTTTCTTTTCCCTTTTTTTTAAATTTTTTTTGGTATAAAGTTGTTTGTAATATTTCTTTTAAAATTTTTTTCCACTTAACCTTTGCTCTTAAATTTCTTTTTTTTCCTTTTCTTTGACTTACCTGTTCTTATAGTTTTAACCTATTTTTAATCCTTTTTTAAAAATTGATTTAGATCAGTGGTTCTAAACCTTCTTAATGCCGTGACCCTTTAATACAGTTCCTCATGTTGCGGTGACCCCTAACCATAAAATTATTTTCGTTGCTACTTCATGATTGTAATTTCGCTACTGTTATGAATCATAATGTAAATATCTGATATGCAGGATATAGGCAGCCCCTGTGAAAGGGTCATTCAACCCCCAAAGGGTTGCAACCACAGGATGTTCAGAGCTATCAGCTTTTCTCTGATTATTGCTTTAATATTAATACATTGATACGTAGCATTTTCGTTATAATTTCTCAAAACTTCTATAATTTCTGTTTATATTTACTTTTTGCTCTAGAGCTAGAAGTTCTTTAGATTTTTAGGTGCTTTTCATTTTCTGCCTTTTATCATTGTGATCAAAGAGTTCTACTGTGTGGATCCTACTGAAATTTTCTTTGAACTGAAGTATGTGATCAATTTTCAGAAGAAGGTATATTCTCTATTATAAGGGCACAGTATTTGATATATATCAAAAGGATCCACCTCATGTTGTTTAGATAGTTTATAACCTTACCTTTTCGGTCTATTTAACCTGTACTGTTTTGTGAGGAATGTGTACAAGTGTCCTGTTATTTTTACCTATTTCGCCTTGCATTTCCTATAACTTGTATGTTATATATGTGGTTGCTGAGTTAAAATTTGGTGCCTATTCATAACTGTTATCTTTTTTTTTTAGATTTCATATTATTATGAGGGTACATGTGATTAGGTTAAATGTTTGGATTTGTTAGGTAAGGTCCCTGTTGCAATTGTGGCCCTCACCCAGGAGGTGTGCCATATACCCTTACATTGTGCCTGTTAGGTAAGCACATACAGATCCTTCTCCCTCCTCCCCTTTTCCCTGCTCCCTTCCCCCCAAACTTAACTACATTGAGATTTCCTCTTGTGTGGGCCTATATTAGTTCATCTACTGGCTTCATGTTAGTATTGAATACATTAAATACTTGCTTTTCCATTCTTATGATAATTTACTAAATAGATAATGTTCTCCAACTCCATCAAGGTTAATTCAAAAGATGTAACGTTTCTGTCTTGTTATGGATTGATAGTGTTCCAGGGTATACATATACCACAGCTTATTAATCCATTAATATGTTGATGGACACATGGGTTGATTTCATATCTTGATGATTGTGAATTAAGCTTTGTTAAACAATCTAGTGTACTTATGATAAAATGATTTTTTTTCTTCTGAGTGGATTCCCAGTAATGGGACTGTGGAATCAAATGGAAGGACTATTTTGAGTTCTTCGAGGATTCTCTATATTTCTTTCCCTAGAGGCTGTAATACTTTGCAATCCCACCAACAGCATAAAACTCAACTGTTGCCAGACAACAGTTGGCAACTTCTCTCCACATCCACACCAGCATCTGCAGCTTTGGGACTTTGTGATGTGGGCTCTTCTCACTGTAGTTAGGTGACATCTCAGGGTGGTTTTGATTTGCATTTCTCTGATGATTACGAATGATGTGCATTTTTCATAAGGCTGTTAGCCATTTGTCTGTCTTCTTCAGAGGAGATTCTGCATGTCTCTTGCCCAGTTATAGATAGGCTTGATTGCTCTTTTTATTGATTAATTTGCATTCTTTATAGATTCTAATCATTAGCACTTTGTCAGATTTATAACAAGCAAATATCTTTTCCCATTTAGAAGATCATCTATTTGTTTTAATTATTGTGTCCTTAGCTGTGCAGCTTAATTGTCCCAATAACTGTTATATTTTCAATGTGGTTTTTAACATTATAAAATATCCTTATTTGTTTCATTGAATGTTTCTTAGCATGAAATCTACTTTGTGATTAGGCTTGTGACCTTTGCTTTCTTTTACTTGGTACCCTTTTTCTTTGTGTCATTGAGTTATAAGTTTTAAGTGTATGTCTTACATATAGCATAGAACTAGGTTTTGCTTTGTATACGAATTTGAAAATATTACCATTAATGTATAGTCTAAGCCCATTAACATTTATTGATATGATTGTACAGTTTAGTCTCAATTCTACCCCATCATGTTATACTGAGGATACTATGTGCACTGTACTCAATTTACTATGTACCCCCCCCACGCCCATATTTAGTATAATTTCTTTGATTATTTAAGTTTTGTTTTGGCATTTAGGAAAGTTGTAATTTTTATTTTAAGTGGTCACTTTTATATTACTACATTTTTATAGTGTCTTCAATTGCTTCAATTTTTGCTTAACTTTTAATAGGTGCCAGTTTTAAATGGTGTTGTTGACTCCCACCTATTGCTTGGTTAATGGTCTTATTCTATTTTCTGCTTTGCCCCTTTTCTTTCCTGTTTTTAATTGTACTCTTTCCTCTTTATCAGAATATAGAGTATTTAAATATTATTAGCTCATGCACAACCTACTCTTGTTTGGTTCTTATCTCTGTAATCAAATATACAAAGTACCCACTGCCAGTCTTTTTGAGAAGTTTGTGCAGCTATTTTTGGCTGGATAAAGCTTGACCTCTACCAGATTGCTTAGAAAGGTTACATGTGTTTAGTATATCCTTTATCTGGCACATTCAAACTGCTTTTCTATGATCTTGAAACTTGAAAATAGCTGGGTTGGATATAATATCCTTCATTTACACTTTTTCAAGTACCCTAAAAATTCTGTTTTACTTTGTAAATTTCTGTTTTGCTTTGTAAGTTGTTTTCTGAAAAATTTTAGGCCAATCTTATTTTATTTTGATTTTTACCTTTGAAAGTTATTTTGTCTTTTTTTCCTAGAGGCCTCTGAGGATATTTCTTAATCTTTATTGTATAATAGTTTTGTAAAAACATGTCTGACAGTTGACAATTCTGGGTTAATTTTCCCCTGAATTTGGTAGACCCTTTCAACATGTAGATTCTGGTATTTTTTTATTTGTGGACAGATTTCTTCATAGTCATCTTAAATATTAGTTTGTTTCTTTTTAAAAATGTCTTTTTCAGGGACTAGTTAAAGGAATGTTCAGTCTCCTTTTTCTATCTTTGTTTTCAAAAACTCTCTGACCCTTTATACTTTTCTTCTGTATCCCATTTTCATTCTCTTGGTTGTTTTTACACCTTTCTTAAATGCTCTTTATAAAGAATTCCTTAAAGACTGTCTTAGAGCCTTGTGATTTGGTCTTGCTTTCTGATATGTGTCAAATTATGCCCCAGGTTGACAGACAAGATGGACTCCCTGTGGCTCAAAAGTTAAAAACAGAACGAGAGGCTATTGTAGGGTGAAAAAGTGGCTGTGCGCTTGCCCTTTTGCGTCCTTGGAAAGTGATGCAAAGCCTATTTTTTGAAACCAAGTCAAAGAACAGTTGCAAAAAGCTATGTTGAAAACAACTACGGCTGGAAATTTGTCAACTGACTACTTGATACCAGGCAACTGAACACCTGGAACCAGCCAATTAAGAGAAACTGGTGATTTGGGACTTAAAGGTCATGCTGTCAAGTCTTTGTTCTTCACTCATCTGACTTCCCTCTTTTGCCCTGTGTTTTTTGCCTTTATAATAAATCTCTAACTCTCCAACCCTCTTCTGGAGTGCACATTCAGTTTTTCACTGAAGATTTTTGTCTCCACAATCTGCAGATTGCTTCAAGAAAATAAAGTTCTTTTTCCTCCACAGATCTCATTGTTCTTTTGTTAATATGCGATTTTGCTTTTTCCCCTATTTCTTTCCCAAGTTCATTGTCCACAGAGCAGTTTGGACATAAAAAACCCTGGGATATTGTGAATTCTTCAATTCTTTTCTAATTTCATGTCTTTATAAGGCTAGGGAAACCCTCATCAAAATGTTTTAAATTTGCTAGTTATAAACAAATGATTATGATAATACAAAGATTAATCTGGGGAAAAAAGGCACACAGATTTTATTGAGTGTACACATGTGTGCATGGGAGTCAGACAAAATATAAAAACTCAAGGAAATGGCTAGATGGTTGATGCTTTATACCACCTTTATACCACCTATACGCTTGGACTGTGGCAAACCAGGTTGTGATGGCAAATGGGATATAGAAGGGAAGGAAGAGGAGAGAGACCAGGTTGGCAAAGGCATCTGGGTATGCAGATAAAACCTCATAGGTATCAGCCTTCAGAGAGAATAGATGGTGGCCAATGGTAAAAGTTTGATAAATAAAACTAAGTAAAACTGTGTGAAAGGGCTATTTTTTTTTTTTTTTGTAGAGACAGAGTCTCACTTTATGGCCCTCGGTAGAGTGCCGTGGCCTCACACAGCTCACAGCAACCTCCAACTCCTGGGCTTAAGCGATTCTCTTGCCTCAGCCTCCCGAGTAGCTGGGACTACAGGCGCCCGCCACAACGCCCGGCTATTTTTTGGTTGCAGTTTGGCCGGGGCCGGGTTTGAACCTGCCACCCTCAGTATATGGGGCCAGCGCCTTACCAACTGAGCCACAGGCGCCGCCCTGAAAGGGCTATTTTTAAAAGATTAATTATCAAACATTCTTATACCACCTTTATATAATATTTTTGTACCCACTATAAATACTATGAAATCTGGGTAAACATAAACATGTATACACACAGACCTGCACTCTCCCCCACACTTATATATTACAGACACTCATATACACATAGTTTATTTATATTATGGTTCAATGAGTCTGTTTAATTCACTTCTCAGTGACTGTCCCTTGCCACCCAGAACATGCTGAACTATAGTCCCCTGTGATCTATCCCAGTGTTTCTGGAAAAGACAAACTAATTTTAGTGAGACCTGACGACATATTAAACTACTGTATAAAAATTATATAATATTGCCAAGGCAAATAGTAATAGTGTTTTAATTAAGTTCTTTTAGATTAATTATTCATTCTTTTTTTCATTAATGAGGATACTATCTGTATAATTTTTAATAAATGTGTAATTATCAGTGTCTCAAAGGGTCTGTCTAGGAATGAATGATCACTTTGCCGTATTGTGTTGGATGAAGAATTTTGGTTTGGTTCCACATGCAGGCCTGTTTGGAATCCTCCTTTGGACTATGCATCCCTGTGTACGTTAGTGTAGCCAGCAAAACAGAGTGCATAGATGCAGTATTTCCAGTGCAAGGATTCATGGACCCAGAAGTGCATGCTCACACACAGTGGAACCATTAATTCCAACAGAGGTGGAAAATTAGACCCAGCAAGAAGCACAGTGGGAGACCTGGGGAGGAGTGATGACTTGCTTGTATTTGTGCTGTACCAGGCACTGTACTGCATGCAGGTGGAAGTAGGATTCATTGTTTCAAGTGATGATGTTGATGATGCTGATATCATTAAAGAATAATTAGGTTTTCCCAGTGGCTGAATAGGCTGATCTGGGTGACATCATGAGTTTTGGCTATCTAGTGACTTGAACTTCTGAGTCCCTGAGCTACTGGCTGATTTCCAAAGTCCTGCCTTTAGGCTGTAATCTCAGGCAGGTCCTGACACAGCTACAGAATCTGCTGACTGTAATAGTGAATCAGCCAGCTGTCCTTAAAGCAAGCTGATTGCTTATGTGCCCTCCTGGTCAAGTCAGACTCAGTGTTGAAGAATAGGTAGTTCATTCAGTAATAGCTGAGCTGCTCTTTTTTATCGAATCCAGGAGAAATTAAAGCAATACAACATTTTTGCCAGTTACATTCTGTTTTGAAAAGATGAATCATCTTCCTGTTTGTAAGTAAAAATATCTGGTTAGGTGCAAGATGATTTGCAGACTAATTTTGTTCAGGAATCACCTTTTGACAGCAGATCAATATTAGTATATGCGTTTGCTCTGGGGAGGAGGAAAAAGGTGCTTGTTTTGCTGGTCAGGAGAAAACTTGAGTTGCTACTTCTCAAATATATTATTTCAAAGGTCATGTAAAATACATTTAGAAAGCTACCAAAATCTCTATTAATTGTTTGAGTAAGTCTAAGTAATATCCTAAAAACAACTGCTTATGATTCCTGTAATCAATTTCAGATTAGGCAAGATTGCAGTTTTAAGCATGTTTTAAAACTCCTTATTTCCTGGACTTCTTCTCCTCTATCTGGAGTCTGGAGGTGGCCAAGGAGAACCAAAGGTGGCCCAGCACAAGTAGGAGCTGTGTCAAGGACATTAAATGACTTTGAGAAGCCTGGGTCACTCACTGATTTATTTGCTTTGATGAAAGGGGAAGGATGAAGGATAGACATTTCTGTATATAAGAATCATCTTCAATAACAGCATTTCCAGTGAAAGGTATGGATAAGACTGAGGGTTGGAAGATTTTTATTAAACTTTAGATCAAAATGGAAGTGAGTCAAAGTATTTCTACCCATCTTTATATGGGAAAGTGAATATTGTTGGGCAATTAAAATATTAGATACTTTTTAAGAGAAGGATCAAAGTATTCCCAGGGAGTTGTTAACTCTCTTACTCTTTTGGTCCTTTGTTCCAGAAGGCTGGACTCAGTAAGGAAAGAACCACATTTTATAATGGTTCTCTTTCCTGCTGCTTCTCATATGCTAATCATTTTCACAGATATATGAGTTCTGTGAATTATTCTGTCTTTTTTAGTATACATGCACAAACACTGCTATCTTATTCTTTCTTAATCTAATATTTCTTCTTTCTTCACTTGTGTCTGGAGTACCATTTTTGTCATCCATTTGGAGCTTTCCAAGGCTACTAAGTATTGTGGCCTGACTATACTTCTGGTCTAACTAGTATCAAACCTAAATTTTTAACTCCACCATAATGGTGTCCTCTGAGGAGTATGAAAAGAAATAACATTTTTTAAGCTATCATAAAATGTGACTCAGCCATCCTGCAGGCAACTAAGTTACAAGCACTTAAAGGAGTTGAGAGTACACACTGAGCCTCCAAAGTGTTTGGAAATAGAACCAGTTGGCATCTTTCAGAGAATGAGGGTGTGGGGCAGGTAACTGACACCTATTCCAGAGATGAACTTTGCCCAGTGAAGCTGCTGTATTCCAGTTTAGCTCTTAGCTGTTTTTGGAAGCCCCCAGAAACTTCCTATGAGGACTAGTCAGTTGGCATTTACCCTAATGCTGCAGTAAATTTATCTATTCTCTTTGCCACTTTTCTTATCACTCAGTTGGCCAAAACAGTTGAGTAGATGAGGCTCTGAAGATCAGTAAGTGTCCATAATGGCCCTTGGACTGGTATGGTCACAAGCAGGGTTCACCATTTTAGCCTATGAGGTTCTGGAGGTTCCGGTTGGAAACCACTTTGGGTTTTCCAAGTCACCTCTCTCCTTATCAGAGGTAATTGGAGTTCATGGGAGAGACATTGATGCTTGTTTTCCCAGCCCTTAGTCACCCTGACTTAGTCGCCCTTAGTCATCATCAAATTAATCATCTGTTCACAAGGTAAGACAATTGTTAAAATGGTAGGGAACATTAGAGCCTGGGGAAGAATGCCTGGGAGAAAGGTCGAAGTGTAGAAGAATGAATTAATGAATTCAGATAGCTGGGTCTATTCAGGTCAGTGTCATTATATGGCTCTTAACTGACAAGTACCACTGGACTTGGCCAAAGGGAGCTGAAGGAGAGCCAGGGAGGAGGTCAAGAGGAGGCAGAGCTATCAAGGACTGCAGTGTCCTAGAGGTCCAGATGCAGATATTTGATTGGTGGAGTAAATTATTTTAAATTGTAGAAGGATTATTTTGTTGTTGTTGACGTTGTTTGACTTTGGGGGTGGGTTGGGAAGGTGTGTGGGGCTGCGATTATAAAGACCTACAGCAGTATTTTTCAAAATGACTTTCAAGGAACACAAATTCAGTGCCAAATTCATAGGTGTTAAGGCCGGGGGGAAGGGGAAGGAAAAGATTTGTTAGCCTATACAATATATTTACCGAATATGAATCTATGAAATGGGTATAGAAGATGCAGAGTTTCCCTAATTTATCTGAGAATGAAACTATAGCAGATCATCTCATGCAGCTAGTCTTCTGGAGAATAAATTTGGGGGAATATTGGTCTAGTGTATTCAATACTATCTTGGAAATCAGGCTGAAGGGAGGCACCCAGTTCTGCTTTTTGGATATTTTAGCCAGTGCAGAAAGGGCTAAATAAGAGCACAAGTTGGATACTTACCAACTTCAGGATTTTTCCCGAATCTCGCCCAGCACTGCACTCAAAAGAAAACACTGAAGTTATAAGAGGAACTCACTGGTACAGTGTACAAAGGCAGTGTTTGGCTATTCTCTGTGGACAAGAACAGAGAAATTAAGTGTTTAAAAACTTATTTCAGTAGATTATAAGGTACAGTTGGTTTTCTGTTACATGGATGAATTGTATATTGATGATGTCTGGGCTTTTAGTGTACCCAAATGTTGTACGTTGTAACTAATATGTAGTTTTTTATCCCTCATCCCCCACATTCCTCCTCTGAATTTCCTGTGTCCACTACATCACTCTGTATGACCACACATACCCATAACTTATAAATACCCACTTATAAATGGAAATGTGTAGTATTTTGTTTTCTGTTCCTGAGTTATTTCATATAGGATAATGACTTCCAGTTTCATCAAAGATGCTGAAAAGACATTATTTCATTCTTTTTATGGCTGATTAGTAGTCCATCATCTAATCAATCTATCTAGCCACCCAAATGTATCTATCTAGTTATCTGTTTCACATTTTCTTTATCAACTTGTCAGTTGATGGGCAATTAGATTAATTCTGTATCTTTATAATTGTGAATTGTGTAGTGATAAACATATGAGCACAGGTGTATTTTTGATACAGCTGTCTATTTTAAATTGCACATGAACTTTATGGACATCCTGTATATGACAAGCCAATAGCCAGCATTTTTCCTTGAATGGGGAAAAATTGAAAGCATTCCCATTTAGAACCAAACACAGATAAGGTTCCCCACTTTTACCACTGTTACTCAACATAATAATGGAAGTTCTAGCTAAAACCATCACACAAGAGAAATAAACAAAGAACATTCAAATTGGAAAGGAAGAAGTCAAATTAGCCTTGTTTGCAGATGAATTGATTTTCTGTCTAGAGAAACCTAAAGACTCCACAGAAAACCTGTTAAAATTGATAAACAAATTAAGTAGTTGCAAGATACAAATTCAACATACAAAAAACAGTGGCAATTCTATATGCCAACAATAAACAATCTGAAAAAGAAACCAAGGAAGTAATCCCATTTACAGTAGGTATAAGCAAAAATGTCTAAGAATAAACTTAACCAAAGAAGTGAAAAATGTCTATAATGAAAACAATAAAACATTGATAAACAGAAGGATACATAAAAAAATGGAAATATATTCCATGCTCATGGATTGGAAGAATCAATACTGGTAAAAATGTCTATACTACCCAAAGCAATCTACAGATTTGATGCAATCCCCATCAAAATACCAATCACATTCTTCACAGAAATAGAAAAAAATAACTCTAAAATTTATATGGAATCACAAAAGACCGGGAATAACCAAAACACCCCAAGCAAAAAGAACAAACCTGGAGAAATCATATTACCTGGAGAAATCAAATTATACTACAGAGCCATAGTAACCAAAACAGCATGGTACAGTCATAGAAACAGACATATAGACCAGTGGAACAGAATAGAGAAAATAGAGAACCCAGAAATAAATCAACACATCTATAGTGAACTTATCTTCAACATAGGTGCCAAGAACATACAGCAGGAAAAGGACAGTCTCCTCAATAAATGGTGCTGGCAAAACTGAGTATTCATATGCAGAAGAATGAAATTCAAAGTCCAATCCTGGGGTCTACATCAAATCAAAATGGATTAAAGACTTAAATCCAAAACATGAAACTACTCAAAGTAAACACTGGGGAAACACTTCAGGACATTGGTCTGGACTATGATTTCTTGACTAATACCCCCTGGGGTGAACTAGGGATGCTGAAGTTTATAGAATATGGATCCCTACTTCTCAGTATTGGGTTGTGCTTGTTTCTTATTCAGCTTTTAGTTTCATATTGAGATCATGCTCTGCCCTAGACCTCACTCCTATCAACTAAGATCTTACCATCTCACCTCTTTTACCAGATGTCTTTTTCTCCACTTGAACAAAGTCCTTTTCCATTTTTCCCCTAGCATCTGGCAAACTGGCCACTTCTGGACTTCTGTTCCATTAGATGGACTGTGCATGGATATGAATGCCAGTTAAAGACTTCTCTGTACTTCCTAGTCCTTGGGGGGAGTTTGTATAGCTTTTAATAACTTTTTGTCAGTATTATCTTTTGATGATAGCCAATATTTCATGACAACTGAAGGCCTGGGAAGGCTGGAATGGGAACTCACTCAAGTCAAGAACCACAAATGAACACAAATGGAGCATACAGACTTTTGACAATTTGTATACAGGGAGGCCTAAAATCCTTTGAGAAGAGCCATCTGAGGTTTTTGAGAGTTCTAAAGTCTTATTAAAATGAGTGAGTGACAAAATATAATAGCAATGTTTTGAAGAGTAGATGGGACTTCAGAGAGTCATTAACTTACATATTGAGTGGTTGGTGACCATTTAACTTTGTCTTATTTGAGGAATTTATAGCTATTATATGTGTAAATTATTAAACTATGCTCTCTAAAGTCCACAATTGGGAAGTGTCCAGGTTAAGTTATTAACAAGACACCATATTTATACAATGAATGAGGATAAAAAGTCAGGTTTTCTATAGAGTTTAATTAAAATGGACTATTTAATTTTTTCCCTTTCTCGCTTTTCTCCTTAGATAATCACTTTAAATTAAAAATTTTGACTCTATGGCTTTTTAAAAAATTAGCTTTACATTTTTTTTTTTACTTCAAATCATGCATACTATTTTCAGGAATAATTATGATCATTTGACTATTATTGCTGAGGATTTATGGAACTTTTATAATTTTCTAGAAGATTTTTCTCCTATACCTTTGCACATCATTGGATTTGAGATCATCTTTTCTTAGAAGTTTCATAAAGGTGTTTTAAGACAGTTTAGCCTGCAAGGGACACTTTATTTAACTGTGGCCAAATTACTAATTCATCAAGAATTGGGTAGTATGATTCAGGTGGGGGGCTCATCGTGCATTCTCTAATAAGTCCACAGACTCAGGTTCAGAAGATAGCACAGGTGTTTCAATCCAGGCTCTATTTCTTTCTTTCTGTTTTTTTTATTTATTTATTATTAAATCATAGCTGTGTACATTAATGTGATCATGGGGCACCATAAACTGGTTTTATAGAACATTTGACATATTTTCATCACACAGGTTAACATAGCCTTCCTGGCATTTTCTTAGTTATTGTATTAAGACATTTATATTCTACCCCTAGTAAATTTCACACGTACCCTTGTAAGATGCACCATAGGTGTAATCCCACCAATCACCTTCCCTCCGCCCATCCTCCCCGGTCTCTCTTACCCTTCCCCATATTCTTAGGTTATAACTGGGTTACAGCTTTCATATGAAAGCCATAAATTAGTTTCATAGTAGGGCTGAGAACATTGGGTACTTTTTGTTCCATTCTTGAGATACTTTACTAAGAAGAATATATTCCAGCTCCACCCATGTAAACTTGAAATAGGTAAAGTCTCCATCTTTCTTTAAGGCTGCATAATATTCCATAATGTACATATACCACAATTTATTAATCCATTCATGGATCAATGAGCACTTGGGGTTTTTCCATGACTTAGCAATTATGAATTGGGCTGCAATAAACATTCTGGTACAAATATCTTTGTTATGATGTGATTTTTGGTCTTCTGAGTATATACCTAGTAGAGGAATTACAGGATTGAATGGAAGATCTATTTTTAGATCTTTAAGTGTTCTCCAAACATCTTTACAAAAGGAATGTATTAATTTGCATTCCCACCAGCAGTGTAGAAGTGTTCCCTTTTCTCCACAACCACACCAACATCTCTGGTCTTGGGATTTTGTGATATGGTCTAATCTTACTGGAGTTAGATGATATCTCCAAGTAGTTTTTATTTGCATTTCTCTGATGATTAAGGATAATGAGCATTTTTTTATGTTTGTAGGCAGTGCGCCTGTCTTCTTCAGAGAAGTTTCTCTTCAAGTCCCTTGCCCAGCCTGCGACGGGATCACTTGTTCTTTTCTTGCTTATACGTTTGAGTTCTCTGTGGATTCTGGTTATTAAACCTTTGTCAGAGACATAACCTGCAAATATCTTCTCCCATTCTGAGGGCTGTCTGCTTGCTTTCCTTACTGTGTTCTTGGTTGTCCAGAAGCTTTTTAGTTTGATCAGGTCCCAGTAGTGTATTTTTGATGCTGCTTCAATTGCCCGAGGGATCTTCCTCATAAAATATTTGCCCAGACCAATTTCTTCAAGAGTTTTCCCTGCACTCTCTTCTAGTATTTTTATAGTTTCATATCTTAAGTTTAAATATTTAATCCAGTGAGATTAATCTTAGTTAATGGTGAAAAGTGTGGGTCCAGTTTCAGTCTTCTACAGGTTGTCAGCCAGTTCACCCAGCACCATTTATTAAATAGGGAATGTTTTCTCCACTGAATGTTTTTAATTGGCTTGTGAAAGATCAAATAATGGTAAGTAGCTGGATTCATCTCTTGGTTCTCTATTCTGTTCCATATATCTACTACTCTGTTTTTTGCCAGTACCATGCAGTTTTGATCACTGTCGATTTATAGTATAGTCTGAAGTTTGGTAGCGTGATTCCTCCTGCTTTGTTTTTATTTCTGAGTAATGTCTTAGCTATTCAAGTTTTTTTCTGATTTCATATAAAACAAAGTATTATTTTTTTCAAGATCTTTAAGGTATGACAGTGGAGCTTTAATAGGAATTGCGGTAAAATTGTATATTGCTTTGGGTAGTAAGGACATTTGAACAATGTTGATTCTTCCCAGCCATGAGCATGGTATGTTTTTCCATTTGTTAACCTTTTCAGGTATTTCTTTTCTTAGAGTTCCATAGTTGTCTTCATAGAGATCATTCACGTCCTTTGTTAGTTAAAATCTCATATAACTCATCTTCTTTGGCACTACTGTGAATGGAATAGAGTCCTTAACTGTTTTTTCAGCTTGACTATTGTTGTTATATATAAAGGCTACCGATTTATAAATGTTGATTTTGTAACCTGAGACAGTGCTGTATTTCTTCATGACTTCTAAGAGTTTTGTAGTAGAATCCCTGGTGTTTTCCAGATATACAATCATATCATCTGCGAAGAGCGAAAATTTGATCTCTTCTGACCCTATATGGATACCCTTGATCACCCAATCTTCCCTAATTGTGATGGCTAAAACTTCCATTACAATGTTAAAGAACAGTGGAGACAATGGGCAACCTTGTCTGGTTCCTGATCTGAGTGGAAATGATTTCAATTTAACTTCATTCAATATGATATTGGCTGTGGGTTTGCTGTAGATGGCCTCTATCAGTTTAAGAAATGTCCCTTCTATACCCATTTTCTTAAGTGTTCTGATCACGAAGGGATGCTGGATATTATAAAAAGCTTTTTCTGCATCAATTGAGAGAATCATATGGTCTTTGTTTTTTAATTTGTTTATGTGGTGAATTATACTTATAGATTTATGTATATTGAACCAGCCTTGAGACTCTGGGATAAGACTGACTTGGTCGTGATGTATAATTTGTTTGATGTGTTGCTGGATTCTGTTTGTTAGGATCTTGTTGAATATTTTTGCATCTATATTAAAAAATGATATTGGTCTATAATTTTTCTTTCTTCTTGAGTCTTTTCCTGGTTTGGGGATCAGCATGTTTGCTTCATAGAATGTGCTGGGTAGTATTCCTTCTTTTCTTATATTTTGGAAGAGGTTGAGTAATATTAGTACTAGTTCCTCTTTAAAGGTTTGGTAGAATTTTGATGTGAAGACATCTGGTCCTGGGCTTTTCTTTTTAGGCAGATTTCGTATGGTAGATGCTATTTCAGAACTTGATATGGGCCTGTTCATCATTTCCACTTGATTCTGGCTAAGTCTTGGAAGGTCATGTGCTTCCAAGTATTGGTCAATTTCCTTCAGATTTTCATATTTCTGAGAATAAAGTTTCTTGTAATTTTCATTATGGGTTTTTTGAATTTCTGAGGAGTCTGTTGTTATTTCATCTTTGTCATTTCTGATTTATGAAATTAGAGATTTTACTCTTTTTTTCCTCATTAGATTAGCCAAAGTTTTATCTATTTTATTGACCTTTTCAATAAACCAACTTTTTGATTTATTGATCTTTTGTATAATTTTTTTATTTTCACTTTCATTTAATTCTGCTCTAATTTTGATTATTTCTTTTCTTCTACTGGGTTTGGGGTTGGAATGTTCTTCCTTTTCCAGTTGCTTGAGATGTCCCATTAAGTTGTTAACTTTGTCTCTTTCCATTCTCTTTAGGAAGGCTTGCAGTGCTATAAATTTCCCTCTCAGGACTGCCTTTGCGGTATCCCAGAGGTTCTGATATTTCATGTCTTCATTGTTGTTTTGTTCCAAAAATTTGGCAATTTCCTTCTTAATCTCATCTCTGACCCAGCTATCATTCAGCATAAGGTTATTTAGCTTCCATGTTTTTGTATGAGTATGCAGATTCCTGTTTTACTGAGTTCAACTTTTATTCCATGGTGGTCTGAGCAGATGCAAGGAATAATTTCTATTTCTTTAAATTTACTGAGGTTAGAATTATGACCTAAGATGTGATCGATTTTGGAGTATGTTCCGTGGGTTGATGAGAAGTATGTGTATTCAGTTTTGTTGGGATGAAATGTTCTGTAGATGTCTGTTAAATTCAAATGTTGGATGGTTAGGTTTAAATCTAAAGTTTCTTTGCTCACCTTCATCTTGGAAGATCTATCCAACACCTCCAAAGGAGTCTTGAAATCTCTGACTATTACAGAACTGGAGGAAATCAAGTTGCTCATGCCTGTTAGAGTTTTTCTTTTAAATAGAGACACATTCTGGTTGGGTGCATAAATATTAATAATTGAAATCTCATCCTATTGAGTATTATCCTTAACAAATATGAAGTGACCATTCTTATCTTCCTTACTTTTGTTGGTTTAAAGCCTATTGTATCTGCAAATAGAATTGCAACACCTGCTTTTTTCTGATTATCTTTTGCCTGAAATATGGACAACCATCCTTTCACTCTAAGTCTATATTTATCTTTTAAGGTAACATGAGATTCTTGTATGCAGCAGATATCTGTCTGGAGTTTTTGTATCCTGTCAGCCAACCTGTGCCTCTTTAGAGAACTGTTTAAGCCATTCACATTAATGGAGAACATTGATAGGTCTGGTAAAATTTTGGGTATCGAGTTTTTCAAATGTCCAGTAGACATTTTTAATCCTTTCGCCACTGTGGAAGTTGGAGTTTGAGCAAATTTTCTAAGTGAGTTTACTTTTGTGGTAGAGGATGGCTGGTCATTATGGAGGATAGGTCTGAGAATATCCTGAAGAGCTGGTTTGGTTATGACAAATTTCTTCAACATGTGAATGTCATTAAAGTATTTAATTTCTCCATCATAAATGAAACTCAGTTTAGCTGGATACAGGATCCGGGGTTGAAAGTTATTTTGTTTTAGGAGAGTAAAAGTCGATGACCACCCTCTTCTGGCTTGAAAGGTTTCAGCAGAGAGATCTGGAGTCATTCTAATATTTTTCCCTTTGTAGGTTATGATTTTCTTACGTCTGGCTACTTTTAGAATTTTCTCCTATATATTAACTTTAGTGAAGTTAATTATGATGTGCCTGGGGGATGTCTTATTCAGGTTGGGTCATGCTGAGGTTCTGACACTGTCTACTATCTGAATTTTAGAATCTTTTGGCATGTCTGGAAAATTCTCTTTCATAATTTCATGGAGAAGTGCCTCTGTGCCTTGTGAAACTATCATCACTTTCAGGGATTCCCGTGAGGTTGATATTAGTCTTCTTCAAATTATCTCAGAGCTCTCTGAGAGAATGATCTAGTTTTGCTCTCCATTTTTCTTCCTCTTTGAGAGTTTGGGAGTGTTCAAAAGCTTTGTCTTCAATGTCAGAAATCCTTTCTTCTGTTTGCTCCACTCCGTTACTGAGGATTCTACTGTATTTTTCAGATCATTGAGGGCTTCAAATTCTTGTTTCAATGTGTCAAAATCTTTGGTGGTTTCGTCTTTAAGTTCATTGAATTCTTGAGGCAACTTTTGAATTTCTTCTCGAATTTCTAATTCCAACTTTTGAATTGCTCCTTGAATTTCAAATTCCAAATTTTCCTCCATTTTATTAATCTTGTTTGCAATCCAAATTCTGAATTCGATTTCTGATATCTCGACTGTCTGTTTATGAATGGAATCTTCAGTTACATCTGCCATATATCTTTCCTTGGGGGGGGGGTTTGATCTATTTTGGTTATTCATGTTACCAGAGTTTTTCAGCTGATTCTTCCCCATGGTTATTTTACACTATTTAGCTTTACCCCCGGAGCTTTGCCGAGGACTTGTACAGCGCTACCGCCTGAGACTCTGTGGACCTGTTTGTTGTGGTGGGGCTAAGTGGCTCTGTCTTGTTTTCAGCTGGTCTCTGTCTGACCCTAGTGAAACAGTTACTCTGGGTTGAAGTCTTAGCTGTGGAGAAATACCAGCAATTATGTCACCCCCCCCCCCACACAACAATTGGAAAAGGAAAATCAAACCTTCCTACAATCACACACCCAGGGCACCACTTGGATAGTCCTCGGGTGATTTTTTTCAGTTCAAAAGGTCCAAATCAATTGTCTCAGTCAGCACTTGTCTCAGGTGGAAAAGTTTAAAAGGTCTCTGGCAACTAGATCGCAGGGGTCTGCTGACAACTCAAATATGAATTGCCCTGGTGCTCCATGAGGTCAGGAGGACCCCCCCAGCAAATAGATTAGTCTGGGAAGGTTGATGCTTCCTTCCCCATCTTGTACCTCTGTCACACCCAGTCACTGATAACCCTGCAGGGAGGGCTGTGACCCAGTTGTCTCCAATGAGCAGATACCCCAGAGTTTTTCACCTGCCTGAATCACAAGGAAATCTATGTTTCCTCAGCCGGGCCGCTGCTCTCTGCCACTATCCAGCAGGGGAAGGTGAGGCCTGACAACCTTGGGCGCTTGATGGAGGCTGGAGCTGTTCACTCAGTTCCAGCCCTGCCCCTGATTGATGTTACTGACAGAACAGAAGAACTTTGCGGAATTTATTTCTGTCTAAATAATAATAATAAATATTATTATTTAGAAATAATTTATTTCTAAATTTATTTAGAATTTAGAATATTTCTAAATTCCTGGGGCCTGTGTTTCCATCCCAAATCTGTTCCACTGGTGGTTGCCACTTGAGAAGATGCCCAGCCTGCTCTGGTTGCCCAGAGAGACAGGGGTTGTGACTCTGGAATATCCAGGGGTGAGCCCCATTGTTGCCAAAAATTGGCTGCTGCTCTGCACCTCGAGGCACCACTTCTCCAGCCTGGTTCCCTCTCAGCTGACCATCCTCTCCTAACTCACATGCCGCAGGGCCAGCAGTAGTCCATGCCCTGTCCACACCTCTCGAGAAAACACCCAAGAATCTGGACTCCTGGGGGACAGGCCTCCAGACCTCAGAATGAGAGTGGAGGTGAGCGCTGGGAGCTCAGAAATGCAGGTAGAGAATCTGTACAGTTTTTCACAGTTTTATGCCTGGCAGGAGAGTGCCATGGCACCCTTGTAGAGGAATTAGGTCCAATTTTTAGAGGGTCTCTCCCATGGAGTATAATGGGAGGACTTTTGAGCTCTGCTCATTTGTTTATGGGGTACTCTGAGTCGTTCTCATGGGGGAGGGGACTCCTGTCTGCTTGGTGATGAATTTTGTACCTTTTGTTTGTATCCTTCGGGTCGCAGCTTGCCTCAGCAAAGTTGATGTGTGTTTTTCAACCTTCTCTCTTGGTGCAGCTCTAATCCACCAGGTTACTTGCTAAATTTCTGTCCTTTAACTCTCCTTCTGGAGGAGAGCCTCTGTGGAAAGCTGGCTTCAGTTAGCTATCTTTTCTCCGCCCCCCGATAACCATATTCTGTATGGATTGATCTTCTCAAACATTTTGTTTCTCCTGTGAATTTTAATTCCTGGACAGATTTCCTTTCTACTTCCTTCTCCACTCTACAGTTAGTCATCTTGCTTCAAGGGAGGATCACGTTACATTTGATCACTTTATAACCTGATACTACTAGGCATTTCCACTTGTCACTATCAACTTTAAAGATATGCCTGTAATCCTAGCACTCTGGGAGGCAGAGGTGGGTGGATTGCTTGAGCTCATGAGTTCAAAACCAGCCTGAGCAATAGGGGGATCCTGTCTTTACTAAAAGTAAAAAAACTGAGGCAAGAGGATCATTTGAGCCCAAGAGTTGGAAGTTGCTGTGAGCTATAACACCATGGCACTCAACCCAGGGCAACAGCTTGAGATTCTCTTCCTTTCATGCCACGTAGCATCAGGGGTCATACTGACCCATGGACAAAGACCCAGGTTCTATTGCTGTTAGAGCCACAGCACATTAGAAGTAGGGAAATACCAGTAGTTTTCTAATGTCAGTGTATATTCATCCTTTCTTCACATCAGTGGGTTCTAGCCTAAGAGTTGACTTATCATTTACTCAAATATGGAGAGATGGTCTAGTGTTTTACAAATAAGGTAACTTCATTTAAGTCTAATTTTTTTTTCATGCAGAAAATGGTGGGATTCAGAAAGGAGAGGCGTATTTCAGTTGTTTTGAAGGGATTCCTTTTATTTCTTTCCTTCAAGTTGGTGAATTTGCATTTTTTTCATATTTGATTTTGTTTCACTTTTCTTCTCATTTTTTTGGCAATATGCTTGGAAGGCAGGTACTTGTAGCATCAATCTACAAAAATGAAGGGATGGGCTTCCTATACAAACAAAGCATTGGGTATATCATAGTTTCTTCATCTTCAGACTAGAATCCTGGGGTATACTTGAAAGTAAAGCTAAAGTCAGTGAACTCTAAAGGTAGATGTAATCCTGGAAGGAATGCAGAAGGACACAAAAAAGATGGGACTCTGCCTAAAATCTGTTATCAGCATTTAAGGTGAGGATAATGGGAAATTTTAGAGGAAAGAAATTGATGAATGCAAATCTTCCTCAATAGGTGTGTATATTAGGATACTCACAATCTTGCTCTGGCCAGCATCCCACCACATGGAGCTGTCAGGATTAATCAGTCAGATTTTGTATAGAGGCTGAGAAAATGAAATACCTCTGTGAAAGCCAAGTGTTTTGAGTTTGCATCATAATTTAGACATTTGGTGGAATAGCCCATAGATCAGATATTTTCAGTAAATCTAAGTTTTTTTGATTTCTCCTGCTCTCAGCCTTTCTTGGGGGTTGGGAAAGTATTACATTTTCATTTTCCTATGGTTTGATGGCACATGATTCTCTGTTTCTTTTGAAAACAATTTAAAATGTATCTCTTGTTTATCTTGTAATTTATCCTGGTCTATGTTCTTATTCCATGTGTTTTACATTAAAATTGATGCTCTATTTCACACACAACTGGGATTCCATGTTAGGACAAATGGTAAGAGTAAATGAAGCTATAGAGACAATTGCCTCATGTAGTCCTTGAATGAACTCTTCCTTTCAGAATTGAGCTCTTTCCCCTATCCCAACCCCAGCCACAGCATCCTATTGATAAATAAAAGAGGCTGATGTCATATAAATACCTGCAGGAAAAATGGTCATGCCCCTCATTGCATGCCTCCTCATCCCCAAATGTGTAAGTTCTTCCTTAATGAAGACCTTCTATTTTTCAGCTTCAATGAACAACCCATGCTTATTAAACTCTGAAAAGTTCTGCATAAGTGCTAGTAATGCAAAAGTGACTGGAACAGATTTCCTGCTCTTAACTTGCCTGGGTCTGAGAGGAGAGACAGACAAGAGAGCCGGTATTCACTATGTTTATGGCAAGTGCCAAAATGTGGGCGTTCACAGGCTCCAGCTCCATATTACCAGTTCTCCTTCAGTGACATGTCTTCTGTTTTTTTTTCGATATTGGAAAATTTCTTACTGTCTTTTCTACAGGCTATTCTTTCCTGCTGGAGAGTGCTTTGAAATGAACCTTCTTATTATATCCTCCATGTGTACTCGTCTCTCATTTTATTTTTTTACCTCTTTATTCTACACTCCAAGGCATTTCCTTAGAGCTAGTTTTTGGCACACACAACCATTGTTCCAATAGCCTTTTCAGGTATTTCTAAGTCATTGCTTTATCTGTCCATTGTACAAACTATTTTTTCTCCTTCCCCTTTACAAATGTACTTTAATTTGAGTGTAAAATCAATGATTTTAAGCAGGACCATAGAATCTCTTTTTTCAAACCTAAACCAATTGAACAAATAAAAATGTAGTAAAAGTAAACTATTATACCTCTGGCTTAAGCTAGAATTTGTCTTGCAAGTGATTTAATTCTCTAAGAGTGGAGAACTCACCTTGGGAGTGATTGAACAATGAGAGAAAAAATAAGGACTGTTTTTTTGCTTGAATGGTGCCCAGTAGAAAGTCCTACCTAGTTGAGAAATTTTTATAGGAAAAAGCATCTTAAGACTTTTCTTTTAAGGGAAGGAGACTTAGTGGGAACAAGGTTTAGCCCTAGATTCAGCGACCACAACAGGGACTCCTGAAATAAAGCCATGGATTGGGTGCAAAGAATAGAGAAATGTCTCTCCTTTGGTGCAAAGCATGCTACTTCTAGCCAGGTGAGAACATAAGAAGTCAAGTTAATTACTCTCATAGAAAGAAAGCAAAAAGGGGCAGCAGGAAAAGTTCACTAGGACTTATTAAGAGCTTATCTCACAGTGGGCATGATTGACCAACATTTAAATAACAGTTAAACAATGCTAATCTATATTGCCAATGAGACTCAAGAGCTGAAATGTCAACTATTTTGAAGTCTTCTTGGGCTGAATATAAGAGGCTGCTTCACTCTATGATTTTTAAATTGAGAACCATGTGTCTAATAGATGAATGTGATAACCTCATAGCTAAGGAAAAACTTCAGAACCTTGAATTTCTTCTTTGATCCTTTTTTTTTCTTAAATTGACTGTCCTTCTGGGATCATTTTCTTTTATCAGAAGTAATCCATTATTATCTCTCTAATAAAGAGTAAAAGCTTTTTTGGTGATAAATGCTCTGGTTTTTATTTGCAAATAACTTTATTTCATTCTTGCTCATAACTGTAGTTTTTGTGGTTAAAAAACATTACATTGACAATTTTGTCTTTACACCTTGAAGAAATGTGGTATCTACTATCTTCTGGATTCTATTTTTGCTTTTGAGAAATCAACCTCCATCCTGCTTAGGTAATCCCTCCTTTCTTTCTGGCTTCTTTAACCGCCTTTTACTTGTCTTTGCTGTTTTTCAATTTTACTCCAACATGTTTAGATATGAATTTGTTTTTGTTTTTTTCTGCTTGAAATATCTTGGGCTTCCAATCTGTGCATTCATATTACCTATTAGTTATAACAGATTAAAAATCTAAGGTATTTTAAAATATTTCCTGTCATTATTTTTATTCTATCTTTTGGGGAAACTAATAAGATGAATGCTGCACCTTTTACGTATAGGTCATGTCTTTTAACCTCTCATACTTTCCATCTTTCTACTTGGCAATATGTTAATTTTTTTTTTTTTTTTGTAGAGACAGAGTCTCACTGTACCGCCCTCCGGTAGAGTGCCATGGTGTCACACGGCTCACAGCAACCTCTAACTCTTGGGCTTATGCGATTCTCTTGCCTCAGCCTCCTGAGCAGCTGGGACTACAGGCACCCACCACAACGCCCGGCTATTTTTTTTTTTGTTGTTGTTGTTGTTGCAGTTTGGCTGGGGCTGGGTTTGAACTCGCCACCCTCAGCATATGGGGCCGGTGCCCTACTCACTGAGCCACAGGCGCTGCCCAATATGTTAATTTTTAAATATATCTTCTGTTTCATTAATTTTTCCTTCAGCTGTACCTAATCTATCTTTTTAACTCTATCCTTTGATTAAAAAAATGAAATTATGTTCGTTTTTTATCTAAATAGATAATATATTCACAATTCTAATTGGTTGATTGATTAAAATTTTACTTTCTTTTATGTCACGTACAGATTGCCTTTATAGTTGATGCTTAAACTGTAACAGGTACCATGAAGAAGTGAAAATACACTTGGTTTGGGGATATTTTTTAGTACAAGTGAAATACAATCTACAACATGTGTGCATGTGTGTACATAATGTGTATGAAAATTTTTCAAAATACAGAGGAAAGGAAATTAATAATATGTGGTCTGGTGAGTTAATGTGTCATGTTGGGTAAGAGCTAAGATTTTGGAGTCTACTAACTTTGGTTCGAGTTGAAGGTTCTTTTTGTCTCTAAAATAATACCAACCACACAATGTTGGTGGAATGATTAAAGGATTTCACTCATGTGAAATCACACCTACTGTACTGTGTAAATGCTACTTCCTTTTTCTTCTGTCTGACCCTTTCCTCCCTTCAGAGACCCTCTGTTTATTGTTTATCCTTATCAATCCAGCTCACCACTCAAGTTCTAATCTTTGAAACTTTCCAGTGTAGATGGGTGCACTCACATACATTTGCTACTATAGGTACCTTGAAGATATTTTGACTCCTTCATATAACATACGGCTTCAGATTTGTTCCCTGACATCTGCAAGATTGAATAATATCTATCCCTCTGTGTGTCAAACCTGTATACCCTCAATATAAAAATATGTTGTTCCCAGCAAGACAGCTAGGAACTGTCTTGTTAATGTTAGATATTGTTAATATCTAACAATATTAGATCTCTGGACCCACTTTCTTTTTTTTTTTTTGCAGCTTTTGGCCAGGGCTGGGTTTGAACCCACCACCTCCAGCATATGGGGCCAGTGCCTTACCCCTTTGAGCCACAGGCGCCACCCCCAATTAATTTTTTTCTTCTTTGCTAAATTTTAATGAATATGAAATTTCTGGCAACATTTATGGGGATGAAGAGATGACAAAAAGAACTTTACAGACACTCTCTAAATCCCCCCCCCCAATATGTCTGCTCAAAAATAAAACTAAAAATTTCTTTGGAGAATGTTGGTCATTGTGTCCCTGGAACATTGTAATCCTTAATATTGTGATTCTCATTTGCAAATGATTTCTGTATACTATACACTAAAGTCAGGTTTGAGCTAAAGTTGATACTATGTCAACAAACTATCAAAGCTTAAAGTGAAACTAAGGAAAGGTTTTCTTTAAGAAACAAACAAACAAAAGAACGCCTAAGACTGGGCCTTTTGCCAGTTTTAAAAAAGAAAATCCATATTATTGACAATGTTTAGTTTCTGAGATTTATGTTTTGAGCCTGAGGTAATTTTTCTAGCCAAAATTGTAAGCCGCATCCAAATATCCATTTAAATAAATCTGATGACTAATTCAATGATAATCAAAGTATTTTGCACGTCATATAGAAAAAAAGCTTTCCAAACCTTGGTAAATGTATTCAACATTCTTACAATTTCCTGTGAACTTGAGATGCATTTGGTATATGACTTGGAGGCAGTATTTTTTTTAGTTTAAATAACACTCAATGTCCAGATGTTGGGACTCCAGAAAACATCTGCAGGGCCTGAAGGGTTCTTAACCACTCAATTTTGTGAATTAACATATTGCCTTGAAGTGGCCACAGTGGCTGGCTGGCTGGGGTGGTATAGACAAAGGAAAATTAAGAAGAGGCTTCTAGGAAACTTCATGCTTGCCCAGTCCTGAGCCCAGGGGTTTGGGATAGGGAAATTACAGGACATTTCGGACTTTCAAGAGTTATGCAAAAATTTTTTATATATTGTCATTTTTAGCTTTCAATAAAGGAGTTTCCCATGTCTTGAACCAGCTATAATTCCTGCCCTTTCATTTTGGATTAGTTCCTACTTTTCATTTCTTGAAGATTCAAAGTTAATATATTTTCTTGTAATGACTCAAATCATAATAGAGAGTGAGTTGGTTGTATGACACTTTGCCAATTTAAGAAACAAGAATGAGAGAGAGAGAGAGAAAGAGAGAGAGAGAGCGCGCACAGCTGTGACCTTGAGTGGATATAATAATATTAATTATAATGAGTAGTGTACTGGGCAAAGTGACAGGCCATGATTTAAGTATTGAATACAGCTGAACTAATTTAATCCTAAAATTAACATTGAGTTAGATGCTACTTCTGCATATTATAGTTGAGGAAACTCAGGTCAAAGTGTATAATTAACTTTGTCAATGTCACAGAGTTATTAAGTGGTTGAGCTGCCATGTGAACCCAATGGACAGATGATGGACGACAATCACACATGAAGAATTAGAGCTGAGTGTGTTCTTAGTGGGAGAGGCTCATCCTGCCAATATGCCTAGACATAAGTTTTCTGGGTATAAGGCAGAATTAGAATTTTCTGAAACTTAACTTTCATTTTCTGTGGGTTTTTCTCTCTTTCTTAGTTAGGTGGCTTGTCTGGCAAGATTTAAAAGAATGGATTGATTTCTTATGTCTGCCTAACAGATTCTTGGTTCTTAGGTTTGGTCTCTTGACCAGCAATTCCTCGGAGACGTATTGGTTATAATTTCATTATTGGTTATAATTTCAGAGGAAGCCAGCCCCTGATTTGTAATACATCATGTGTTCTATTAGTAAGGACTGACTCCAACCCAGTGGAGTATATCTGAGATCTTTGATAACATTTGCTGGAGTCTGATCTGGGTTTTGTTTCAAGTGCTGAGAGGGTGACTTTGACCTGGAATTTGTACCTCCAATGTCTTTTTCTCCACTTTTGGAAATAAATCCAATTAAGATTAGTATAACAAGGGGAAACTTTTGCCTTGTAGGTTTCCTGACAAAGAAACAAAGCGTCTTTTCTTCAAAGCATCTTGTCCTAGGTTGAAAATGCCTTCGAAGTCTTGGGGTCAATCAGAGCACGGACAAAGATGGCTATAGCAAGTGCTGGGTATGAGGATAAAGAAGCAAATAGAACTTGGATCATTCTATATTCAAACAAATAAACAAACAAAAAACATGAAATTTTCAAAATCTATGTGGGAGTAGGGGTTGTTCCAGGAAAGGAGTTGTACTAATATGCAATGAATTTAAAGTACTGCCAGAGCACTGGGAGCCAAGCAAGACCATTATACATTTAGCTTCTTGTTTCACAAGTAACTCTTGAAAGTAGGTTCTGCGGGAGAAAATAACACATGGCATCAAGGTCAGAAAATAAAGAGGATCACAGTGTGGGAGCAACCAAGAGAAATGAATGTACACATTAGAGGCAACTGCTCTTTAGAAACTTAAAGAAGGGATCACATCAACGTGAAAAGTAATGTCATCAATAATAGTGCCCCCCTAACTACAAAATCTTGTGATTACAGTTGCGTGTCAGGGATCCCCCAAACTACAAAATGATTCACTAGGAGGACTTGCAGGACTCATCATATAATTGTACTCATGGCTTTGATTTATTATAGCAAAAGAATCAAAAGTAAAATCAGGAAAGGGAAAAGGTATGTGAAGTCCAGAGAGAACCAGTTACAAGCTTCTGAGAGTTTTCTCCTAGTAGAGTCACACAGGACATGCTTCAATTCCCCCAGCAATAGGATGTGACAACACATGTGAAATGTTGCAAGCCAGGGAAGTTCACTGGAGACACAGTGGTCAGGGTTTTTATTAGGAGCTCATCACACAGGTGCATTTTACTCAGTGCACACCATGATTCTAGACTTCCTGAAGGAAGCAGATGTTGAGCAGAATTTATACTGTTTGTGTAAACAATTTGGGCATAGTGGACCACTTTTATCAATTAGAGTGGTGGGAACTCTCCTCAAATACAGGTTTCCATATGCTAGCCAAAAGCCAACCTTGCAAAAGGGCTTTTCTAAAGATAGCCCATTCTGATAACTCTTTTCTGTCCAAGCAGCAAGTAATACGACTGATACAAAAACAAACTCAGTAGAAATGGTCAAGCAATAGGATTTCTAAATTTCCAATTGAGCTTCCTAAGAAGAAACAGGCTCAAAGTCAATGTGGCCCTGGATGTGATGTGATAAAACTGTGATGGTGGTATCTTACCTCCATGAGAATGCCAGATACATTATTACTTCCCTTATTCCACTCTCTCTCCCTGTCTTTGCACTGAGCGTGACTGGGCAAGGCACTTTAACATGAACTCTCGTATTTTAAAATGGCATGAGAAATTCTCTTTTAGAATATATTTGCAGGCTTTTTGAACTATTGGGGTGAAAGCTACCATGCAAAGGCAAAATTCTCACTAGACTCTTGGAAAATATAGGTATTTCAAAGCTGCACTGCAAGCGTCCAAATAGGGGTTTTCTTCATATGGTGTTGGTTGTGAATGTTACATGTTCAGACATTGTGACTATTTGTTTCTAGGGAAATTCTGAATGTGATATGTTAAATGTATTATTAAACACTAGCCACTCTAAATTCCTTACTTCTGGCCTCATAAACAATGAAATGTGATTTTTTTACAATCTTCAGAAAGTAACAAATCTATTCTGGAAGGTCTATAATCAGATGAAAAAGACCTTTTTAGGTCATCTAGTTTGTACCTAGGGGGGTGCTTGTCACTACAGATGCCAGTGCTGAAATGGGGCCAGACTCACTGTTAAGTGTATCTCTGAGAAGGCTCTGCTGCCATCTAATAAAGCTGGAGATTTCATCTGGAAGGTACTAGTGTCACCTACCTGGGAGTTACACCTATAAATGGTGAGAAAAGGTATATTTTAATGGTGAGGAGAGGGGAAAGAGCAGGGGCAAAGGCTTCGGGGAGAGGACAGATTAAGGGCCCTGAGAAAGGAGATGTGGAAAGTGCAGAGGAGTGAGTGGGTAGCAACTCTGAGTGCAGACTTGCTCCACTGAGGGTGGGCACCCAGGGACTTATAGAGAAGGCGAAGGAATTCATTGTATCCTAAACAGCTTATTGTCAAATATGTTTAATAGGAAAGTAAAAATGTAAATTTAAGAACAATATGGGAAATTCTTTCTTATTTTATCCTCCTAATTGATGTATTATAATATCCAATTATATTCATTTTTTACTTCTAAAGCCATCCATCTATTATCAGCAAGCCACATTTTTTACTTCTCTCTCTCTTAAATAGGACTGGATCTGGGGTGAAAGCTACCATGCAAAGGCAAAATTCTCACTAGACTCTTGGAAAATGTAGGTATTTCAAAGCTGTACTGCAAGTGTCCAAATAGGGATTTTCTTCATATGGTGTTAGTTGTTATACATGTATTTTCTTGCCCAGTCTTTCTGGTGTCCCTTGGTGTATTTCTGAGATAGAAGACTGACCTGAATTAATTTCCTGCTTGTTTAGAAGAAAAGGGGTGTGTCTATCCACATAAATGTACCATATATCAGCTTAATGTATGGTATAGATACAGTAATTTAACATGTAATGGGAAAGTAGTCCTTCAACTTACAATGTTTCAAATATATCTTAATACCAAGTAAGAACCTAGGAAGATAGAAGAAAAATACCAGTGGCTTCATTCTTTTTCTCTTTATCCTTCCTATCCCACCTCTTTCACTTCTTTAGTTCCTTCATGTAATGTTTATTAACACCATTATATAGACTGTGTAATTAATACTGCTGAAAATAATATTGTACCACATGGATAAAGTCTTTGTTCTCAGACAACTTTCATTTTGGTGACAGAGAAAATATGTGAACAATTATAGTGTGGTAAAATCTATAAAGACAATAAAACAGAGTGCTAAAAGAAACACATGATGGGCTATCTAAGTCAATTTATATAACTCAAGGAAAATTCCCTATGAGAAATGACATATAGGCTGTTATCTACTGGATAAATAGGAGTCAGACATATGAAAGAGGGGTGAAAATTTTGGTTATTGGCAGAGAACATAGCATTTGAGGAGGTCTGTGGGTCTGGAGAGCAAAGCTCAGGCAGGCAATCAAAGCAAGTCCAGTGTACCTGGGATGTACAGCAGAGGTGGAAAAGAATAGTGAGGTGAGAGGGAGAGCATGTGTTGAGATACAACAATAGAAGAACATCAGAAACCAGATCAGGAGGTTGTGCTTAGTAAGTTGAATTTTACGCAAGAAGCAATAGGAGCCACTGAAAAGTGATGAGCAAGAGAAATCCATGGTGAGATCTTTGAAGCAACATCACTAGGATGCTCCTGTTTATGACTGTTGTTAGCTCTCTGAAGTGATTAGACCAGCATTACTTTGTACTTAGGAACACAGGCTTTGGGGTTCAATGAAAATAGGGAAATTGAATGAAAGTTGATGGCATATATAGTGAAATATATACCCTTTCCTTGCTTTCAAAAATGATTACTGATGGCTTTATACCCATCCTCCCAGCCTCCTGGTAGGAAATTCATAAATTTACTTCTGGAAAATGTCTGCACAGAGGAAAAGAATTACACATAATAATATTTAGGGATCTATTAATATAAGGAAATAGCTAGGTTCCCATGTATCACACAATAGTGAGGCTTACTACATGATAGAAGCCTTTATAGATACCTATAAACTTCTGGCCATATTTTAAAAATGAAGACATAATCAACTGTTAGCAGATATATTTAAGAAGAATCTCTAAAAGAGGCTAAACCAGAGTCTTAGACAGACTTAAAAAAAAAAAAAAACACCAAAAACTTTCAGAAGAAAAAGTACAGGAAAGCAAGTATACTTTCTTTAAAAATACATATGTTTAGGTAAATAAAAGGTGAAAATTAATCTACATAACAATGATAGACAAATCTTCAAAAGAAAGGGACAATAAGATTACCAAAACCAGCTCTTTGAAAATAAAAGGTATTATAGAAGATCTAAAAAAGTCAATAAAATGTTTGGAATATAAAGTGAGAAAATGTTTTAGAAAGTAGAATAAAAAGAAGAAAAAAGGAAAGAGATAGAAAGAATAGAAGAGACTTAAAAGTACGAGCTTTAAGACAGAGAAAATGAAAAGAAATTATCAAAGAAGTCATTCAAGGAAGATTTCCTAGAATTCAGTAATATGAAGTTTCCAGATTGAAACAGCCCCTAAGTGCCAATACAATGGATCAAATAAAATCTATTAACAATGCATATTATAGGATCATATCATCCGTGAAGAGTGAGAGTTTGATCTCCTCTGACCCCATTTGGATACCCTTGATTGCCTTCTCTTGCCTGATTGAAATGGCTAAAACTTCCTTTACTATGTTGAATAGCAGTGGAGACAATGGGCATCCCTGCCTAGTTCCAGATCTGAGTGGAAATGTTTTCAATTTTACTCCATTCAGTAGGATATTGACTGTGAGTTTGCTGTATATGGCCTCTATTAGTTTAAGAAATGACCCACCTAAGCCTATTTTCTTAAGTGTTCTGATCATGAAAGGATGCTGGATATTATCAAAAGCTTTTTCTGCATTAATTGAAAGAATCATATGGTCTTTGTTCTTTATTTTATTTATGTGATGTATTATTATTATTATTATTATTTGCAGTTTCTGGCTGGGGCTGGGTTTGAACCCACCACTTCCAGCATACAGGGCCAGTGCCCTACTCCTTTGAGCCACAGGCGTCGCCCTTATGTGATGTATTATTTTTATAGATTTATATATGTTGAACCAACCATGTAACCTGGTATGAAACCAACTTGATAATGTACAATTTTTTTGATCTGTTGTTGAATTCTGTTTGCTAGGATTTTATTGAATATTTTTGCATCAATATTCATTAATGATATTGGTCTATAGTTTTCTTTCTTTGTTGGGTCTTTCCTGGTTTGGGGATCAGGGTGATATTTGCCTCAGAATGTGTTGAGAAGTACTCCTTCTTTTTGTATGTTTTTAATGTAATATAGGTACTAGTTCCTCTTTAAAAGTTTGGTAGAATTCTGATGTGAAGCCATCTAGTCTTTTGTTTCTTGGGAGATTTCATATAGATGATGCTATTTCAGTGCTTGATATAGTTGTATTCAACATTTCTAATTCTTTCTGGGTGAGTCTAGGAAGGTGACATGGTCCATTTCCTCCAGATTTTCATATTTCTGAGAATAGAGTATTTTGTAGTAATCACAGAAGATTTTTTTAAATTTCTGAAGTGTTTGTTGTTATTTCTCCTTTATCATTTCTGTATGACAATATTAGAGACTTTACTTTTCTGCTTCTGGTTAGGTTAGCTAAAGGTTTATCAATTTTATTAATGTTTTCAAAAAACCAACTTTTTGTTTCATTGATCTTCTGAATGATTTTTTGTTTTCAATTTCCCTTAATTCTGCCCTTATTTTGGGTATTTCTTTTCTTCTTCTGGGTTTGGGGTTGGAATGTTATTCCTTTTCCAGTTGCTTGAGGTAACTCATTAAGTTGTTGACTTCTTTTCTTTCTGTTTTCTTGAATAAGGCTTCTAATATTATAAATTTCCCTCTTAGGACTGCCTTTGCACTATCCTACAAGTTTTGATAATTTGTGTCTTTATTATCATTTTGTTCTAAAAATTTGGTGATTTCCTTCTTAATTTCTACAAAACTTTTAGAAGTGATCAAGGAATACAGCAGTGTCTCAGGATAGAAAATAAATACTTATATTTATATATATATATATATACTTTTATATATACTTATAATAGTCAAGCTGAATATATAGTCAGGGACTCTATTCCTTTTACAGTCATCCCAAGGAAGATGAATATCTGGGAATTTACCAAATGAAGGATGTGAAAGATCTCTATAAAGAAAATTATGAAACTCTGAGACAAGAAATAGCTGAAGATGTTAACAAATGGAAAAACATACCATGCTCATGGCTGGGAAGAATCAACATTGTAAAATGTCCATACAACCCAAAGCAATCTACAAGTTTAATACAATTCTTATTAAAGCATCATTGTCATACTTTAATGTGCTTGAAAAAATAGTACTTCATTTTATATGGAATCAGAAAAAACTTCCAATAGGCAATACATTACTCAGAAATAGAAGCAAATCAGGAGGTATCATGTTACCAGACTTAAGGCTATACTATAAATCTATAGTGATCAAAACAGCATGGTTTGGGGGGAGAGACAAGATGGCAGACTGAAGCCAGCTTTCAACAGAGGCTCCCGTCCAGAAGGAGAGTTAAGGGACAGGAATTTAGTAAGTATCCTGGTGGATTTGAGCCGCACCAAGAGAGAAGGTTGAAGAACGCACATCAACACCGCTGAGGCAAGCTGTGATCACAAGGACGCAAACAAAAGGTACAAAATCCACCACCAAGTGGACAGGAGTCCCCCTCCCCCATGAGACCTGCAATCCTAGCACTCTGGGAGGCCAACGTGAGTGGATTGGCTGAGCTTACAGGTTCAAGGCCAGCCTGAGCCGAGCAAGACCTCATCTCTAAAAAACAGCCAAGAACTGTGGCAGGCACCTCTAGTCCAAGCTACTAAGAAGACTGAGGCAAGAAAATTGCTTGAGTCCAAGAATTTGAGGTTACTGTGAGCCAAGACATCACGGCACTCTACCAATGGAAACAAAGACAGACTCTGTCTCAAAAAAATAAAAAACAGAAAAGAGAATGTTGCTGCCTGAAGGCCCGTGGAAGGAAAGACAATCTTGCAATCAAGTTATATACCAAGGAGGATCTTTTGGGAGTGGATACCCCGAAGAATTTTAAAAGAATGTCTGTTTTCTCCTGAGTAGAACTAAAGCTTCATGCTGTATTAGTAATATCTAGATGGAGGGGAATGTTTTATGGTTGTTTTCTATAAGCTCTCGAAATATCAGAGGACTAAGAAAGATTATTTACCATGCCAGGACTGGGCTTTATTCTTTCAACATCAGACAACTAAAATTATGGCACAGGGGGAGAGACAAGATGGTGGACTGAAGACAGCTTTCAACAGAGGCTCCCGTCCAGAAGGAGAGTTAAGGGACAGGAATTTGGTAAGTATCCTGGTGGATTTGAGCCACACCAAGAGAGAAGGTTGAAGAACTCACATCAACACCGCTGAGGCAAGCTGTGATCACAAGGATGCAAACAAACGGTACAAAATCCACCACCAAGTGGACGGGAGTCCCCTTCCCCCATGAGACCGGCTCAAGAGCCCCACAATTAAACAAACAGGCAGAAATTAAAGGCCCTCCCACTACACTCCACGGGAGAGACCTTCTAAAAACTGGACCTACCTCCCCTACTAGGGTGCCATGGCGTTCTCCTGCTAGGCATAAAACTGTATAAAACTTTAAAAATCCTTTGCCGCAACCCTGAATCCCCAACACTCCCCTCCAGCTCACTGTGGTCTAGGGCCTGTCCCCCAGGAGTTCGGATTCTTGGGTGATTTCTCAAGGAGAGTGGACAGACCCCAAGCTGCAACTGGTCAGCGCTGACTCTGAGGCACGTGAGTGTGGAGAGGGCACCAGGCTGAGGGGGAGTCACGCCTCAGCGGCACTTCCCTGTGGTGCGGTGCAGCAGCCCTCCCCATGCATCAATATGGCCAGGCATAAAACTGAATGAAGCTCTAGCTTCCCCGCTGAGCTCTCAGCACTACCCCCCACTCTCACTCGGGGTCTGGGGGCCTGTCCCTCAGGAGTTCGAAGCCTTGGTTGATTTCTCGAGGGGAGTGCACAGTGCCCGAGCCGCGACTGGCCAGCGCTGACTCTGAGACACGCGAGTGAGGAGAGGGCACTTGAGGAGAGGGCACTCGGCTGAGGGAGAGTCACGCCTTGGTGGCACTTCCCTGCAGTGCAGTGCAGCAGCCCTCCCTGGGCAATAATACGGCCAGGCATAAAACTGAATGAAACTCTAGCTTCCCCTCAGTCTCACTCGGGGGTCTGGGGGCCTGCCCCCCAGGAATACGGATTCTTGGGAGATCTCTTGAGGGGTGTGGACAGAGCATAAACTGCAGCCACTCAGTGCTGACTCTGGGGCACGAGACAGAGGAGAAAAGGGTCGGCTGAGTGCCCACACCAGAGCGGCAGTTCCTGGAGGCAAATCAACAGCCGTTTTTTTTTAACAGCAAAACAGCTCACTTCTGGATATTCTGAAGCCACACCCACTGTCTCTCTGGGCAACCAGACGAGGCCACCAGTGAGCAAAGGATTTGCCTGACGCTGCTCACACACCCGGGAAGCTTCCAGGGCAGGGCCGACACAGAGAGGTAATCAGACACAAACCTCCAGCAGCAAAGACATTTGAACTCAGAACAGCCTGTCTTCTGTAGGCGATTTTAGCAGAAACAGAGACAGAACCCCACAAAGTTGTCTGCTCTGTTCTGTTCTGTTAGCAACATCAATCAGGGACGGGGCTAAGCCTGAGTGAACACCTCCCTCCCACCATCTGCATCAGGCACTCAAAGATGTCAGGCCCCATCTCCTCCTGCTAGATAGTGGCAGACTGCAGGGGCCTGGCAGACTTCCTTGCAATTCAGACAGGTGCAACCCCCTGGAGTATATGTTCACTACAGGCAACTGGGTTAGCCATCTGCAGAGATACCAGTGACTGGGTCCAATGGAGGGGCAAAGTGGGGAAGGAGACATCAATCTTCCCAGACTGATCTATTTGCTAGGTGGCTCCTCCTGACTCCACGCAGCACTGGAGTAAGCCATATCAGAGGAGTCACCAGACCCCTGTGATCCAGTTCCCAGAGACCTCTTGAACTCTCCCACCCGAGACAGGTGCTGATTGAGACAATCGATTTGGACCATTTGAACTGAACTAATAGACTGAGGACTTTTCAGGCGGTGCCCTGGATATGCGGTTGTAGGAAGGTTTGGTTTTCCTTTTCCAACTGGTGCCAGAGGTGGGCGGGCGGGGTGACTTAATTGCTGGTTTTTCCACATAGCTGAAGACTTCAAGTAAGAGTAAATGTTACAATAGGATCGAACAAAAACCAGCTTAAAACAAGACAGAACCACTTAGCCCCACCACACAAGACAGGGCCCCACTTTCTCAGGGCACAACACTATACAGGCCCTCGATAAAGCCCCAGGGGAAAAATCAAAGGGAGAAAAATAACAATGGGGTGGAATCAGCAGAAAAACTCTGGTAACATGAATAACCAGAATACATCAACACCCCCAAGAAAAGATACGGCAGATGTGATTGAAGATCCCATTCATAAACAACTGGCTGAGATGTCAGAAATTGAATTCAGAATTTGGATTGCAGACAAGAATAACAAAATGGAATTAGGAATTCGAGGAGAAATTCAAAAGTTGTCTCAAGAATTTAACGAATTTAAAGACAAAACCACCAAAGACTTAGACACACTGAAGCAAGAATTTATAGCCCTCAAAGATATGAAAAATACAGTAGAATCCCTCAGCAACAGAATGGAGCAAGCAGAAGAAAGGATTTCTGACATTGAGATAAAGTCTTCGAACGCTCCCAATCTCTCAAAGAGGAAGAGAAATGGAGAGCAAAAACGGACCACTCAATCAGAGAACTCTCAGATATTTCGGAAAAAAGCAATATACGAATATTTGGGATTTCTGAGAATGATGACGTGGCCTTGAAGGGCAGAGAGGCCATTCTGCATGAAATTATGAAAGAAAATTTTCCAGACATGCCTAGAGAATCTGAAATTCAGATAGCAGACAGCTTCAGAACCCCAGCACGATTCAAGCCCAATAAGTCATCCCCCAAGCATATCATAATTAGCTTCACTAAAGTTAACATGAGACAGAAGATTCTCAAAGCAGCCCAGTGAAAAGGAAAGAATATTAGAATAACTGCAGATCTCTCTGCTGAACCTTTCCAGACAGAAGAGGGTGGTCATCAACTTTTAATCTCCTAAAGCAAAATAACTTTCAACCCAAAATCTTGTATCCAGCTAAACTGAGTTTCATCTATGATGGAGAAATTAAATACTTCAATGACATTCATATGTTGAAAAAATTTGCCATAAGTAAACCAGCTCTTCAGGATATTCTCAGACCTATCCTCCACAATGACCAACCCAATCCTATACCACAAAAGTAAACTCACTCAGAAACTTCAGATCAAACTCCAACTTCCACACTGGCGAAAGGATTAAAAATGTCCACTGGACTTTGAAAAACTCAATACCCAAAATTCCACCAGACTTATCAATACTCTCCATTAACGTGAATGGCTTAAAATGTCCTCTAAAGAGGCATAGGTTAGCTGACTGGATACAAAAACTAAAGCCAGACATTTGTTGCATACAAGAGTCACATCTTAACTTAAAAGACAAATACAGACTCAGGGTGAAAAGATGGTCATCCATATTTCAGGCAAATGGTAATAAGAAAAAAGCAGGTGCTGCAATTTTATTTGCAGATACAGTAGGCTTTAAACCATCAAAAGTAAGGAAGGACAAGAATGGTCACTTCATATTTGTTAAGGGTAATACTCAATATGATGAGATCTCAATTATTAATATCTATGCACCCAACCAGAATGCACCTCAGTTTATAAGAGAAACTCTAACAGACATGAGTAACTTGATTTCCTCCAGCTCCATAATAGTCGGAGATTTCAACACTCCTTTGGCAGTATTGGATCGATTCTCCAGAAAGAAGCTGAGCAAAGAAATCTTAGATTTAAACCTAACCATCCAATATTTAGATTTAGCAGACATCTACAGAACATTTCATCCCAACAAAACTGAATACACATACTTCTCATCAGCCCATGGAACTTACTCCAAAATTGACCACATTCTAAGTCACAAGTCTAACCTCAGTAAATTTAAAGGAATAGAAATTATTCCTTGCATCTTCTCAGACCATCATGGAATAAAACTTGAATTGAGTAACAACAGGAATCTGCATACTCATACAAAAACATGGAGGTTAAATAACCTTATGCTGAATGATAGCTGGGTCAGAGATGAGATTAAGAAAGAAATCACCAATTTTTTGGAACAAAACGACAATGAAGACACGAACTATCAGAATCTCTGGGACACCGCAAAGGCAATTCTAAGAGGGAAATTTACAGCACTGCAAGCCTTCCTCAAGAGAACGGAAAGAGAGGAAGTTAACACTTAATGGGACATCTCACGCAACTGGAAAAGGAAGAACATTCCAACCCCAAACCCAGTAGAAGAAAAGAAATAACCAAAATTAGAGCAGAATTAAATGAAATTGAAAACAAAAGAATAATACAACATATCAATAAATAAAAAGCTGGTTTTTTGAAAAGGTCAACAAAATAGATAAACCTCTGGCCAACCTAATAAGAAAAAAAAAAGTAAAATCTCTAATATCATCAATCAGAAACAACAAAGACAAAATAACAACAGACTTGTCAGAAATCCAAAAAATCCTTACTGAATATTACAAGAAACTTTATTCTCAGAAATATGAAAATCTGAAGGAAATTGACCAATACTTGGAAGCACGCCACCTTCCAAGACTTAGCCAGAATCAAGTGGAAATGTTGAACAGACCAATATCAAGTTCAGAAATAGCATCAACTATACAAAAACAACCTAAAAAGAAAAGCCCAGGACCAGATGGTTTTACGTCAGAATTCTACTAAACCTTTCAAGAGGAATTAGTACCTATATTACTCAACCTGTTCCAAACGGTAGAAAAAGACGGAAGGCTACCCAACACGTTCTATGAAGCAAACATCACCCTGATCCCTAAACCAGGAAAAGACCCAACAAGAAAAGAAAATTATAGACCAATATCACTAATGAATATAGATGCAAAAATATTCAACAAGATCCTAACAAACAGAATCCAGCAACACATCAAATTATACATCATGACCAAGTTGATTTTATCCCAGGGTGTCAAGGCTGGTTCAATATACGTAAATCTATAAATGTAATTCAGCACATAAACAAATTAAAAAACAAAGACCATATGATTCTCTCAATTGATGCAGAAAAAGCTTTTGATAATATCCAGCATCCCTTCATGATCAGAACACTCAAGAAAATTGGTCTAGAAGGGACTTTTCTTAAACTGATAGAGGCCATCTACAGCAAACCCACAGCCAATATCATATTGAATGGAGTTAAATTGGAATCATTTCCACTCAGATCAGGGACCAGACAAGGCTGCCCATTGTCTCCATTGCTTTTCAACATTGTAATGGAAGTTTTAGCCACTGCAATTAGGGAAGAAAAGGCGATCAAGGGTATCCATATAGGGTCAGAAGAGATCAAACTTTCGCTCTTCACAGATGATATGATTGTGTATCTGGAGAACACTAGGGACTCTACTACAAAACTCCTAGAAATGATCAAGGAATACAGCAGCATCTCAGGTTACAAAATAAACATCCATAAATCGGTAGCCTTTATATACACCAACAACAGTCAAGTTGAAAAAGCAGTCAAGGACTCTATCCCATTCACAGTAGTGCCAAAGAATATGAAATATTTGGGAATTTACCTAACAAAAGACATGAAAGATCTCTATAAAGAGAACTATGAAACTCTAAGAAAAGAAATAGCTGAAAATGTTAACAAATGGAAAAACATACCATGCTCATGGCTGGGAAGAATCAACATTATCAAAATGTCCATACTACCCAAAGCAATATATAATTTCAACGCACTCCCTATTAAAGCTCCACGGTCATATTTTAAAGATCTTGAAAAAACAATACTTCGTTTTATATGGAATCAGAAAAAACCTCGAATAGCCAAGACATTACTCAGAAATAAAAAAAAAAAAAAAAAAAAAAACAGGAGGAATCACACTACCAGACCTCAGACTTTACTACAAATCAATAGTGAGCAAAACAGCATGGTATTGGCACAAAAACAGAGGAGTAGATATCTGGAACGGAATACAGAACCAAGAGATGAATCCAGCTACTTACCGCTATTTGATCTTTGACAAGCCAATTAAAAACCTTCAGTGGGGAAAAGATTCTCTATTTAACAAATGGTGCTGGATGAACTGGCTGGCAACCTGCAGAAGACTGAAAATGGACCCACACCTTTCACCATTAACTAAGATAGACTCTCGTTGGATTAAAGATTTAAACTTAAGACATGAAACTATAAAAATACTAGAGGAGAATGCAGGGAAAACCTTTGAAGAAATTGGTCTGGGTGAGTATTTCATGAGGAGAACCCCCCGGGCAATTGAAGCAGCTTCAAAAATACACTACTGGGACTTGATCAAACTAAAAAGCTTCTGCACAGCTAAGAACACTGTAAGTAAAGCAAACAAACAGCCCTCTGAATGGGAGAAGATATTTGCAGGGTATATCTCTGACAAAGGTTTAATAACAAGAATCCACAGAGAACTCAAACGCATCAGCAAGAAAAAAACAAGGAATCCCATCGCAGGCTGGGCAAGGGATTTGAAGAGAAACTTCTCTGAAGAAGACAGGCGCATGGCCTTCAGACATATGAAAAAATGCTCATCATCTTTAATCATCAGAGAAATGCAAATCAAAAGTACTTTGAGATATCATCTAACTCCAGTGAGACTAGCCTACATGACAAAATCTCAAGACCAGAGATGTTGACGTGGATGTGGAGAAAAGGGAACACTTCTGCACTGCTGGTGGGAATGCAAATTAATACATTCCTTTTGTAAAGAGATATGGAGAACACTCAGAGATCTAAAAATAGATCTGCCATTCAATCCTGTAATCCCTCTGCTGGGCATATATCCAGAAATCCAAAAATCACAACATAAAAAAGATATTTGTACCAGAATGTTTATTGCAGCCCAATTCATAATTGCTAAGTCATGGAAAAAGCCCAAGTGCCCATCAATCCACGAATGGATTAATAAATTGTGGTATATGTACACCATGGAATATTATGCAGCCACAAAGAAAGATGGAGACTTTACCTCTTTCATGTTTACATGGATGAAGGTAGAACATATTCTTCTTAGGAAAGTATCTCAAGAATGGAAGAAAAAGTACCCAATGTACTCATCCCTACTATGAAACTAATTTGGGGCTTTCACATGAAAGCTATAACCCAGTTACAACCTAACAATAGGGGGAAGTGGGAAAGGGGAGGGAGGGGAGTGGTGGGTAGAGGGAAGGGGATCAGTGGGATCATATCTGTGGTGCATCTTACAGGGGTATTTGCGAAACTTGGTAAATGTGGTATGTAAATGTCTTGGCACAGTAACTGAGATAATGCCAGGAAGGCTATGTTAACCATTGTGATGAAAATGTGTCAAATGGTCTATGAAGTGAATGTATGATGCCCCATGATCATATCAATGTATACAGTTATGATTTAATAAAAAAATAATTAAACAAACAAACAAAAAAACAAAACAGCATGGTACTGGCACAAAAATAGAGAGGTAGATTTATGGAACAGAAAAGAGAACCAAGAGATGAACCCAGGCACTTATCATCCTTTGATCTTTGATAAGCAACATTCATTGGAGGAAAGATTCCTTATTTAACAAGTGGTGCTGGGTGAACTGACTGGCAACCTATAGAAGACTAAACCTAGACCCTCACCTTTCACCATTAACAAAAATTGATTATCACTGTATAAAAGATTTAAATGTAAGACATGAAAGCATAAAAATTCCAGAAGAATTTTTAAGAATTCAGGGAAAATACTTGAAGAAATTGGCCTGGGAAACTTTTATGAGGAGGACCCCCTGCCCCCCCGGAATTTGAAGCAACACCAGAAATATATTACTGGGATCTGATGAAATTAAAAAGCTTCTGCACAGTGAAGAGCAAAGAAAGGAAAGCAAACAGACAGCCTTTAGAATGAAAGAATATTTTTGGAGGTTATTTTTCCAACAAAGGTCTGATAAGTAGCATCTACAAAGAACTCAAACTAATCAATAACAAAAGAACTAATAACCCCATTTCTATATGGGCAAGAAAGTTGAACAGAACTTCTCTGAAGAAGACAGGCAGGATGATGGGAAGATGGCGGACTGAAGCCAGCTTTCCACAGAGGCTCCCGTCCTGAAGGAGAGTTAGGGGATGAAAATTTAGCAAGTAACCTGATGGATTCCAGCAACACCAAGCGAGAAAGTTGAAGAACGCACATCAACCCCGCTGAGGAGAGCTGCGACCACATGGAAGCAAACAAAAGGTACAAAACCCATCACCAAGCAGACGTGAGTCCCCCCTCCCCCACCTGATCGGCTTAAGGGCCCCACAAACAAAAGGGCAGAAATCAAAGGCCATCCCACTACACTTCACGGGAGAGACCTACTACAAACTGGACCTACCTCCCTTACTAGGATGCCTAGGCGTTCTCCTGCCAGACATAAAACTGTATAAATCTGTAAATATCCTTTGCCGGCAACTCTGAGCACCCGGCACTTCCCTCCACTCTCTCTGAGGTCTGAAAGCCTGTCCCCCAGGAGTTCGGATTCTTGGGTGACTCCTAAAGGGGAGGGGACAGTCCCTGAGCTGTGGCTGGTCAGCGCTGATTCTGGGGCACGGGAGAGAGGTGAGGACAGTCAGCGGAGGGAGACCCTCACCAGGGTGCTGCTTCCCCGAGGCGAGGTGCAGCAGCCCTCCTTGGGCAACAATACAACCAGGCATATAGCTGAGTCGAACTCGCTACCAGCTGCTCTGAGTGCCTGGTGCTCCCCCTGCCCTCACTCTGTGGTCCAGAGACCTGAACGCCTGCATGGTTCTGGGCTCCAGCCGCTCCCTCCACCCCGCCCCCACTCTGAAGCCTGAAGGCTTGAGCTGCGGCAGTACAACCAGGCGAGAGACCGGGAGAAACTGAATCTGCTCGCTGTGGACCGGGTTCCCTACGGCTCGGAGCCCCTGCTGGCTCTGAGCTCCAGGTGCTCCCCCGCCCTCACTCTGTGGTCTGGAGACCTGAACGCCTGCTGTGTGGCTGGGCAGGGAACTGGGGGTAGCCGAGTCTGTTCGCTGCCCAGCGGTTCTGGGCTCCAGCCGCTCCCCCCCACCCTGCCCCCACTCTGAAGCCTAAAGGCTTGAGCTGTGGCAGTATAACCAGGCGAGAGACTGGAAGAAACTGAATTTGCTCACTGCTGACTGGGCTCCCTCAGCTCTGAGCCCTTGCTGGCTCTGGGCTCCCGGCTCTCACCCCGCCCTCGCTCTGTGGTCCGGAGACCTGAACGCCTGAGCAGTTCTGGGCTCCAGCTGCTCCCTCCACCCTGCCCCCACTCTGAAGCCTAAAGGCTTGAGCTGTGGCAGTACAACCGGGTGAGAGACCAGGAGAAACTGAATCGGCTCGCTGTCTACCGGGCTCCCTACGGCTCAGAGCCCCTGCTGGCTCTGAGCTCCAGGCGCTCCCCTGCCCTCATTCTGTGGTCCAGAGACCTGAACACCTGCCATGTGGCCGGGCAGGGAACTGGGGGTAGCTGAGTCTGTTCACTGCCCAGCGGTTCTGGGATCCAGCCACTCTCTGCCACCCTGCCCCGACTCTGAAGCCTGAAGGCTTGAGCTGCAGTGGTACAACCAGGCAAGAGACTGGGAGAAACTGAATTTGCTCGCTGCCAAATGGGCTACCTGCAGCTCTGAGCCCTTGCTGGCTCTGGGCTCCTGGCGCTCGCCCCGCCCTCGCTCTGTGGTCCGGAGACCTGAGCACCTGCGCGTTTCTGGGCTGCAGACACTCTCTGCACCCCACCCACACTCTGAAGCCTGAGTGCTTGAGTTGCGGGGGTACAACTGGATGAAAGACTGGGAGAAACTGAATTTGCTTGCTGCTGACTGGGCTTACTGCAGCTCTGAGCCCTTATTGGCTCTGGGCTCCCAGCGCTCGCCCCACCCTCACTCTGTGGTCCAGAGACCTGAGTGCCTACCGTGTGACCGGGCAGGGAACTGGGTGGAGCTGAGTCTGTTTGCTGCCCGGTGGTTCTGGGCTCTAGCCGCTCCCTCCACTCCGCCCCCACTCTGAAGCCTGAAGGCTTGAGCTGCGGCAGTACAACCGGGCGAGAGTCTGGGAGGAACTGAATTTGCTCGCTGCCGACTGGGCTTCCTGCGGCTCGGAGCCCCTGCTGGCTCTAGGCTCCTAGAGCTCACCCCACCCTCGCTCTGTGCTCTGGAGACCTGAGGGTCTGCTGTGTGGCCGGGCAGGGAACTGGGTGGAGCTCAGTCTGTTCGCTGCTTGGCAGTCCTGGGCTCCAGCCGTTCCCCCACCTCCCCCTCACTCTGAAGCCTGGAGGCTTGGGCTGCAGCGCTGCAGTGGAGCCAAAGATTGGGAGAAAAGGAGTGAGCTTGTTGCCCATGGCTCTGAGTTCCCAGCAACCCACCCTACCCACACTCTGGGATCTGGAGGCCTGTCCCCCAGGGAGTCCAAATTCTTGAGGGATTTGTTGGGGTGTGGCCAGTGCCTGAACTGTGGCTTGTCGGTCCTGACTCTGGGACACAGGAGTGAGGCTGGGGGAGACCCACATCAGAGCGGCAGTTCCCTGAGGTGGCTGAAGCCATAGCCCCTGCCTCCCTGGGCAACCAGAGGATGTCACCCCTGAGTATAGGATTTGCCTGAGGTGACTCAAAGACCCCGGAAACATCCAGGGTAGGGCCGACTCAGAGAACTGGGACTTCAACCCAGAGTAAGTGCTTCACTGAGGTCAAACAGAAGCCAGCTGACAATAAGCCCCACCACATCAGACAGGGCCCCAGTCTCTCAGGCTACAACACTGAACGGGCCCTTAACAAAACCCTAGGGGAAAAATCAAAGGGAGTAAAACAACCATGGGGCAGAATCAGTGGAAAAACTCCAGTAACACAAATAACCAGAATAGATCAACCCCCCCAAGAAAAGAAATGGCAGATGTAATTGAAGATCCCATTCATAAACAACTGGCAGACATGTCAGAAATCGAATTCAGAATTTGGATTGCATACAAGATCGATAAAATGGAATTAGGAATCCGAGGAGAAATTCAAAAGTTGTCTCAAGAATTTAACGAATTTAAAGACAAAACCACCAAAGACTTAGACACACTGAAGCAAGAATTTGCAGCCCTTAAAGATATGAAAAATACAGTAGAATCCCTCAGCAACAGAATGGACCAAGCAGAAGAAAGGATTTCTGACATCGAAGATAAAGCCTTCGAACACTCCAAAACTCTCAAAGAAGAAGAGAAATGGAGAGCAAAAACGGATCTTTCTCTTAGAGAGCTCTGGGATAATTTGAAGAAGGCAAACATATGAATAATAGGAGTTCTGGAAAACGATGAAGTGGCATCGAGGGGCACAGAGGCCCTTCTGCATGAAATTATGAAAGAGAATTTTCCAGACATGCCTAGAGATTCTGAAATTCAGATAGCAGACAGTTTCAGAACTCCAGCACGATTCAACCCCAATAAGTCATCCCCCAGACATATCATAATTAGCTGCACTAAAGTCAACATGAAGGAGAAAATTCTCAAGGTTATCAGGCAAAAGAAAGCCATTATCTACAAAGGTAAGAACATTAGAATGACTGCAGATCTGTCTGCTGAAACTTTTCAAGCCAGAAGAGGGTGGTCATTGACTTTTAACCTCCTAAAGCAAAATAACGTTCAACCACGGATCTTGTACCCACCTAAACTGAGTTTCATCTATGATGGAGAAATTAAATACTTTAATGACATTCATATGTTGAAGAAATTTGCCACAACCAAACCAGCTCTTCAGGATACTCTCAGACCTATCCTCTGTAATGACCAACCCAATCCTCTACTACAAACGTAAACTCACTCAGAAACTCCTGATCAAACTCCAACTTCTACAATGGCGAAAAGATTAAATTCGTCCACCGGACTTTTGAAAAACTTGATACCCAAAATTTCACCAAATTTATCAATAATCTCCATTAATATGAATGGCTTAAACTGTCCTCTAAAGAGACATAGGTTAGCTGACTGGATACAAAAACTCAGACCAGATATCTGTTGCTTACAAGAGTCACATCTTAACTTAAAAGACAAATACAGACTCAGGGTCAAAGGATGGTCATCCATATTTCAGGCAAATGGTAACCAGAAAAAACCAGGTGTTGCAATTTTATTTGCAGACTCAATAGGCTTTAAACCAAGAAAAGTAGGGAAGGACAAGAATGGTCACTTCATATTTGTTAAGGGTAATACTCAATATGATGAGATTTCAATTATTAATATCTATGCACCCAATCAGAATGCACCTCAATTTATAAGAGAAACTCTAACAGACATGAGTAACTTGATTTCCTCCAGCTCCATAATAGTCGGAGATTTTAACACTCCTTTGGCAGTGAGGGATTGATCCTCCAACAAAAAGCTGAGTAAAGAAATTTTAGATTTAAATCTAACCATCCAGCATTTAGATCTAGCAGACATCTACAGAACATTTCACCCTAACAAAACTGAATACACATACTTCTCATCAGCCCATCGAACTTACTCCAAAATTGATCACATCTTAGGTCACAAATCTAACCTCAGTAAATTTAAAGGAATAGAAGTTATTCCATGCATCTTCTCGGACCATCATGGAATAAAACTTGAGCTGAGTAACAACAGGAATCTACATACTCATACAAAAACATGGAAGTTAAATAACCTCATGCTGAATGATAGCTGGGTCAGAGAAGAGATCAAGAAGGAAATTGCCAAATTTTTGGAACTAAACGATAATGAAGACATGAACTATCAGAACCTCTGGAACTGCAAAGGCAATTCTAAGAGGGAAATTTATAGTGCTGCAAGCCTTCCTCAGGAGAACGGAAAGAGAGGAAGTTAGCAACTTAATGGGACATCTCAAGCAACTGGAAAAGGAAGAACACTCCAACCCCAAACCCAGTAGAAGAAAAGAAACAGCCAAAATCAGAGCAGAACTAAATGAAATTGAAAACAAAAGAACAATACAACAGATCAATAAATCAAAAAGCTGGTTTTTTGAAAAGGTCAACAAATAGATAAACTGTTGGCCAACGTAATCAGGAAAAAAAGTAAAATCTCTAATCTCAACAATCAGAAATGACAAAAACGAAATAACAACAGACTCCTCAGAAATCCAAAAAATCCTTAATGGATATTACAAGAAACTTTACTCTCAGAAATATGAAAACCTGAAGGAAATGGACAGATACTTGGAAGCTCGTCACCTTCCAAGACTTAACCAGAATCAAGTGGAAATGTTGAACAGGCCCATTTCAAGTTCGGAAATAACATCAACCATACAAACCTCCCCAAAAAGAAAAGCCCAGATGGTTTCACATCAGAATTCTACCAAACCTTTAAAGAGGAAGTAATGCCTATGTTACTCAAACTCTTCCAAAATGTAGAAAAAGAAGGAAGACTCCCCAACACGTTCTATGAAGCAAACATCACCCTGATCCCCAAACTAGGAAAAGACCCAACAAAAAAAGAAAATTATAGACCAATATCACTAATGAATATAGACGCAAAAATATTCAACATCATCCTAACAAACAGAATCCAGCAACATATCAAACAAATCATACATCATGATCAAGTTGGCTTTATCCCAGGATCTCAAGGCTGGTTCAACATACGTAAATCTATAAATGTAATTCAGCACATAAACAAAGTAAAAAACAAAGATCATATGATCCTCTTAATCGATGCAGAAAAAGCTTTTGATAACATCCAACATCCCTTCATGATCAGAACACTTAAGAAAATTGGTATAGAAGGGACATTTCTTAAACTGATAGAGGCCATGTACAGCAAACCAACAGCCAATATCATATTGAACGGAGTTAAATTGGAATCATTTCCACTTAGATCTGGAACCAGAGAAGGCTGCCCATTGTCTCCATTGCTTTTTAACATTGTAATGGAAGTTTTAGCCACCACAATAGGGAAGAAAAGGCGATCAAGGGCATCCACATAGGGTCAGAAGAGATCAAACTTTCACTCTTCGCAGATGATATGATTGTATATCTGGAAAATACTAGGGACTCTACTACAAAACTCTTAGAAGTGATCAAGGAATACAGCAGCGTCTCAGGTTACAAAATCAACATTCACAAATCAGTAGCCTTTATATATACCAACAATAGTCAAGTTGAAAAAACAATTAAGGACTCTATCCCATTCACAGTAATGCCAAAGAAGATGAAATATTTGGGAGTTTATCTAACAAAGGATGTGAAAGATCTATATAAAGAGAACTATGAAACTCTAAGAAAAGAGATAGCCGAGAATTTTAATAAATGGAAAAACATACCATGCTCATGGCTGGGAAGAATCAACATTGTTAAAATGTCCATACTACCCAAAGCAATATATACCTTCAATGCAATCCCTATTAAAGTTCCACTGTCATACTTTAAAGATCTTGAAAAAACAATACTTCGTTTTATATGGAATCAGAAAAAACCTCGAATAGCCAAGACATTACTCAAAAATAAAAACAAAGCAGGAGGAATTACGCTACCAGACCTCAGACTATACTACAAATCGATAGTGATCAAAACAGCATGGTATTGGCACAAAAACAGAGAAGTAGATGTCTGGAACAGAATAGAGAACCAACAGATGAACCCAGCTACTTACCGTTATTTAATCTTTGACAAGCCAATTAAAAACATCCAGTGGGGAAAGATTCCCTATTTAACAAATGGTGCTGGGTGAACTGGCTGGCAACCTGTAGAAGACTGAAACTGGATCCACACCTTTCACCACTAACCAAGATAGACTCTTACTGGATTAAAGACCTAAACTTAAGACATGAAACTATAAAAATACTAGAAGAGAGTACAGGGAAAACCCTTGCAGAAATTGGGTTGGGTAATTTTTTTTATGAGAAGGACCCCCCGGGCGATTGAAGCATCTTCAAAAATACACTTTTGGGACTTGATCAAACTAATAAGTTTCTGCACAGCCAAGAACACAGTAAGTAAAGCAAGCAAACAGCCCACAGAATGGGAGAAGATATTTGCTGGTTATGTCTCTGACAAAGGTTTAATAACCAGAATCCACAGAGAACTCAAACGCATTAGCAAGAAAAGAACAGGGATACCATCACAGGCTGGGCAAGAGAATTGAAAGAAACTTCTCCGAAGAAGACAGACGAGTGGCCTTCAGACATATGAAATAATGCTCATTATCTTTAATCATCAGAGAAATGCAAATCAAAACTACTTTGAAATATCATCTAACTCCAGTGAGACTAGCCTATATCACAAAACCTCAAGACCAGAGATGTTGGCGTGGATGTGGAGAAAAGGGAACACTTTTGCACTGCTGGTGGGAATGCAAACTAATACATTCCTTTTGGAAAGATATATGGAGAACACTTAGAGATCTAAAAATAGATCTCCCATTCAATCCTGTAATTCCTCTGCTGGGCATATACCCAGAAGACCAAAAACCACACCATAACAAAGATATTTGTACCAGAATCTTTATTGCAGCCCTATTCATAATTTCTAAGTCATGGAAGAAACCTAAGTGCCCATCGATCCACGAATGGATTAACAAATTGTGGTATATGTACACCATGGAATACTATGCAGCCTTGAAGAAAGATGGAGACCTCACCTCCTTCTTGTTTACATGGATGGAGCTGGAACATATTCTTCTCAGTTACAAGGGTATATGTGAAACTTGGTAAATGGTCTGTAAAGCTAGTGAATGATGCCCCATGATCATATCAATGTACACAGCTATTATTTAATGAAAAAAAAAAAAGAATGGAAGAAAAAATATCCAATGTATTCACCCCTACTATGAAACTAACTTAGGACCTTCAGATGAAAGCTATAACCAAGTTACAACCTAAGAACAGGGGGAAGGGGGAAAGCGTGGGGAGGGAGGGGGGAGGTGGGTAGAGGGAGGGGGATTGAAAGGATCACACATGTGGTGCATCTTACAAAGGTACATGTGAGCCTTGGCAAATGTGGAATGTAAATGTCTTGACAAAGTAACTAGGAAAATGCCAAGAGGGCTATGTCAACTAATGAGATGAAAATCTGTCAAATATTCTATGAAACAAGTGTATGGTGCCCCATGATCATACTGATGTACACAGCTATGATTTAATAAAAAAAAATAAAAATTAAAAAAAAAGAAGACAGGCACATGCCCTACAAACACAAAAAAAATGCTCATCATTCTTAATCATCAGAGAAATGCAATCAAGACCACTTTGAGATATCATCTAACTCCAGTGAGATAAGCCCACATAACAAAATCCCCAAACTACAGATGTTGGCATGGATGCAGAGAGAAGGGAACACTTCTACAGCTGGTGAGAATACAAGTTAATACAACCCTTTTGGAAAGAAATTTGGAGAATACTCAAGGAACTAAAAGTAGACCTACCATTCAATCCTGCAATTCCTCTAGTAGGTGTATACCCTGATGATCAAAAATCATTTTACAACAAAGACATTTGCACCAGAATATTTATTGCAGCCAAATTCATAATTGCCAAGTGATGGAAACAGCCCAAGTGCCCATTGACCCATGAATGGATTAACAAATTGTGGTATATGTCTACCATGGAATACTATGCAGCCATAAAGGATGGAGACTTTACATCTTTTATGTTTACCTGGATGGAGCTGGAACATATTTTTCTTAGTAAAGTATCTCAAGAATGGAAGAAAATGTATCCAATTTAGTCAGTACTTCTATGAAACCAATATATAATCACCCACATAGTCATAAGAATGGTAAAACATAGCTGTAGTCCATGAAGAATGAGGGAAGAAGAAAGAGAAGAGAGGGGATAGGGGAGGCTGGGAGGAGGGAGCATATTTGGAGGGATCTCATCTAATGTGCATAATGCAATGGTACATTTCAAAACTATTAAAAGTAGAGTATAAATGTCTTACCACAACAAATAAGCAAGTGAGGTGATGATTATGTTAATCAGTTAGATGTAAGCATTCTAAATTTTATATCAAATCAGTATATTATACCCCATAACTGCATTAATGTACACAGTTATGATATAGTGAAAAATGCACATTAATATAAAATTTCAGTCACCTGGGGCAAAGAGAGGATCACAAAACCTTCCCTAGGGAGAAGCAAGGTTATATACATATGCTCAGGACTTAGAGTGGCTGTCAACTGCAAGGAAAAAAAAAATTGCTGGAAGACAAGGAAAGTATATCTTCAAAATGTTAATATGTTCAATCTGTAACTCTATACTCAGACAAAATAGAAATCAAGTGTGAGGTCTGAATATAGCATTTTAGGCAGATGAGGTCTCAGAAATTTTACTTCTTTTGCATCTTTTTGTTCAGGGAATACATGGAATAATGAGGGAGTAATCCAAAGTGAGGGAGAAATAAGTGGGAACCCTGGGAATTAGGGGGGCCAAGAGAGAAAGGAAGTAATGAGATCTCCTTGGATAATACTGAAGGGAGGCCCTGGGATTTCAGGATCTGAAGGAGAGCTAAAGAGTAATGGTCTAGACTGAACAAGGTGACAGAGGGTTCTAGGAAGAAAATCTCCAAGATTTCAAATATATCAGTTTAGTCTCATAAACTCAAGGAGGTGATAAGTGAATACTGTTCCAAAATCAATATGTTCCAAGATATAGAAAGTGACCCATGAGAACTCATATAGCTATATGGAATATTTTACTATTGATTCACTGTTCTACTGATAGTTAAAACTTTTATTTGTCAAAAGATTCTTTTAAAGATTTGGTAACTAGAATGTGTAAAGACTCATATTTTATTAATATTTACCTAATGGGAAAGTTTCAGCCACTATTCCTTCAAATGAGTTTTCTGAATGCTCTTTTCTGTCTCCATTTTTTCCCTGAGAGTCCAATAATGTGTACATTAGTTCTATTGTTATTTTCCCACTTATCACTGAGACTTTGCTTATTGTCTTTTTTCTTTTCATGCTTCATTTTAATTAATTTCTATTGTAATCTTGTCAATTTGCTACTACTTCTTTCCTGCAGCATCTAATCTATTAACCTCCTTTAGCTAATTTTTTATTTCAGATCATTTATTTTCCATCTTTAGACATTAATTTCATTATTTTTGTATCTTATGTTCATTTCTCATTATATTTGTATTTACCTGTATATGTTGAACACATTTATACTCTTTATAGTAGGTCTTTTAATGTCTCTTTCCACTAATTCCATCATTTCTGTCATTTCTGCATCTATTTCTATTGATTGCCTTTTCTCTTGGTTATGCATGCCTCGTAGGTACTGATTAGATGACATTATGAATTTATGTTGCAATGGCTATATTTTGCTCTATTTCCTTTTGAGTGCTGGGCTTCATTTTGGCATGCAAATAAATTGCTTCTGAGTCACATTGATACTTTTGAGATTTGCTTTTAATTCTTTTATGGTAGGTTTAGAATATATTTTACTGTAGGCCTAATTTAATGATTAAAGCATGATCCTTTTAAAGAATTGACCCAATGTTCTGTGTGCTCCAAGGGATTTCCATTCTAGTTGGTAAGAATGGAATCACAGATAATTCTCAGACGTATAAGAATTATGGGAAGTTTTCAGAATACTTTTTTCCAGGGTTTATTTCTCCTGACCTTATGGGATTTTAACCTATATGTGAATAAATCAGTTAAGTATTCAGAGACCTCTCTGTATCTCTCTGAAGCTCCTTCTGTGTATCTCCTTTCTCTCCATTACTCTGTGCTGCAAATTATAACTACCTAATCCTTCCTGATTTCCTATATTTTCTCTGCAACTCAATGATATCACTATATTCTGTTGAGTTCCCGATGTCTTGCACTACAGCCTTAAAACTGCCTATAAGCAGTGAGTTGAAGCAGGGGAATCATAAATTTCACGGGATTTGTTTTCCTTCTCTTCAGGATCACAGTCTAGCACTGCTTGTTTTCTAATATCTGTAAACAGTTTTTAGAAGAATTTAAAAATATTTTGTTGGGCTTGCCATTTGTTAATGGCAGGATGGCATTTCTTGTAGCAATTATTCATTTATAGATGAAAGTAGGGGCTAGATACTTCTGGGGGAATTAGGGAGATTTTAAAGCCTAAAGCACAAACTTTGGTGGAAGAGTTTAGTAAAAGGATCAGCACTTGGCTATATATAAAAATTTGAGTAGAGGTTTTTTTTTTGTTTTTTTTTTTTAGCCGGGGCGAGGTTTGAACCTGCCACCTCCAACATATGGGGCCAGCGCCCTACTCCTTGAGCCACAGGTGCAGCCTTAAGTAGAGGTTTTATGTAGGGGAAAGTAGGTGCAATTATATGCAGTAGAATTTCGAAGCTCAAAACCTAAGGAATTAAAAATGAAAAGGGAAGTAAAATGAACATGATCTCAATTCTGAACACTCATTTTTTTGTTTTTCTGGGATCTGTTAGCAGTTGTTTGAATGATCATGGCAAGTCACTTATTATCATATTTCCCATCTTCAAAATGAAAAGTGCAACCAATTCTCTTTCAGCTTTAAAACTGAGTGGATTTAAGAAAACTCTTGGTCTATTACCACAAATATATTCTAGGCTTTTCTTTTTCTTTGACTTTTCTTAGGTTATTGCCTTATGTTTATCCTTACGCTATTGCCTATATCTGGAATTCCCTTTCTACATCTTTCATTTGTCCACACTTGGCCAGGATTTCAAGACCAAAGCCAAATGCCTCCTGATTCTCCACTCAGTCCTCTGGGATTCTTTCAGCTTGATGTAATCTTTCCTATTTCGAACAGTAACCAAAACCAAAAATACAAAGGAAAAATTTTTATGAGAAGTATGAGACTCTATATGAACATACTATAAAACTTTATGAGTGCTTAAGAAAAAAAACATATTGTATAAACAAAGAGAACTATCAAACCATTGGATGGTATACTAGTCAGAATTCTCCAGAGAAACAGAACACACACACACACACACACACACACACACACACACACACACACACACACACACACACACACACACACACACGGGACTTGACGCATGCAATTGTGAAGGCTGAGATATCCCATGATCTGCTGCCTGCAAGCTGGAGCATCAGAAAATCTGGGGGGTGTCATTTAGTACAAGTTCAAAGCTCTGAGACCAGAAAAACCATTGTTGTAAGCCTCTGCTCAAGTCTACAGGCTCAAGAACCAGGGCTTTGATGTCTGAGGGGAGGAGAAGATGGATTTCCCATCCTTAACAAGAATTAAATTCAACTTTTTTTGACCTTTTTTGTTCTATTCATGCTTTCAACAGATTGGATAAAGCCCTCCTGCATTCCTGAAGGCAATGTTCTCTACTCAGTCTACCAATTTAATCTACCAGTCTACCTGTAGCCCTGTCAAGTTGACACATAAAAACAGTCACCACCAACAGTGGGAGAGCTGAGTGTTATAACATGATAATGATCGTCTCAACTAAATGAATACATTTAGCAGAATTCTAATTTAAATAATGTGACATTTGCTTTTATAACCTAACAAAATGATTTTTAAAATTTATTCAAAACTTTGAGGCAAGTATAGCAACAAAATATTTTGAAAAGGAAGGGTTCTGGAGGGGAGCTTGCTGTGTCAAATAGTAATATATGTTTATAAGCTCTAGTAATTACATTGGGGGTGGAATTAGTGTAAAAAGTGGATACATTGATTTAGAAAGTAATAAAGCTTTGAATCATACATCAGTACATATAAAAACTTAATACAAGGAAAACAAGCATTACAAGTATCACTGCTACTGGGAAACCTGCACTGACTCTTCATAATAAACTAGATTTCCCATGCTGATGGCCTCCTGGTATCTCACTTACAATTATAATTTTTTGTTTAATATCTGTCAGTTTCATGAAACTAATGGCCATGCCTTTCTTATTCAAAACTATGTAATCTATACCTAGTATTATACCTACTTGATAGTAGAAAATAAGTATTTGTTAATTTTTGAAACAAAAAGGTGGGGGGAATAGCTTGCTTCTTCAAACACTGTGGATGTGTGGGAGATGAGCATATGGAAAACATTAAATCAAATTTTACTGCATACCGCACTTCAAATTCCAAATGAGTTAGCAAAGTATTAACTGCAACCATAAACATTTAGAATAAATAATAATTTAATATGTATCCTTCTTGGAACACACAAAAAATGACTTTCATCATAAAAACTATGGAAAAATCACGAATGAAAAGTAATGGAATTGGTAGCAAATTAAATAATTTTACATATGATACACAGTACACGCAAAATGTAAAAGGGGAAAATCTCAACAAATATAGCAAAGTATTGTCCTTAATTTACAAAGAGCCTTTGCAAGTCCATGAAGAAACAATGTATAGTAGAAAAAGATGCAAAGGCTACAAGTAGGCTATTTGTACAAAAATACAAATGACTTATTAAAAATGCTTGAAATTACTATTCATTGTTGACATCCAAATAAAAACAGCAATGTCATTTTAATATACCGAAGTAGTAAAATTGTAAAAAGAAATCTATGGTGAAGTTAGATTTTTACCACTAATTTTTAACTTAGGGTCTCTAGGATATGAATGCCTAATAAACTCAATTCCAAGGCAAGAATCAAGGTGGTGCTGCTAAGACTTGGAGGCTGGTGGCAGAGATAACCCTATGAGGACGTCATGACACAGGCATCCTCAAACTTTTTAAACAGGGGGGCAATTCACTGTCCCTCAGACCGTTGGAGGGCCAGACTATAGTAAAAAAAGAAAAAAAAAACAACTATGAACAAATTCCTACGCACACTGCACATATCTTATTTTGAAGTAAAAAAACAAAACGGGAATAAATACAATCACACCTCCTCATGTGGCCCGCGGGCCGCAGTTTGAGGACCCCTGATAAAGAGATGAGGCTGGTACCTCTGCTCAGATCACAGTCACATTACTGACCTCAGGGAGTCATGGCAGCCCCTTTGAACTGGCAAAATGCCAGACACTCTGCCAAGGAGCACTGGTAGAAGGAGCAGTGATGTTACTAGAGATGGGAAGCAACACTGTTCTTTGGATGCTGTTCTTTCTCACTTCTTGTTTTTGGATTATATTTTGTGCTGAGATTATTTGGCCAAAAAAATTGTCCTTGGTCAAATCTCACTTTTCCCAGCTCCCTTTTCCTATTTATTATATACAGAAGACTCAGAAGCTAAAGAATGTAATGGGAAGCTTGTGCTGCTCCCCTAGGCAATGAAGAGTGGCCAGAAAGAGCCGGTGAGACTTCTGTGTAATGTTCCCAGACTTTAGAAGGTCAGAACTTGACCCCATGCAGCACAGTAATGAAGGGTCAGTTGTGCCTCAAGAGTGGGGAAACATCAATATTTTGGAGCTAGGAGTTGGTGTTGGAGGCTGTAGGTAAAGAATGGAGGCTTTGGGGGGCAGTGCCTGTGGCTCAAGGAGTAGGGCGCTGGTCCCATATGCCGGAGGTGGCGGGTTCAAACCCATCCCTGGCAAAAAAAAAAAAAAAAGAATGGAGGCTTTGTGTTTGGTCCAAAGGGAACACCTGGGCTTGGCTGCAGTTGGTGTTGGAGGGAACCCAAGCTCAGTGATGTATACCTTTGAATGTTCAAAATAAGTTGGAAATTTGGATCTTTAAATACCAGTAACCAGTTAAAAAACAGCAACAATGAACACTACGTGTTCCAGCAACATTCAGGCCAAACAAAACACATTTGGTCACAGGCCTCCAAATCGCAAGCTCTGGGATTAGTGAGGGTTGTTTCAGAGGAAAGTTATTATTTGTCCTGGGAGGTGTGTTTTTTCATTGGTGGATCAGCAGGGCCCCCATGATAACCTGAAGCTCTCATTAGTGGGGAGTCTAACACAAGAGGAAAAACACAATTAAATTCAAGAAGTGGGGAGGAGGAAGAAGAGAAAGGGGGTCAGTAAGCCATCACCTAATGGGTACAATGTAGGGGTATGTGGCACACCTCCTGGGTGAAGTACTCAAATACAGCTTGTACTTTTCCTGATAAACACAAACAATGTAACCTAATCATACTTACCTTTATATTATTCTAAAAAAAATAATAGAAATAGAAGCCTTGCTTTTGCTCCTGGTGAAGGGACTGAGATATCTTGGACAGCTTTGCCTGGGTCAGAGGTGGGCATGCTGCTCCTTTTCACTAGGGCAAGAGTGAGCCAAGGGGCAAGATCTCTTCCAGGAAGATGGAGGTGAACTCCCAAGGAAGGATGTGCCCATGGGACCAGTCTCCTGGGGAAAGCTGAGTCCAGACTTGCTTTCCATTGTGAGGCCAAAGGCTAGTGTGCCCAGAAGTGTTCCTTGTACATTATAGTGTCCTGAGGAGATGGGTGTCCCCTTCAGTAAAGTACTCTGTAGATGTACATTATCCTGTGGGTGGGGCAGGCTGCTATATTAGTGCCCCAGGGCTGTTGTAACAAATTACCACAAACTTAGTGGCTTAAAAAAACAGAAATTTATTCTCTTATAGCTCTGGAAATTGGAAGTTTGAAAACAGTTTTGTGGGGCTGAACATCAAGATGTTTGCAGAATTGATTCCTTTCTGAAGCTCCATAAGAGAACCTGGTCCTGACTCTTCTGTCTTCTGGTGGCTGAGTCTTCTGGGACCTGTGGCTGTGTAAAGACAACCTCTGAGTCCCTGGTCCCGTCATCTTTTCCTCTTCTGTAGTCAAATATCTCTCTGCCTCTCTTTTACATCTACGGTGCATCTTACAAAGGTACATGTGAAATTTACTAAATGTAGAATATAAATGTCTTAACACAATAACTAAGAAAAAGCCAGAAAGGCTATGTTAACCAGGGTGATGAAAATTTGTCAAATGGTATATAAAACCAGTGTATGGTGAAAAAAATAAAAAAAAAAAGAAGGCTGGAAAAAAATAAATAAAAGAATGTTTGTAATTATGTCTAGACCCACACAGAGAATTCAGAATAATAGCCCACCTCAAGATCCTTAACTTAATGACATTTGAAAAGTCCCCTTTTCCAGGTAAGAGAACATTCACAGGTTCTGGGGACTAGGACTGGGAAATCTATGGGGCCATTATCTGGCTTGCCACAAACTGTTGATCTTCTGTACTCTGATAGAAATGGGAGGTATGAGTCAGGTGGACATGGGTGGGCAACCCCTGTGGCAAGAGTAGTGAGACCCTCTGCCTGAGGGCCAGAGGGGACCCCAGCAATGAGAGTGACCCCACTTAGCTCCCTGATGCCTCCATCTGAGTCTGGTCACACTTTGGGGAAGGGGAAAAGACAGGGCCCAGTAGTACCTGGTGACAGTGTGGATTCCTATCTGTCCCAGGGCAGCATTTTTATTCTCCTTAAGCTGACAATGAACACTGAAAGAAAAAAAAAAAAAAAGAAAAAGAAAACAATGAGTGCCACTCAGAGCTTCTATTGTTCCCTCCAGGGACATCTTACCTCCATCCTCGGCCTCTGGCAGGCTGCTTTCTGCTGCTCAGATTTTTATACACAGTGATTTCCTGACTACCAAGAATGTTTTAGTATTTTCCAGCTGTTTTTGTAAAAATCCTGTTGTATGTATGTCAGCTATGAGAAAATGTCTACCTTCTCCTAGATCCCATTCCTCTCTTTTCAACATTCTCTTTCTTTTTCTTGCCAGAGCTTATTATTATAATTATTATTTTTATTTCAGATTAATTTGAAGGTATAAACAATTAAGTTACAATGTTTGCATTTGTTAGGAAGAGTCCCTATTGCAGGTATGCCATATACCAGAAGGTGTGCCATATACCCTTCCTTACATCGTGCCCATTAAGTGGGAGCACACCTATCCCCCTCCCTCCTCCTCTCTCCTCCTCCCCCTCTTGAATTGAATTGAGTTTTTCTCTTATGTGGGCATGTATTAGATCCTGTACTGGCTTCATATTAGTATTGAGTATACTGGACACTTGCTTTTCCATTCTTGTGATACTTTACTAAGAAGAATGTGTTTCAACTCCATCCAATCTTTTCTACATTCTTGACTTAATCTTACCTTACAGTGCATCTCTGAATTTTTGTCCTGATGTCCTATGCCCAGCCCCCTACCCCATCCTCTCCAACACCAGGTCACTCGTTTGTCAGCATGCCATGGGGGCTGTTCTTGTCCTCATCTGTGGGTCTGGGGAATGCCTAACTCTCGCTAACTCTGCATTGTGGTGGAGTTCTTCCTGCCAGGTAGGCATGTGTGTTTTGAGCATGAAAATGTATGCACATACTCATTCAGCATTTATTAAACAAATGTTTATTGAACATCACCATGGGTCTGGCATTTTACTAGTCCTAAAGGAACAAAGATGGACAAGGCATGAAGGAGTTTATAATCCAAACAAACAAAAAAATACACAACTAACATTTATTGAGTGTTTACTAGGTGCTAGGTAATGTGTACTTCATAAATGTATTTCATGTAATCCTCACAATGACTCCACGAAGTAGGTATTTTTATCACCATCTATATATGAAATATATGAGCAAGAAAAGCACAAAGAGTATAAGTAACTTGCCTCGTTGGTGGGATTTCTAGGTCTACTGTCTGTGCAGTCTGATGGAGGGGCCTTCCAAAAAATAAGAGTGCAAATACACACTCAGAATTCCCATGACTCAGGGTGTATGTTTCCTGACCCTATTGCATATCCTGTGTTCACTTGCTTCCCTGGAAATATAAGTGAGTTCTTGGAAAGTAGAAAGAGGAGCAGTTACTCTCACATGCATTTGAAGGGTCGGAATTACAGAATTTTCTTTTGGAAAGCAATCTGGCAGTAAATCACAAGATATTTTAAAACTTTAAACCTGATTATAGTTCTTCTGGGAATCTAGTAGGAAGAAAAAAAGTCCAAAAATGTGGAAAAAGCTTTATGCCAGAGAAAGATCTTTGAAACATTATAAAGAGAGGTAGAAGATGTACTTATACTGTGTTTAGATGTACAAAGGAAATGTAACTTTCCTTTTCTTTTTTTCTGAAACGCACCTGATCTTCCTCTGGAACACGTGTCCTGCCACCCCCTCACCTTCCCTCTGCCCCATAGGTAGAGAAATATAAATGTGTTCTCACTTGGTTAGGCTGGTTCAGTATCATTGGGGTAAAACCTCAGTTTTTAACATTCCTTCCTCTCTCCTTGGTCCTCACTGAGATGGCATCTGGGTGTGGGGGAAGGGTATGAATGTGCCCTCATGGCTACTGGAGGACCCTGGAAACACACACACACAGGTCTTTGTTCTGTCCACTGCCTCTTTGGGCCTCTGCAGTGACAGCCCTTTTCCCTGGACACTCTGCTATCATCTGATGCTGAAGTTTTGGGTGATGACTTCATGGCGGGCTCTTTGGCTATACTTGGTAGCTGAGTCAGGACTCCCTGAGTTTAGGCTAATGGTGTGGTGGTGACCTTCATGCCCCATGCTCCATTCAGTCCCCAGTGTGGGTACAGCTTTGCCCTGTGGCCCTCAGCTTCAGGGCCACTCTGTTTTATCTGGGAGTTGCCCTCTAGGAGCTTCCCACTATGAGTCTCAATGACCTTTCCTTAGCGTGGGGGCGTACAGGAACATCTGCCCTCGCCTCTTACATGGAGACCTCTGCTATCTCTCTGCCTGACTTCCTGGCAGCTCCAGCTGACTACCTTGGTACCCTGTGAAGCATCATCAGGAGTGTTTATAGGAAGCCAGGCAGTAGCTACATTCAGCTTTTCCCCCTAAAATGAACTCCACATTAGGGTAGTGAGATTATGGATGAGAGTTTTTTCTTTCCAATTTTTATATGTTCCTAAATATGATCACAATGCTTTTTATAAATGGAAGAAAAGAGTGGTTTTTAAATTATGGTATATGTACATTAATGTGATCATGGGGCACCATACACTAGCTTCATAGACCGTTTGACACATTTTCATCACACTGGTTAACATAGCCTTCCTGGCATTTTCTTAGTTATTGTGCTAAGACATTTACATTCCACATTTACTAAGTTTCACATATACCCTTGTAAGGTGCACTTAATGTACACAGCTATGATTTAATAAAAAAAAAGAATTTACAAAGGTTTAAAATTAATGAAAATAAAGTATTTATAGTATGGTGATCAAAGAATATCCCATATAGAGCTCTATAAAAAAAAATTATGGTCTATGAAAGAGCATGATTAGTATCTCTAATTAAGGCTGGGGGTACTTAGGATTATTTCTGAGGATAAGTGGTCAAGCACCAGGGAAGAAATGTGGTTGAGGCTGCACTGGGAAGGGCAGGATGATCATCACAGGGGAGCAGACTCTTCCACATTTTGAATTTCTTGTTGTTTTGTTTATTAGGATCAGGTGAGGCTGGAACCTGCGAGCACTGGTGTACTGGACTGGAGTGCTAACTACTGACCTATGGTGGCCAGCTAGAATCAACATTCTAAGAAAAGGGAGGTTGATTTAGAGAGAGCATGAAGGGTGATTCAGGATTCTGCTGGCAGGGCGAGCAGCATCATCCGCAGAGGCCCATGGAAGACACTGGCTCCTTGCTCACCCTCTGTCTGCGTCTGTCGTGTAGCAGTGTTAGGTAGACATTAGTATTTACCTTCTTCTCTTATTATTTAATGGACCCCTCCATTAAGTCCTCCAATTCCTGTTCACAGTTTTAGTCATTTCTTGAATTTAATTCAGTGACAGCACTGCAAAACCATTCAGCAGGAAATGGCTATAATATGTTTTGCAGACATGAGAAATATCCTGAGGAGAACGTTAATGGGAGAGTACATAATAAGCCTTTTTGCAAAGGAGTACAATGTGGGATATATTTTATCTTAACAGTTTTCAACAAAGCCCCTGGTAGTTGTTTTTATGTGGGTAGAAGTTTTTCATTAAAGTGGAAAGGTTTTTTTTTTTTTTTTTAATTTGAAACATTTTTTTGTCTTAAATATTTTTGTTTCCCAAAGGAAACCTTAGGCCAAGCCCCTTCATCTCCAGAGGTCCTTCAGTTATATTGGTTAATCTTGGTTGTAAACACACCAGGACAAGCATTACACAAAGCTTATTTTTCTTCTTATTTTTCTTATTTTTCTTTTTCATGAATATTTTCCTTTGGGGAAGAGGTTCTTTCAGGTAAAAGTATCTTCTTAATAAGACACAGAGGGGCAAAAATCCTATTAGTGATCTTGGGGACTTCTTTCTGTAGCCATAGATTAAACGAATCAGAATCTGATTCCTGGGTGCTGTGTGTGTATGTGTCAGACATGTACACAAGCATAAATCAGACCAAGGTGGAGGCTCAGGGGACAAGTCAATCTTAAGGTGTCCAAGGTACGTTTGTGGGGGTGGGGTCACAATGTCCATAAGAGATACTTGGCAGTCACAGCAGCACCCATAAATTCTTTCATCGTTTCCCTTATAGTGGCATCTTTAATTCTCTCATTTTTGATTCAAATGGCAAATTTATTAATTTTGGGTCATAAAAATTATTCTTACTTGCGACCATCAGGCAAAGGTTCTTGGATTTGAGAACTTAAATATACCTGATATATAAAATCTAGCAGCAAAAGTACCTATTTTTCACTGTGCCTTGATCATAAATAATTAAAATAAGTTTGGGCTCAGTCTCTAGCTAATTGTGATGTTAAGAAATCTATGTTTGGCTTTCCTTTACAGGTTGGTTCTAAGAATTTCTTAAAACAATGTCTAAAACAAAACTTTGAAAAAAAAACTTTGAGGGTAAAATGCTGTCAGTTTTAAACAGCAAGAATGATCTTTAACAATTAAACTCCAAGCTTGAATTTGCACTGCACACTCATCTCTTTTATATATGGTGTTCTATGTAGAGTAGGTCAGTTCATAGAGCTCCAAAAAGCTTTATTATAAATAATAATTAAAATATCAATGATGCCCACAACAAAAAGTAGAGCTTGAGGTGATGGGTATGTTAATTAACTCAATTTAATCATTCCATGCATATGTCATAACATCACTTTGTACCCTGTAAACATACACAATGATAATTTGTCATTACAATAAAATATTTAAAAATTTTTAAAGTGAACTACTTTTGCTAATATATAACCATAAGTAGTCAAAAGCAATCCTTAGGGAAAACAATATGGAGATTCCTCAAAGAGTCAAAAGTTGACCTACCAATTGATCCAGCAATCCCATTCTTGGGTCTCTACCCAAAAGAAAAGAAGACTTTTCATCAAAAAGACCCTTGCACTCAAATGGTTATTACAGCACAGTTCACAATTACAAAGCTATGGAATCAACCTAAGTGTCCATCAATTCATGAATAGAAGGAGGGAAGGGGCAAAAACCTACCTAATGGGTACAATGAATGCGATCTGAGTGATGGGCACGCCTGTATCTGAGCTCCTTGGAGAGATGTGATGTGGTATCAATTATTATAAAACATGTAATAGTCACTGGCCCAGTCTCAGGAGTAACAAGCATACATGAAGAAATCTATGAATTTGGAAAATTAATAAAATGTCCTTTTTACTAGGAGAACTTAAGAAAGTCCAGAGTAACTCTGTAATACTTTGAGAATGAGTTCATATATGGTATATATTCCTGAGGCACATTCTTTCAGAGAGGAGAGGTTGATAGGCTGTGGGGATCAGGAGCAGGAGTTTGGAATCTGACAGAAGTTGAATGTAATACCCACCTCAAGAGTTGATATCTATTTTTCCTTGGACAAGTTTGTTAATATGCTCTCTGTATGGAAAAAAAATCTTCATAGAATTTATTGTAAGAATTAAATGAGAAAATGAAGGCTTAAGTGCTTAGAGCTCTGCTTGTCTCAACAAACACTTGCTACTTTACTCTTCCTTTTTTCTTTTTTTAATAAAGAAAATAACCACAGGATCCTAAACTGCTTGCTCAGGAAGAAGGAACACACTTGTACTTTAAGGTGTTAACATTTGCTTTTTTGTTTTGTATTTTTTTTTAAATTTCAAGTTAGTGTGAGAGTACAAACATATAGGTTACAATTTTTTCATTTTTTAGGTACAGTACCTCTTGTAGTTGTGTCCTGCAACCAAGAGGTGTGCCATCTACCCTTACATTGTGCCCATTAAGTGCCCATTAACACACCTCCCTTTCCCCTCTTCCCTCTTTCCCTCAAACTTGAATTGAATTGAGTTTTTCTCTTATGTGGGCATGTATTAGTTTCTCTACTGGTTTCATATTAGTAGTAAGTACACTGGATACTTGCTTTTTTATTCTTATAATACTTTACTGAGAAGAATGTGTTTCAGCTCCATACAGGTAATACAAAAGATGTAAAGTCTCCATCTATTTTATGGCTGAATAGTATTCCATAGTACACATATACCACAGTTTGTTTATTCTTTCTTTGTTGATAGGCATTTAGGATGTTTCCACATCTAGTGCAAATGTCCTTATGATAAAACGACTTTTTTCTTGTGGGTAGATGCCTAGTGATGGGATTGCAGGACTAAATGGGAGGTCTAATTTGAGTTCTGTGAGGATTCTCCATACTTATTTCCAAAGAAGCTGTATTACTTTGCAGTCCCACTGCCAATGTAAAAGTGTTCCCTTCTCTCCTCATCCATGTGCAGCTTTGGTACTTTGTGATATGGACTATTCTCACTGGAGTTAGGTGATATCTCAGGATAGATTTGATTTGCATTTCTGTGATGGTTAGAAACAGTGAGCATTTTTTTATATGTTTGTTAGCCCTTCATCTGTCTTTCTTGAAGAAGGTTTTGCTCATGTCTCTTGCCCAGTGGGATTGTTGGGTCTTTTTTTGTTGATTAATTTGAGTTCTCTGTAGATTCTACTTATCAATCTTTTGTCAGATTCGTATCATGCAAATATACTTCCACATTCTGAATGTTGTCTATTTGCTTTAATTATTGTGTCCTTAGCTATACAGTAGGTTTTCTGTTTAATTAAGTCCCATTTGTTTATTTTTGTTGTTGTTGCGATTGCCACTGAAGTCTTCTTCATAAAATCTTTCTCTAGGCTGACATCATAAAGCATTTTTCCCATAGTTTCTTCTGGGATTTTTATCATTTAATGTCTTAGATTTAAATCTTTTATCTATCTTGAATCAATTTTTGTAACTGGTGAAAGGTGAGGATCAAGTTTCAGTCTTTTACATGTGGTTATCCAGTTCTCCCAGCACCATTTATTAAATAGGGATTGTTTTCCGCAGTGTATGCTTTTGTTTGGTTTATCAAAGATCAGATGGCTGTAAAAGACTTGTTTTATCTCTTGGTTCTCTATTCAGTTCCATATATTTATGTCTCTCTTATTGTGCCAATACCATGTTGTTTTGGTCACTGTGGACTTGTAATATAACCTGGAGGTTGATAGGATAATGCCTCTGGCTTGGCAATATTTTTTTTTTCTGGTTCCATACAAAATGAAGAACCATTTTTTCCAGTTCTTCAAATTATGATGTTGGTATTTTAATGAGGATGCCATTGAATGTGTAGATTCCTTTGGGTAGTATAGACATTTTCACAATGTTGTTTCTTCCCAGCCAAGAGCATGGTATGTTCTTCCATTTGTTAATATCCTCTGCTATTTCTTTTCTTAGGGTTTCATAATTCTCTTTGTAGAGGTCCTTCATCTGTTGTTAGGTATATTTCTGGGTATTTCATTTTCTTTGAAGCTCCTATGAATGGAATTGTGTCATTGATTTGCTTCTCATCTTGGCTGTTATTGGCATTGATTTCATACTCTGAAATATTACTGTATTTCTTGATCACTTCTAGGAATCTTGTGGTTGAGTCTCTTAGGCTCTCTAAGTATAAGATCATATCATTGGCAAAGAGCTAGAGTTTGAGTTTCTCTGCCTCCTCTTGGATGCTCTTTATATCCTTCTTTCACCTGATTGCACCGGCTAAAATTTCTAGCACTATGTTGAATAGTAGTGGTAATAGAAGACATCCTTGTCTGGTTCCAGTTGTAACCAGAAAAGCTTTCAGTTTTACTCCATTCAGTATGATATTAGCTGTGGGTTTGTTGTAGATGGTTTCAATCAGCTTAAGAAATGTGCCACCTGTGCCTATATTCTTAAGTGTTCTTGTTAGAAAAGGATGCTGAATTTTGTCAAATGCTTTTCTGCATCTATTAAGAGAATCATATGGTCTTTGTTTTTGCTTCTATTGATATTTGATTCTATGACATTGATGGATTTGTGTATGTTAAATTAGTCTTGCACCCTTGGGATGAAGCCTACTTAATCATGATGCATAATTTTTTAAATGTGTAGCTATAATCTATTGGCTAAGATTTTATTAAGTATTTTTGGATCAATATTCATTAATGGAATTGGTCTGTAGTTCTCCTTTTTAGTTGGGTCCTTTCCTAGTTTTGGTATCAGGGTGATGTTTGCTTCATAGGATGTGTTGGAAAAGGTACCTTCCTTCTCAATGTTTTGGAATAGGTTCTGCAGCATAGGTATAAGCTCTTCTTTGAAGGTTTGATAGAATTCTGGTGGAAAGCCCTCGAATCCAAGGTTCTTTTTTTGTTAGAAGTTTTTTATTGTTTCTTCAATTTCAGTTCTTGATAATGATCTGTTCAAAAGATTTATTTCTTCCTGGTTAAGAACTAGGTGTGTGTGAAGCCTAGGAAGATAGTGTGAGTCTAGGTATTGGCCTATTATCTCCATATTGATAAATTTCTGGGCATAGAGTTTCTTGTAAGTCAGATAATCTCTTGTATCTCTATGGTATCTGTTGTTATTTACCCTTTTTTTTCCTGATTGAGATTATTAGAGATTTCACTTTTCTGTTTCTAATTAATCTGACCAAAGATTTATTGATTTTGTTTATCTTTTCAAAGAACCAACTTTTTGTTTCATTAATTTTCTGAGTGATTATTTTGTTTACAATTTCATTTATTTGTTTTAATTTTGGTTATTTCTTTTCTTTTGCTAGGTTTGGAATTGTATTGCTCTTCGTTTTCTATTTCCTTGAGATGATTCATTAATTTGTTGATGTGCTCTCTTTCTGATTTTTGGATGTAGGCATCTAATTTGATAAATTTCTCTCTTAGGACTCCTTTTGACATTCAAATATTGAGAAAATTTACTCAACAAAACCGGGTTTTGATAGCTTACCACTTTATTGTTGTTACATTTAAGGAACTTAATGATTTTTGCCTTTATCTCTTTCTTTACCCAACTGTCATTTAGCATAATATTGGTTAGTTTTCATGCCTTTGTGAGGGGATGAAAATTTTTCTTGGTTTGAGTTTAACCTTAATTGCTTTGTGCTCTGAAAAGATACAAGGTATAATTTCAATTCTTTTAATTTTATTGAGGTTTGATTTTTGTCCTAGGATATGATTTATTTTGGAGTATGTTTCATGGGCTGATAAGAATAATGTATATTCTTTAGTGTTGAGATGGTATGTTCTGTTTATGTCTATTAAACCCAATTGCTCAAAGGTCACATTATGTTCTTTGTGTCTGTGCTTAGTGTCTCTTTAGAAGATTTGTCCAGTTCTGTCAGAGAGGTGTTAAAGTTCCTAGCTATTATGGTGTTATGGGATATCATATTGCTCAGACCCATCATGGTCTATTTCATAAATCTGGTAGTATTTAAGTTGGGTGCATAAATATTTAGAATTGAAATGTCCTCTCATTTTATTGTTCTCTTGAACAGTATGAAGTGACCATCTTTGTCTTCTTGACTTTAGTTGCTTTAAACCCACTTGTGTCTGAAAATAAGATTGAACCTTTCTTCTGACTTCCATTTGTCTAAAATATTGTTTTCTAATCCTTCACCCTGAATCTAATTTTGTCCTTTGAAGTTAGGTGTGTTTCCTGGAGATAACATATAGATGGCTTGTGCTTTTTTATACAATCAGCCAGTCAGTATTTCTTCTGTGGGGAATTCAAGCCATTTACATTCAATGAGAAAATTTATAAGTGTGGTGGAGTTCTAGTCCTCTTATTTTGTGAAAGTCCATTGCTTAGCTTTTTCCTTTGTGCCATTGTGGAAGCTAGGTTTTGTCTTTTAGTTTCTGGGTGTTTGCTTTGCTGTTGGTCCTTTGTGATGGTCAGTATGGAGTATAGGTCTAAGTCTTTCCTATAGATCTGGTCTTGTGGTAAATTTCCTCAATGTTCAAATGTCAGTAAAAGATTTTATTTCTCCACCAACTTTGAAGCTTAGTTTAGCAGGATACAGAATTCTGGGCTAAAAATTATTTTGTTTAAGAAGGCTAAAGGTAGATGACCATTCTCTTATGGCTTGAAAAGTTTCAGCTGAGATGTCTGCTGTTACCCTGTTGGATATGCCCCCATAGGTCAATTGGTGCTTACTTCTAGGTTGCTTGAAGAATTTTCTCTTTTGTCTTGACTTTGGAAAGGTTAATTGCAATGTGTCTTTGAGATGCTCTGTTTGTGTTGAGACAACCTAGGGTCTGATTTTCCTCTAAAAGGAGTGTGTTGGAATCATTGGTGATGCTTGAGAAATTTTCATTTATGATGTCCTCCTGTAGAGTTTCTGTTCTTTTAACTTTCCATTCCATTTCTTCTTTCCATTAAGAGATACCAATAATTCATATGTTAGAATGCTTCATGAACTCTCACAATTCTCCAAGTGATTGCTCTGCTGTTTCTCTCTTCTTTTCTGTCTGTTTAAATGCATAGGTTTGCTCAAGAACCTTATTGTCTGGCTTGAGATTCTTTCTACTCCATGGTCTAATGTGTTATTGATACTTTCCACTGCATCTTTAAGTTCCTTGACTGATTCCTTCAATTCCTTAAGCTTTTCTATATCCTTTCTAAATTCTTCGTATCTTTTATCCATTTTGGGATTTCTTTTTGACTGATTATTTTCCACTTTCTCTTCAATCCCCTTCATTGTTTTGCCATCCATATTTTAAATTTCCTTTCTTTAATTTCCATTACTTTTTTATAGATGAAATCCTCTGTGTTAGCTACCTCATGATCTGTTGGTGGGGCAATTTGCTCTGTTCTTGTTTTTCATGTTGCCAGAATTTTTCTTTTGCTTCCTTCTCCTATGTATTTTCTTCTTGTTCACTTCCTCTACTTTTTTCTCTCACTTCCTCTTTCACTTTAAATTACCTTGTCTCTGTGCTTAGGTGTTAATGTGTCTTTGGCATAGCATCAAAAGGAAGAAAAGGGTAAAGAGCAAGAAGGGAGAAAGGAGAAAAGGAGTAGAAAGAAAAAAAATGGAAAAAAAAAAAGAAGCATGAAAGGACAGAGAGTGAGAAAGAGAGAGAAAGGAGTTGTGGTGTTTGGCAGAGTGTTTTGACCCACATCTATCATTCCAGGACTCTGGTGGGGAGCAGGCTAGGTGGGTTCCTCCAAGGTCAGAAGCTTCTTACCAGCTGGGCAAAAGACCCTCACCTCTGCCAATATAGAAAAAAATAAGCAGTATATCAATTCTGTCTTTTCTAATGGCCAAAGCTAGAAGGACACTGTAGACCAGGGTCTCAATGCCTCCTTGATACAAACCAGTGCTGTGACAATCCAGCCCAGATGTTGGAGTGAGGCTTTGTCCCATAAATAGAATACAAAATAAAATAGAATAAAGCAGATGAGAAAAAAGAAATAATAATAATGGATAAAGAAAATTAAAAATAAAATTATATAAGATAAAAAAGGGATAATGTTATTGTATGAGAAATTTATGTGGAAAGATGAGAAAAGCTAAAAAAATCTCTACCAAAGGAAAGAAAAAAGGAGAGAAATAAAAAGGAAGAAAAAATAAAAGGGGCTGAAAAACCATAGCAGTAATGGAGCCCTCGCTATTGAAGAAAGTAAAAAATGAAAAAAAGAAAAATCCAACCAAACAAAACAATAGAAAACAAGAAGTAAATGAAAAAAATAAAAACAAACAAACAAACAAAACTAAGGGATAATATTGAGTAAAGAAGAAATATATATGTGTGTGTATATATATTTAGCAATATATATTTATGTAGCAATATATATATTTAGCTATATATATATATATATATATATCATATATATTGCCTGGACAACAGGTGGCCAAGTGTTAGTAGGAGACTCAAAACACACACATCCTCATTCTATTGTATAAAATGGGGCCAGGAAGCCACTATCTAGTTGCTGAGGAGACTTGGTCTTGTCTGCCTGGTTTATTTCCCCTCAGTCAGGGCTTGGTTTTTTCACTAGCATTCAGTCACCACAGGATTGGGATCCTGAAGCTCTTGCCAGATTTCTTAGGAAGCATGCCTTGACTTTCCAAACAGTGCCACCTGGCCATCAAGTGGCTTTGTCAGACATGCAGGAGCTGTTCAACTCACCCCAAGGATGGTTGCCCAAGCATAGTATGTGCACCAGATCTGGCCATGCACTAAGACCTTGCAGACTGTTCCTCCCAGATGGACTTCCCACAATGGCGGTGGCCTGTTAATAGCCAAGCCAATAGGAGTTCCACTTTGCCTGGTGATTCAATACTGACTGCTGGACACTGAGTTCACTTGCTTGCTTAAGCCCTCAAAAGGCAGTTCCAACATGTAGCCCAAGCCAAAACTAAAAAAACTGCAGGACAGGCCTTTCCTGTGCTGGCTCTCAGGCACTTGCCTTTTGTGCTAGTTTTCCACTGCTCCTAACCTCGTTGGTTCTTGTGCCACTAGAGGGATATTTGTGGGAAAGATCTGCCATCCAGGGGTAGCTGGAGTCTTCTCTCCCCTGTCTCATCACAAGTAGCTGCAATGGAGGCGTCTCTAGTTGGACATCTTTCTCTGCGCTAAGATGTTAATATTTGACTAGAACAGCATTCTTTGGTGGATTAAAGCAGGGAAACACTGGATTGGCAAAATTAAACAGATTACTATGACACTGCATCTGTATTTCATTGGGGGATTGCAGTGTGCAAGATTCTAATGCTTGTGTATGTGGATGCTACCTGATAGAAGGACACTTACTAATCTCTCATAGGATAACAATGCTTTTGGTATAGTGTGGAAAGGGTTGTATATATGAGTTCTAAAGGGCTAGAGAGACATATTTGTCATGGCTCTTCTTGACAAAGTATGCCTGTTTGTACCCCAACTTTGGCTGGGGGCTCTTCCTCCTTGCAGAGGGAGTAAAACACAAATAGATAACAAGGGCTATGAAATAAATATGCATCAGGAGAGATGGAAGAGCTAAGTGCCCTGGTTTAAGAGAGAAGGTGAACCAAAGCATTAAATATGTGTGACTGCTACTTACCAACTGAAGACATGGAAACTTGTAGACATCTTTGGAGGATGGTCTGATTGCCCTATTTCTGCCTTCTTCTTTTTAAATGCCAATGGAAACAGCCATAACTTACTGTCAATTTGGGGGAAATAAACTTGTGTAAAAGATCAGTGAGACAAAGATAATTTATGCTCATGTTTTATTAATACAATGTAAAATGTTAACTTTTAAAATGGACTGATAAATATTGGTAGTTATTTTAAAGAAAGCCATGAATAGTGTTTTGTATCTAAACCACCATACAATAAATATAAATCCAAGTATGAGAGATATTCAATAAGCCTGAAATGTATCTGATCTAGAAATTCATGGAGCTCGGAACACATTGCAAGTACAAGTTGGATCTATCATGTGTAGAACACAAATGTCCTAATGCTATAATTGGGCAAATGAGGTGAAAGCTATGTTGATTAGTATGATGTAAGCACTCCAATTTGTACAAATAATCAACACACTGAAAATGGCATAAATGTATTTATGATCTATGTACAAAAGACTTAATAAAAAAACTTAAAAAAAGAAAAAAGAAAAATGAATTTACTATAAGAAATGCTATGATGAAGAAACTTAAGAACTATGCTTAAGAATCCTATTGACAAAGTGAAAACATATGCATGTTATGTTAACAACAGATAAGAAAACCAATTACAAATTTTAGTAAGATAAATTTGTACAAGAAAGTCATGTACAAATTAGACAAATATGAGTCCAATTAAGACAAGGTGTTACTTTGAGCATTTAATGGATTATAAATTTTAAAAAGTTTGATTCTTGGAACAATTTCCTTCTTTTTTTTTTTTTAAGAGTTTTTTTTTTTTTTTGTGTGTGTGTGGTTTTTTTTTTTTGGCTGGGGCTGGGTTCGAACCCGCCACCTCCAGCATATGGGACCGGCACCCTACTCCTTGAGCCACAGGCACCACCCAAGAGATTTTATTTAGGAAGAACAAAGAGAAAGTTTAGAGAAATTGTAAAGAGAGTTGGAAGTGAGTCCCTTTCATGAAGGAGGAAAAGTGAGAAAGATGGAACAATTTCTGTAGACTGGCTCAGGGCTGGTTCTTTTGCACTTTCTCTCTTTCCCCCATTCTTTCCTTTCTCTTTCTCTTTATCCTTCTCTTTACCATCTTTCTCTCTTCTTTTTCACCTGAAATAAAAAGGAGCATACATGATGAGTTTGGACATAGGCAAACACCCACAATAACATCACCACAATCAATGTAATAGACATATCCAACATCTCCTAAAACTTCCTTATGCCCCTTTTTTTGTGTGTTTGTGTGGTGAGAACAGTTGTCATGGTATCTATGTTCTTAATGGATTTTGAAGTGCACAATACTGCACTAATACCTATAGGTCACTATGTTGTACAGCCTTATTTTATGTCATGCTGTAGAACAATTGTAATAATCAGCACAAATGGAGGTTGAGACTAGGCTAATGAGGGGTGAGGCAGAGGAAGTTTAGATATACCAGTTCAAATTCATCTTCTCCGAGGTTTCCATGTGAGAGGATGCTGTGGTGTGCTGCTTAGATCCACCCTTTTAGGGATGAGGCGTCTATTCTTTCAGGTGTTGGCAGTTGTTTCTTTAATTTTCTTCAGGTTAATATGGAGTATACATATAATTAGGTTACATAGTTGCTTTTGCTGCCAGTTTTGATGGCTAACAGACACAACTGGGTCTCTCTTCTGGAGATTACTTTCAGCTAAAGAAAGCCACCTCTTGTGAGGTTATATGCCATTCCTGGGTCAGCCCATACCCCATAACTGTCATTGAGGGAATGCCCAGCCTCCTTTGCCAAATTAGAGAAAATATGGAGGATGATCCTAGCTCTGGATCTGTCTATGGAATTGCTTAAGAGTTTTGTTTCAGAGAATTGAACTCAACCTCTCTCTGTGCAGTCCTGCCTCCTTTATTGTTGATCCAGAGAGGAGCCCCCCACTAATCTTCCTGTCTGGTAACCTTCATCTTAGGGACTTTAATCTGTGACACATGATCAAGACTGGGAGCTGTAATTTTGGTGAAGAAGGTAGCTCAGTCTACTTTCCCCTATAACTTGCTGTTTGACTCAAAGACATTTCTTTTAGAAATCCTAGCAAGTAAATCCATACCCACAAAACTGGTGAATGAGGGCTGACAATTTGCATTTTAAAAGAGGTCTTAATTTTATAGAAGGAACTTTTAAAGAACATTTGATATATAATTGGACTTACAATTCCACAAATACACAATTTTCAAGAACACTCCTATTATGTGAAAAAAAGTTTGGTTCACCAGTACTACTTCCATAATAGATATAACATAAATCATTTAATTTTTATTTTTGGATGAAATCGTATTTTCATACTCAGATAATGTTTTTTTCCTCTTTATGTATCTTATCTAAATATAGAGGAGATGGGTATCTTTGTAAAGGAAACAAGCCCATAGGTTTAGTAGGAGTAACATTTTTCTTGACAGTGATGTTAACCTTCTGGAATTCTAAGTATGTCAGTTGCAAACTTTGGGGAAGTTTGTCCAGGAACCAATGCTACCTCAGCTATGTACTCCTCTGACTTTTCTGCTAATACAAGTAAATAAGATGAGCTCTGGATTATCAGTAAGCCCAGCCATGAAACAAAAGGCAGAGATTTTAACTCAATTTTAATTTACCCTTCAGGAATTCCATACTTGTGAGCTTTAGCTTTACTCTAAGCCACTGAATAACATTGAGACATGTACCACAATGAACAAAGAAAGAGACAAGTCATGCTGGAAAGGATTTTGAGTCTTTGTAGGTGGCCACATTTGCAGACCCCTGACCAAAGAATGGTCTTACTCTTTTGAAGAAGGTCACCAGAAGAGTCTCAGAAACACTATGGAAGAATAAAAAAAGGACACTAGCTAGCTCAATCTTGGTGACTGGCAGGTTATGGAGTTGAATCCAGAGTGCCTTTGCTTCCAGGGAACAGGAATATAGATTCTCCCAAAGATTAGGCACATTTTTCTTAATCAATTTTGTCAGAAGGCAAGGAGGCAGGGACGATCTCATGACTATGAAGTAGACTCATGTGTGAGTTAGCATGCCATAACTTACACATCTAAATAAGAGCTGTCACACAGGTAAGGATGTATTTACTGCAGCTTCACAGTGCAGGACATACATAAAGTAATGAATATTCATTGAATGAACAAGGAAAGAATTGAACTGACTAAGATTTTTTTTAAGGGAGAGTCTTGTTCTCTTGCCCCAGGTTAAAGTGTCATCAGCCTAGTTCAAAGCAACCTCAAATTCCTAGGTTGAAGAAATCCTCCTGCCTCAGTCTCCCAAGTTGGTGGGACTACCAGCACCCATCATAAGGCCAGTTAATTTTTCTATTACAACATTTTTTAGAATGCCTTCTGACAGTACTTCCAAGAAGGTAAGAACTTTCTCTTATCCATTTCTTTATTTCTTAGTTTTTTCCTCTTCATTTTACTTTATTTCTGTTTTAGAATAAATATTAAAAGAGAATTAAAACCTAACATAGCATGTGTTGTGTCTTCAAGGAACTCATTTTTTGTACATTCATTTTATTCTTTCAGTACCTACCGTCTGCTAGATACTTGGCTGGTTGGAGGCAGTATAAAGATAGAAATGTGGATGGTTCTTTTCCTAAGATACAAACAAGGCTAGCACACATAGACCAGCAATGAGTAATATTTCAAGGGGAAATTTCATCAAATTAAATTCTGAATCTAAATTCCTTAGTATAAAGTGAAAGTGAGGTAAAAGTTTAACATTTACACACACACACACACACACTCATACACTCATTTAAAGACTTCTTCAGCCGCTCCCCACCTTTACTTATTCCTGCTACTGACACTGTCTGCATGGTGTTTCCAGTACAGCTTTTCTGGTTGGATCTCATGAAGAAAATGCTTTTGATAAAGTTATTCTGATGACTCGCTGTAGGGTGGATTGGAGATGTAGTGTCAGGAGTCCAAACACATCTTTCTTCCATCTGTGTCTTCTCAGGTAAATAAATATAGTAACAGGAATGAGGAAATGTGCATTATTAGTTGAGAAACAATTGTTGCCCTGCCGACCCGGCATCAGGAAGCTGTTATTATAATAGGTTTTACAGGTCTACTTTTAGATCTCTAAGTGTTAATAGACCTGCCATTCAATCCTATAATTCCTCTACTAGATGACCAAAAATCACATTATAACAAAGATATTTGTTACAGAATGTTTACTGCAGCCCAATTCATAATTGCTAAGTCATGGAAAAAGCCCAAGTGCCCATCGATCCACGAATGGATTAATAAATTGTGGTATATGTATACCATGGAATATTATTCAGCCTTAAAGAAAGATGGAGACTTTACCTCTTTCATGTTTACATGGATGGAGCTGGAACATATTCTTCTTAGTAAAGTATCTCAAGAATGGAAGAAAAAGTATCCAATGTACTCACCCCTACTATGAAACTAATTTATGGCTTTCATATGAAAGCTATAACCCAGTTATAACCTAAGAATATGGGGAAGGAGAAGAGGGAGGGAAGGGAGGGGAGAGGATGGGCAGAGGAAGGGTGATTGGTGGGATTACACCTATGGTGCAACTTACAAGGGTACATGTGAAACTTAGTAAATGTAGAATGTAAATGTCTTAACACAATAACTAAGAAAAAATAATTATTTTTACAGTGTGGGGAATGGCTTTGTGTCGATCTTTCGGCATACCCTCCCGCCCAGCACCCCTACCAACAGTAACTGGCATTATGTGAAACAACTTCTCCCTGGACAGGGAAAAGAAGTCTATTACCCTTCAATAAAGCTAAATTAACTGATATTCACATGGAGTTTACTTTCTCATCACTTAGAGAGCAATCACGGCTTGGTAGGTTCAGAAATGCAGCGAGCACTAGTGGGTCCAGAACCCTGGGCAGGTGCTGCTTTTGTAGCTGGGAGAGGTGGCCTTTCACTGCAGAAATTGAAAATGCCAGAGACTCACTTTCTTAAGTTTTCCTTCCTTCTCATGCATAAATATGGAATCTAATCCTGGTCAACGGGTCCTGAGGGAACATCTACTGGAGAATTTCTGAGAACAAGAAGTGTGAGTAGAAAAATCTCTTGCCTGCCTTTGATGGGATGTGAGGATGTGGTGTGTGAAGCAGCAGTCACAGTAATAATTTTGGGTGCATGCGGCAGTAAGATTGAGGGTGAAGGGCTCTGTGCTGAGGTGGTCAGAAAGGAAATGGACACGCTGGATCCTTGATGAGATTATAGTGCTGCTGAGTTAATCCACTCTTGGAACCTCATCGATGTTATTTGAGATCATAACTATGTTCTTAACGTGCCAACATTGATTATTTGTCTGCTTACTTGCAGCTGAAAACCCTCTAAAGCACAGTGAAACATACATGAGATAGTAGACAGAGCTCTTGATGTAGTTGCATGTTAACCACAGCTAAGAAAATAAAAGCTGGAAATAGTGGCATATGAGATAAAAATTAGGAGCCTTATAATATCATAGGCTGGGGGTATTTGATACAACACCAATGATCAGAACCAGGCATCCTCATTCTGAGAATATGTGACAGAGGATGTGATTTTATATCTTCCCTATTTTAGACTTCTAAACTTGGTAACTGCTGTTTTAAAGCTTGTCATTTCCACTCTGGGTGTTTTTCATTAAGATCATTATTCTGTTAAGTAAAGTGGGAAATGGGGAGTGGAGTGTGCTTGGCAGTAGATAAGATTTGCAGTTAACAAGGGCAATATTTTCAGATGTCCCTTGAGTGCAGAAAATGTTCCATTACGTCACAAAATCATTGCATCCCAAGAATCCACAGCTTTCAGACCTTGTTAAAGTAATGACATCCTGTAGTGACACACATAGCCATGGGGGACTGTTCCCATCACTGGGTGGTGATGGGGTCCTCAAACTCATCCTACCTTTGCTTTAATGCCTTTCCCTCACCAGCTTATCTGTAAAATGAATGGACCCAGAACTCTGAATGGCCAGGGTGATTGAAATCTTGAACTAAGGGAGCACAGAGTTTTTCCTTTACATAATTACACCACTTCTGCCTTCTAGATGTGTGGTTTTCATTAACAGGTTATGAAATCAATTTACTGGAGTAACGCTAGCATTGAGAAAAGACAAATAGCATAAATTAAATAGAATATGCATGTAGAATAAACTAGAAAGCATCAGAGAGTACCGAGAATATTAAAAGTGTATACATAGTGTCCCTAAAGTCTTAGTTCATTTTTAGATGTATTACCAAAAATACATTTATAATTTTTATTTTTGCTTCAGTCCTTTGAATTAAAATTTAGTCTTTTAAAGTTTACAAAACTAAGAGTACATTAAATTTAAATAAATTTTTAAAATTATGCTTTTCTAAGTTTGTAGCAGTTATTCTTCTGAAGTTGTTATGGCCTTAAACTGCCCAAGGGCATTGGGGAAACCTTTATTGCCTTGGGAGGCTTGTTTCAGTTTGGTAGTATGTGCCGGTACAATCTTATTTGGAAGCCACTGCTGTAGTATGTTGGAGATTTCTATTCAGTTCCAGCACGCAGATCCAATCTGATTTTTTCCGATATTTATGTCATCTGTGAGTATACGCATTAATTAGTGTTTAATCCAGATTCCCTAAGGAAGTAAGATTGTGGGTCCAAGGAAAATGAGGCAGAGAGTTCAAATGAAATTCAAAACTCTGTGATTTTCCTTTTTGATCTTTTTGTTTTTTTCTTCAGAGAAACTTAGGTTTCTAGCAGAATATTAAGCTGAGGAGAACTGCTGGAGGGAGGTTATTGGATTTACCTTCTGAAAAGTGTCAAAACACAGACTAGCTAGTTAGGAGAGGTCCAGTGGCAAAGGGCCAAGCAAACAGACTCTGCTTTTAATGTCCACTTCCCTCAGGTATCTTGGTCTACTTCCATTCTAGCATCACAACATGCACGTGTACACACACACGTGCACACACACACACTCTCACACAGAGACATTTATTTGCCCCAAATATTGGGTTTTTATTTCCCCAGAGTCAAATTTGTGAATGTGCCAGGAAAAGACTCCAGGGTAGAAAAGACTGCCTTTCCCTAATGAATAAAGCCACTTCCTAGTGCAAGATCCTACTCCACTTGGATGGGAGACAAAATCAAATTTCTATAAAGAATTTTGTTCTTTCTGGTGAAAGGCTGAATCTTCACATCATTTTATCATCTATCTATCTATCTATCTATCTATCTATCTATCTATCTATCTATCTATCTATCATCTATCTATCTCTATCATCTATTTATCATTCAGCAATCACTCTGAATCAGGAACTCTACTAAACTCAAAATTACCCTCAAGCTCAAGGAGTTTACTTTCTCATAACTGAGACAAACATTCCACCATGGCAATGTAGTTTTTAAATGCTATGAGAGAGATGTATTCAGTCAGCATGAAAACGCAGAGGATGGCTAGTCAATTCAAAGATGAAGACAGAGCCTGAGAAAGCTTCCAAGATTTTAATTAGTAAGTACAAGATACCTCGGAAGTGGGGGAGTGATGGAGTAGTAATAGAAGGGGCAGAAATAAACATGGAAAAGTTTTTCCAAGCAGATAGTTATCACATATTTAAAGGTATGGAGGCATTAGAGAATGTGGCATGGGAACTGCAAGCCATTCTGATGTGGACCTGTGGAGTTGTGTGTGGGTAGATAAGCTGGAGAATGGGATGGTGCTGGGTTATGAAAGTCATGCATTTGAGGTGGGATGAATGATAATCATCCCTCCTTCCATTTAGTGAAAGTAAAGCTGAGAGTGGAAAATTGTTTGGTATCAGTTTGGGAGGAATTCAATCTTAGGACCATGTATAGCTGGTGAGATTACTCCTGTAACTTAGGCCAGGCTCAGTAGAGTTGCAAGGTCTTAGAATAATAAATCAGGATTGATTGCTTCATAAGAGAATGTGGGTAATGGGTGAGAGGAGTAATATTAACTCAAATCTTTGCACACAAGGTTCAAAAGTGACAGATAAAACTAAGAGACAGGTGGGCTTAGAGTTACAGGAAGAGTATAATTTCTTCATATGAGACAAAGTGGTTTGTGATATCTTCAGTAAAATGAACTTTCTCCCTAGGTAAATTGTGAGAAACTTAACCATAGCTTTCACAGATGGAGATGCCAAAGATGCAGAAGTCACTATTGCTTACACCATGTGACCAGAGCCCACCTTGCCCTCCCTGGATTGCAGTGTCTGCACAGAAGAGAGTATCTGTTTGCAATTGGCAGCAGTCCCGTTCCTCAACTCTACAAAATACACACACACAAAGGGAGCTTGAGGATTGATGTGTCTGCACCCTGTCCGGAAGATCAGACTTCCTCAAGGTAAGATATCACACCAGGTTGGGTCACTTAATAAAGAAGTTGCCAGGGAAAGGAGGTGGGATTGAGGGAGAGGGAGGGGTTGGCAGAGAGAAAGATCCTTTGAGGGCTTAAGTGTATAAAACCTGTTGGCTTGGTTTGTTTGTGTAGCACTGTGAATGAATACCGCATTGTTAACAGTGTTTGCTTTTCATACTGTGTATTCCTCTTAGGAGAACTCTGTGACCCTTTAATAAGAGAAGTTTATTTTCCTTTGTGATATTCCTCCATTGCATGTGGCCTGGGAAATGTCAACAAAATAAGATGTGCTCAGAAAGGAGACCATTAAGACCTGATTAGGTTTTGTGTGGGAATTCTGATAGAAACAGAGCTGGAAGGCTCATTGGCCCCTCGCTGCACTCTTGGATTTTGATATATACATGAAGGCCCATGGTTATTGGTCACCCATGTATTGGCAGTGGAAGAGAGTAACATTGACTTGTACACATGAATCTAAGTGTTTGGGTTTTGCCCTGAAGACAGTGGTGTAGTTCTGAAAAATTGCAAGTAGAATGTGAAATAAACATGCTTACATTTTAGGAAGGTAAAATGAATTGGTTAAAGTTTAGAAGATGATTTGGATGAAAGGAAGATCAAATACAGGGAAACCTTTTAGGAAGTTTTGTGGTACCCGAGATAGGAAGTGATGGTGTTCTGTATCAAGGAAGACAGTGGTATGGAGAATGGGAAAATATGAAGGAACTTCAGGGACTGATTGCATGCAGTAAGTAATGGGGAAAAGAGCTTCTTGTTCCTTGCTGTGTGGGCTGGTAGGTGTTGGGTATTACTGCCGCACATATTCACGTGGAAGAGGAATAAGCCTATGAAGGATGCCATGAAATGTCCTGACATTGACATGCTGAACTTAAGGTAGATGCTGTGGAGAGATGTTCATACATGCCCATCTCTGTTGGCCACATAAATGTGTGTGCCATTCAAGAGTGGAGAAAGACCAGGAATGAAGATTGGGGCTGTCAATTATAGGGACTAATCTGAGAATTAATGAGTTTAACAAGAAGGGAAAAGAACAATGAAGAATAGTGGAACGCACCAAATTTAAAGGATGGGCAGAGGAAATCGGTGAGGCTTTACAAGGGACAGAGATTCAAGAATAAAAGAGACATAGGGAAAAGCAGGAATGAGGGTATCACAGAACTCAAGCGTGGACAGATTGCCAATAAAAGAGTGGTAGCAGTATAAAATGTCAGAAGACAGTTAAGTAAGATGGTACCAAGAAGTGAGCCCTAAATTTGTCAATTAGGAGCATGTTGGTGATTTTGGCAAGATATTTCCCTGGGTTTGGGCAGCACTTGTGGCCTTGTGGGTCAAGGAGTAGGGCACTAGCCCCATATACAGAGGTGGCAGGTTTAAACCTAGCCCCAGCCAAAAACAGCAAAAAAAAAAAAAAAAAGAGGTTATTTCCCTGGGGTGCTGGGGACACAATTGAGATACAGGTAAATGAGGAGTGGACAGGAAGTGAGAAAGCAGACAAAGGAAGGTCAAAACACAAATGAACCTTCTCTGAAGGCCAATTCCTTCCTTCCTCTTTGTTCATTTTCTTCCTTTCTTTTTCCCATTCTTTATTCTTTTCTACTCCTCCTCTTTCTTCCATCTTCCTTCTCTTGCTTCCCTTTTCTTTCTCCTCATAAATGCATATTGAACTCCAATGAATAGTCCAGGAACAAGAGAAGGCACCATCTTACAAAAATGAAAACAACATAGTCTCCTGCAGGCCATTGTCCAGTAAGTGAAACAGGATTACAATGACATATTGGAGAAGACATTTGTTATGTACAAGACAAAGATAAAGAACAAAGTGGGCATCTAAGTTTTAGGCTGTATAGGAAGAGCGGAGGAGAAAGGAAGATGTGGTGGAGAAAGTGTCATGTAAAGTTTCTGAGGATTGGGGCAAGAGGCTTTCCTGGCTCAGAAAGCAGAATGAGCAGAGGATCAGGGGAAATGCTAGAGTTTGTATGGGCAACAGGAAGGCAGAGCGTGAAATCCAGAAAGCAGAAGAATGGAATTGAGTCATAAAATTCAGAGGAATTTGCATACTTGGTTAACAAGGGAGAAAAGAGAGAGGTAACCATACTGTCTTTCAAAAAAGTTTTTTTCTGGACAAAAAGGGACATAAATACCTATGACCTCAAGCCCTAATACAGAGGGCCCCTCACTCCTACTGGGCCAGTCAAACTGTGGCTGTTAAATCAATATTCATTGACAATGATGAGTAATTGATTTGACCAATAATTTTGTGACCTGGTAAGATCGTTTCTTTCTTCTGCCTTCTCTTTCTGGCATTTCTTGTCCTCTTCAAAGAAATAAAAGGCAAGTCTCACTCACCTTTGCAGTAGTCCTGAATAATAGTAGTCTAGAGTAATGAAAACATATTTTTTTCCCAGTTCATTTGCTCTTGCTATAGGTTCATGTTTCTGAGCACCCATTTTACAATGAAAATCTTAAGTCTCTTTATAGGCTGCTTATACACTTTCTAAAAATGATTGTGATTTAGATCATACGTGGTCTGTACCCAAACAAATAACTGACCAACATCACTATTTTGGAGATGGTCTAATGATGAGTGTCCCAGCTCACAGTGAAAATAGTATGTAGATACCTGCAGCCTGTTGACCTACTTCTCAAACCCCCAATTCTCAAGCTCTCAGCATGTAGGATAAGCCAGACTCAATCTAGTGGGAAAGACAGGGCTCTTTTTGGGCATGGATGGCACATTGTCCCTGGCATTCCTTGTTTGTTTGGTTAGAGATAGTGATCTACATTTGATTCATGTTTTGTTCTCCCACGACAGTGTTCTCAACAGGGGACCTGTACACCACAGGGTGCTCGACAACAGGGTCCCTCAGTGAGGTGGAACCTTTTCTTCCATGTATATTCTCAGTAATTCACCCTGATCCTCAATTAATCTTTCATCCAAATGAAAAACACTTTTCCTTTCTATTCTGGTAATACATTGTTTAATTTTTCTTTTTGGCAACCATTTGGAGTTGACACAGTCACTGTTCCATAAATACTTCTCTCCTCACAGAGAGGAGGAATCAGAATTGTTCAATTAAAAAAAAATTTTTGACAGGTGGCTTTGTATGTATTTTCCATGTATAACACTGTCACTGTTTTTGTGCTTCAATATTTTTTTTCTGAAATTTCAATATATTTTTCAAGTTGCTTATGCACAGACTACTGGATGTATAGTGAAAAATCTCCTGAGAGGCTTTGAAAAACATACTCTTGTAATCAGTCTTGGACCTAAGAAGTATTTTGTATTTTTAACCATTCCCTAGGGATTCTTCGCAAGACCAAGTTTTATGGTCATTGCCTTTCCACTGGCATATCACTTTAGGGTTTCCAAAGGGAACAGATGGTTACTAGTCATAGTGTCACTGAACTGGTCCTTGGATTGCTTCTCTTCTTATTCACCCTAAGGATTTCATGTGAGTTAACTCTGGGCCCAAAGCCATGAGTGACCAGCCTTGTTTTAACCCCAAAGCTTTCTGCCTCATCCCCTCCTACTGTTCCACCTTGCTGAACACTAGGCTTTATCTCTCCACTATCAGTAATGTGGACCAAGTGGTTTCCTTGGCTCCTGCTTGGGCTGCTCTTTCCTCCCTGTCATCTCTCTATACCCTTCCTCTATCTCACCTTCTCTTCTTATCTTTAGCTGTTCCCAAAGGACTCTGAAAGTCTCAATTTCCTCAGACAGAGCAGTTTAGCCCTCTAACTTTTTCCCTGCTTCACAACTTCCTTCAGTTCATGGCCTGGAGGAAGACTTAACATTTCATACAACACAGATGCTCAGTCGAGTTATTTTGGAAAAGCAAGAGCAATTTGCTCTCATGGGAGCCAGGCTATTCTCTAGCATGCAAAACAGCATGATGCATTCTTGTTTCCGATGTTCATTTCTTCTCTCTGCTGCTATTGGTGGCCATATTCTTGCTATTGGTTTCAGACTGCAAGTTCTCTATAGACTGGATTCTTAATATTTTAATTCTCTGAGATTTCCTAGGATTAATCCCTAAAAAATAGCAAAGTACTTCATTGCTTGTTTATAATGGAGAAAGTTGGAAATAGTTTGCAAAGTAAGGTTAGTGGCTTGTTAGTTAGCTTGTCCTCTGTGAAGACAGAACTCGAGTGACTCCACCAGCAGGGAAGGTGTTCCAGAGCATCTTTGGAATTAAACATGGGATCATTTCTGAATAGATTGGCTTCCTAAGCATTTGGCAAGAAATGAATAATTAAGGATGGTAAGCATAATAAGAGCTACTCAGCAAATAACCCACCTATGAGATCCCAAATATTTGGATAGAAATATTAAGATTTTGATAACTAGCTTGAATAATAGCCATCTAATTACTTTTACAAACCAATACATTGTGTAAATTTTTATTTGGCCATATTCCTTACTATGTGAGAGTAGGAAAATGTGAATTTGACTATAAGGAAGAACAGTTTTAGATGACTTCCCACAGCTCAGCAAAGAGAGTCAAACAGAGTTGCTGAGCACATCATGATCAGAGTAATCTGAGATTACCCCAAAGAGTCTTCTTGTTCTGATGTCACCTAATACAGGCAAATTCACTTAGGGGTCTTCAATAACTTCCTCAGCTCTGTGGTCCAAGTGTTCTCATCACATCTTATTGATTTAGAATTTAACCATGAAGCAAAATTCAAATGCTCAGTCTCCAGAATGGTGGACACAAATCCTTGGGGTTAACATGCCATGGCCTAAGTCTAGCATGAGCTACAGAAGTCAGACTCCAGGGTTTGGTCTTGCAGGAGAGTCAGGGATTCTGACTCCTCCAACCTCCTTTCAATCTCCTCCTTTGCCCATGGGTGTGGTGAGGTTGTTCACAAAAGACTAGTGCCATGGATACAAAAATTTTTGTGTGTAATAATTTAGGCAAATGTGTAATCAAGGAAAACTTCCATTGACACTGAGGATGTCTTTCTATGTAAACGGAAGGTTCCCATAATAATAATTAAAGGGGTATTATTAATGTTTGCAACTAACAATAAAACAATTCTTTCCTGCGTATCTAGTCACAATAAAGTAAATGTAAAATTTTTTACCTACTACTTTTCTCTGAAATATTTACATAATATAATATTATGTAAAATAAGTGAGAAAAATTACAGAAAAATTGGAACTTTATGTACCTGTTCACAAGCTAATGTGTGTAAATTGATGATGCTGGTGAACCTGCCAACATCTCTGTGACATATTCTAGGAGCCTCTCAGGATGTCTCCAGTTGAACAGGTCAGAAGGTGGTCTTTGACCACCATTAAGAGGGGTCTGAGTCAATGAACATCTACTGAACATCTGTGCGGGGCTTGGGCGGTGCTAGGTGCCTCCGCATACCTTCCTAAAAGAGCCCTGTGACATGATAGTATCCCCTTCTTATAAATGAAGAAACTGAAGCTCAGAAAAATTAAATAACTAGTAAAAAGCAAAGACAGAATTCTGCTTTCTGTGAGAATTGCCAGAGTATCAAGCTAGAAGTAGATATATAAGGAGGTGTCTCTCTTTTGGTAAAGACACAAAGTTTAGCCCCTTAACACTTTGAACTCCAGCTATAGTCCAAACACTCAGAAGGGTTGGAAGTTGTAGACAGCCTCCAGGGAGAGAAGCCAGTGAGAGAATGGGTTTCTGATGCAGGAGGAGGATACTAAGCTCTTGGATAAAATGCTCATTGAGGATTTCAGATGGATCACTCCAGGAGCCAGGAGCCTTTGGCTGGCAAGGGCAGTTTTTGCTTTGTGCCTTAGCCTTGGTCCGACCTGCAGCTAGGACAGTGGGAAGACCAGGGAAGAGAAGGAGGCTCAGGCCAGAGTTACAGGCTGAGCCCATTCTGCATTATATATCAGATACTTACCTGGTAAGAATTGTCTGGCAGCTTCTGGCTTGTACAGCCCTCCTGGCTGGATCACCCCTACTTCCCCAGGGTGCCTGGGCCAATACTTCCTTCAGATAGACATCAGCCACTCAGGGTCCTTCCCTGATGTGTTCAGGGAAGTATGCCTCTGCCTTCTACTCTCTATTTCCACTCCTGGTGTAAGAGCAGGTCTGTATTACTTCCAAAATCTTAAGATGCCATTACCAAATAAAACTGTGTCTGTTACATGCTCACCATATTATTCCCCATCCTTAGCCCAGGGCTGGACACATATTAGCTGGGTTAAAAAATATTTCTTGGCTGAATAAATAAAGGAAACGTTTGTGAGCCTGATTTGTCATGCCTGGCCCCATGCTGAGTACTAGAAACACAGTGAAACAAGATTCTATGCCCTGCTCTTCAGCAACTCACGAACAGGGCAGGGCAGACTCAGGCCAGTAAGTATGAGGTGGAAACAAGTTCAAGAGCTCCACCAAGGGGACACTGTGGAGGGGAATAGGCAGCAACCTTACTTTCCCCTGCATTTTATTGTCTCCTTTTTATCTTTCTTGTGAAATTCTAAATTTTAGTTGTTTGTACTGACTGTTCAAGGGACATGTTAAAAAGAAACTAAAATTGTATTTTCATCCAAAATGGAAAATGTTTTTTGAAATTGACTGCACTTTGATCTTCTCTTTGAGAAAAGGATAATTAGCATTAACCTGAGCATTCATCATGAGCTAGGGTATTCTAAGATTCTTATTTAATCCTCAAAATAAACTGGTAAAAGTACAGTTACTGAACCCATTTACAAGTGAAGAAAATGAGGCAATAAAATGTATATAAGTTACTTGTCAAAGGCCACCAGCCAAAAAGTAGAAATGCTGAGGCTGAGTGGCAGGCCTGGAGTCTACCTTTTTGAGCCCCTCAGTTGATTTATCTGTAAGATACTCTCCTCATTCTTTAGCATTCTCATAGCTTCCTGCTTTCTGGGAAAGACTCATTCAGGTCAGCATGTGGATGAGTTTTGTTCTTTTTGCAGATAGGCCAAGCATTACACTCAAAAGTACAAATGGAATCCAGGGCACCCGGGACTTGAGACAATTCATTCCCACAAGTATTTATAGAGCATTTGTGGCGTGCCCACCATATGGCTTTAGGAATTAATTTAAAGGTGAGCAAATAATAGGTTCCTTCTACTCCTGGTAAAAAAAACAAAAAAAAAAAACAAAAAAAAAAACTGGTAGATAACATTCATTTGCTCCATGGGAGCTATGACTTCTTACATACATAGGAAGGGCCAGTCTTTCCATAATTTACCACACATGGGGAGTGTGGTAAATTATTCATAGGGGTGTAAGTTTTATTTTTCTCAAGGAATTTTAAAACTTGAAGGAACATAAAAAAATTCCAAGCTGGCTTCTTTCATAATAAAAAGACATTAAAAAAATAGGTATATGCGTGGAGAGTGACTGTAGTCACTGTAGAAACTGTAGTCAGAGCCATGTGGGTCTAGAGATGTGTGATAGTGATCTCCTGGCATCAGACTCTGTTTGGCCCACTGTTGGTGTGAATGCCAATGCTGCGGAAAGATAGCTTTGCAGCCGTTAGGGATAAGCTCACTCCTGCTTTGTTAAGAAATGAGCACAAGAAACAGACTATATAGCATGGGATGGCATGTAGCAAATTTCTTTATTTGGGGGGCTGATTTTATACACTTCTAGTCATGTACACACTATTATCTGTTAGTTTCATCATTACCTCATTTTACCTATCTGAAATTAACTTATAAGGAAATATCCTGTTACCACATCAACACAATCACTTCTGCAGTAAACATTCTTTGCTAGACACTGACTAATCTGTTGGGCAGGTATCTAAATAAAGATCACAAAGAAGAAAGCAGCCACAGGGGAACAGAGTTAATGGAAGAGTACCTTCAAGTGTTCACTTAGTTTACTCAGCATGAAGTAATGACTGTGTTTCTCCTCAGGGCAGAGCACTTATAGACCTCTGACAATATGTTTTTAACATATGTCAACTCTCTGGCCTGTATCTCTGAGGAAGGGCGGGATGCCCTTTGGCCTCAGACTTAACGGGGTGCACAAATTCAGAGAATTGGCGTGTGGAATTTTAACTCCAGGCAAGTCAGGTCTGTGTGTGCCTCAGGGGGCCCCAGGTTCCTTAAGCCTCTGTAAGAATAGCAAGCCATTTTATGTTTACTTATTTATTTATCTTATTAAATCATAGCTGTGCACATTAATGCGATCATGGGGCACCATACACTGGTTTTATAGACCGTTTGATACATTTTCATCACACTGGTTAACATAGCCTTCTTGGCATTTTCTTAGTTATTATGTTAAGACATTTACATTCTACATTTACTAAGTTTCACATATACCCTTGTAAGATGCACTGCAGGTGTAATCCCACCAATCACCCTCCGTCTGCCCCCCTCCCCCCTCCCTTGCCTCCTTTCCCCCTTCACCATGTTCTTGGGTTGTAACTGGGTTATAGCTTTCATGTGAAAGCCATAAATTAGTTTCATAGTAGGGGTGAGTACATTGGATACTTTTTCTTCCATTCTTGAGATATTTTACTAAGAAGAATATGTTCCAGCTCCATCCATGTAAACATGAAAGAGGTAAAGTCTCCATCTTTCTTTAAGGCTCAATAATATTCCATGGTGTACATATACCACAAATTACTAATCCATTCATGGACCGATGGGCACTTGGGCTTTTTCCATGACTTAGCAATTATGAAATGGGCTCCAATAAACAGCTGGTACAAATATCTTTGTTATGATGTGATTTTTGGTCTTCTGGGTATAGCCTAGTAGAGGAATTATAGGATTGAATGGCAGGCCTATTTTCAGATTCTAAGTGTTCTCCAAACATCTTTCCAAAAGGAATGTATTAATTTGCATTCCCACCAGCAGTGTAAAAGTGTTCCCTTTTCTCCACATCCACGCCAACATCTTGGTCTTGGGATTTTGTGATATAGGCTAATCTTAGTGGAGTTAGATGATATCTCAAAGTACTTTTTATTTGCATTTCTCTGATGATTAAAGATGATAAGCATTTTTTCATGTCTGTAGGCCATGCACCTGTCTTCTTCAAGAAGTTTCTCTTCAAGTCCCTTGCCCAGCCTGTGATGGGATCACTTGTTCTTTTCTTGCTTCTAAGTTTGAGTTCTCTGTAAATTCTGGTTATTAAACCTTTGTCGGAGACATAACCTGCAAATATCTTCTCCCATTCTGAGGGCTGTCTGCTTGCTTTACTTACAGTGTTCTTGGCTGTGCAGAAGCTTTTTAGTTTGATCAGGTCCCAGTAGTGTATTTTTGAAGCTGCTTCAACTGCCTCAGAAAATACTCGCCCAGACCAATTTCTTCAAGGGTTTTCCCTGCACTCTCCTCTAGTATTTTTATAGTTTCATGTCTTAAGTTTAAATCTTTAATCCAGTGAGAGTCTATCTTAGTTAATGGTGAAAGGTATGGGTCCAGTTTCAGTCTTCTGCAGGTTGCCAGCCAGTTCACCCAGCACCATTTGTTAAATAGGGAATCTTTTCCCCACTGAATGTTTTTAATTGACTTGTCAAAGATCAAATAACGGTAAGTAGCTGGGTTGATCTCTGGGTTCTCTATTCTGTTCCAGACATCTACTTCTCTGTTTTTGTGCCAGTACCATGCTGTTTTGATCACTATTGATTTGTAGTATAGTCTGAGGTCTGGTAGCTTGATTCCTCCTGCTTTGTTTTTATTTCTGAGTAATTCTTGGCTATTCGAGTTTTTTTCTGGTTCCATATAAAATAAAGTATTGTTTTTTCAAGATCTTTAAAGTATGACAGTGGAGATTTAATAGGGATTGCATTAAAATTGTATATTGCTTTGGGTAGTATGGGCATTTTAACAATGTTGTTTCTTCCCAGCCATGAGCATGGTATGTTTCTCCATTTGGTAAAATTTTCAGCTATTTCTTTTTTTTTTGTAGAGACAGAGTCTCACTTTATGGCCCTTGGTAGAGTGCCGTGGCATCACACAGCTCACAGCAACCTCCAACTCCTGGGCTTAAGCGATTCTCTTGCCTCAGCCTCCCGAGTAGCTGGGACTACAGGCGCCCGCCACAATGCCCGGCTATTTTTGGTTGCAGTTTGGCTGGGGCCGGGTTTGAACCCGTCACCCTCGGTATATGGGGCCGGCGCCCAGCTATTTCTTTTCTTAGGGTTTCATAGTTCTCATTATAGAGATTTTTCACATCCTTTGTTAGATAAACTTCCAAATGTTTCATTGTCTTTGGCGCTACTGTGAATGGAATAGAGTCCTTAACTGTTTTTTCAGCTTGACTATTGTTAGTATATATAAAAGCTACCGATTTATGAATGTTGATTTTGTAGCCTGAGACTCTGCTGTATTCCTTGATTACGTGTAAGCATTTTGTAGTAGAATCCCTCGTGTTTTCCAGATATACAATCATATCATCTGAGAGGAGTGAAAGTTTGATCTCTTCTGACCCTATATGGATACCCTTGATTGCCTTTTCTTCCCTAACTGTGGTGGCTAAAAGTTTCATTACAATGTTAAAGAGCAGTGGAGACAATGACAACCTTGTCTGGTTCCTGATCTGAGTGGAAATGATTTCAGATCAACTCCATTCAATATGATATTGGCTGTGGGTTTGCTGTAGATGGCTTCTATCAGTTTAAGAAATGTCCCTTCTATACCAATTTTCTTAAGTGTTCTGATCATGAAGGGATGCTTGGATATTATCAAAAGCTTTTTCTGCATTGATTGAGAGAATCATATGGTCTTTGTTTTTTAATTTGTTTATGTGCTGAATTATACTTATAGATTTATGGATATTGAACCAGCCTTGAGACTCTGGGATAAAACTGACTTGGTCATGATGTATGATTTGTTTGATGTGTTGCTGGATTCTGTTTGTTAGGATCTTGTTGAATATTTTTGCATCTATATTCATTAGTGATATTGGTCTATAATTTTCTTTTCTTGTTGGGTCTTTTCCTGGTTGAGGGATCAGGGTGATGTTTGCTTCATAGAATGTGTTGGGTAGTCTCCCTTCTTTTTCTACATTTTGAAACAGGTTGAGTAATATAGGTACTAATTCCTCTTTAAAGGTTTGGTAGAATTCTGATGTGAAGCCATCTGGTCCCGGGGTTGTCTTTTTAGGGAGGTTTTGTATGGTTGATGCTATTTCAGAAGTTGATATGGGCCTGTTCAACATTTCCACTTGATTCTGGTTAAGTCTTGGAAGGTGACACGCTTCCAAGTATTGGTCAATTTCCTTCAGATTTTCATATTTCTGAGATTAAAGTTTCTTGTAATATTCTAAGGATTTTTTGAATTTCTGAGGAGTCTGTTGTTATTTCATCTTTACCATTTCTGATTGATGAGATTAGAGATTTTACTCTTTTTTTCCTGTTTTGGTTAGCCAAAGGTTTATCTATTTTATTTACCTTTTTATAAAACCAACTTTTTGATTTATTGATCTGTTGTATAATTCTTTTGTTTTCAATTTCATTTAATTCTGCTCTAATTTTGGTTATTTCTTTTCTTCTACTGGGTTTGGGGTTGGAATGTTCTTCCTTTTCCAGTTGCTTGAGATGTCCCACTAAGTTGTTAACTTCCTCTCTTTCTGTTCTCTTGAGGAAGGCTTGCCCTGCTATAAATTTCCCTCTTAGGACTGCCTTTGCGGTTTCCCAGAGGTTCTGATAATTCGTGTTTTCATTGTTGTTTTGTTCCAAAAATTTGGCACTTTCCTTTTTAATCTCATCTCTGACCCAGCTTTCGTTCAGCATAAGGTTATTTAACTTCCATTTTTTTTTTGTATGAGTATGCAGATTCCTGTTGTTACTGAGCTCAACTTTTATTCCTTTGTGGTCCGAGAAGATGCAAGGAATAATTTCTATTCCTTTAAATTTACTGAGGTTAGACTTGTGACCTAAGATGTGATCGATTTTGGAGTGTGTTCCCTTGGCTGATGAGAAGTATGTGTATTCAGTTTTTTGGGGGGTGAAATATTCTGTCGATGTCTGCTAAATCCAAATGTTGGATGGTTAGGTTTAATTCTAAAATTTCTTTGCTCAGCTTGTTATTGGAGGATCGAGCCAACACTGCCAAAGGAGTATTGATATCTCCAACTACTATGGAGCTGGAGGAAATCAAGTTGCTCATGTCTGTTAGAGTTTCTCTTATAAATAGAGGTGCATTCTGGTTGTGTGCATAGATATTAATAATTGAAATCTCATCATATTGAGTATTACCCTTAACAAATATGAAGTGACCATTTTTATCCTTCCTTCCTTGTGTTGGTTTAAAGCCTATTGTATCTGCAATAAAATTGCAACACCTGCTTTTTTCTGATTACCATTTGCCTGAACTATTGATGACTGTCCTTTCACCCTAAGCCTATTTTTGTCTTTTAAGGTAAGATGTGACTCTTGTATGCAGCAAATATCTGGCCTGGGTTTTTGTATACAGTCAGGTAACCTGTGCCTCTTTAGAGGGCAGTTTAAGCCGTTCACATTAATGAAGAATATTGATTAGTCTCGTACAATTTTGGGTATCGAGATTTTCGAAAGTGCAGTGGACATTTTTAATCCTTTCGCCACTGTGGAAGTTGGAGTTTGATCAAAGTTTCTGAGTGAGTTTACTTTTGTGATAGAGGATTTGGCTGGTCATTATGGAAGATAGGTCTGAGAATATCCTGAAGAGCTGGTTTGGTTATGGCAAATTTCTTCAACATATGAATGTCATTAAATTAATTTCTCCATCATAAATGAAAGTCAGTTTAGTTGGATACAGAATCCGAGGTTGAAATTTATTTTGCTTTAGGAGATTAAAAGTTGATGACTACCCTCTTCTGTGTTGAAAAGTTTCAGCAGAGAGACCTGCAGTCATTCTGATATTCTTCCCTTTGTAGGTAATGGATTTCTTTCGTCTGGCTGCTTTCAGAATTTTTTCCTTCATATCAACTTTAGTGAAATTAATTATGATATGCCTTCATATGATATGACTTATTTGGATTGAGTAATGCTGGGGTTCTGAAACTGTCGGCTATCTGAATTTCAGAATCTCTTGGCATGTTTGCAAAATTCTCTTTCATAGTTTCATGGAGAATGACCTCTATGCCTCATGAGGCCACTTCATCACTTTCAGGGATTGCAATGAGGCAGATATTAAACCTTCTTCGAATCATCCCAGAGCTCTCTGAGAGAATGATCTCCATTTCTCTTCCTCTTTTAGAGTTTGGAAGCCTTTAAAGGCTTTGTGTTCAATTTCAGTAATCCTTTCTTCTGCTTTCTCCACTCTGTTACTGAGGGATTATACTGTGTTTTTCAGATCTTTGAAGGATGAAAATTCTTGGTTCATTGCATCAAAGTCTTTGGTGGTTTTGTCTTTAAATTCATTAAATTCTTGGGACAATTTCTGAATTTCTCCTCGAATTTCTAATTCTGAGTTTTGAATTGCCGCTCGAATTTCTAATTCCAAATTTTCCACCATTTTATTAATCTTCTTTGCAATCCAAATTCTTAATTCTATTTCTGACATCTCGGCCAGCTGTTTCTGAATGGGATCTTCAGTTATATCTGCCACATCTTTCCTTGGGGGGGGGGTGATCTATTCTTGTTATTCATGTTACCAGAGTTTTTCCGCTAATTCCGCCCAATGATTGTTTTACACCGTTTGATTTTTCCCCTGGAGCTTTGTTGAGGACCCACACAGTGCTATGGCCTGAAAACTGGGGACCTGTTTGGTGTGGTGGGGCTAAGTGGTTCTGTCTTGTTCTCAGCTGGTTTCTGTTCGACCCTAGTGAAACAGTTACTCTGGGTTGAAATCTCAGCAGTGGAGAAATACCAGCAATTAACTCACCCCACCCCCCACAGGCAACAATTGGACAAGGAATATCAAACCTTCCTACAACCACACACCCAGGGCACCACCTGAATAGCCCTTGGGTGATTGGCTCAGTTCAAAAGGTCCAAATTAATTGTCTCAGTAAGCACCTGTCTCAAGTGGGAGAGTTTAAAAGGTGTCTGGCAACTGGATCACAGGGGTCTGGTGACTACTCTGATATGGCTTGCTCCAGTGGTGCGTTGAGTCAGGAGGAGCCATCCAGCAAATAGAACAGTCAGGGAAGGTTGTTGCCTCCTTCCCCACCTTGCACATCTGTCACACCCAGTCACTGATAGCCCTGCAGTTGGCTGACCCAGTTGCCTATAGTGAACAGATACTCCAGGGGTTTGCACCTGCCTGCATCACAAAGAAATCTATTTCTGCTCAGCCAGGTTGCTGTACTCTGCCTCTATCTAGCAGGGGGAGGTGAGGCCTGACAACCTCGGGCGCTTGATGGAGGCTGGGGGGTGTTGACTCAGTTCCAGCCCCGCCCCTGATTGATGTTACTGACAGAACAGAACAACTTTGTGGGAATTTGTTTCTGTCCCTGCTAAATTCCCCTGCAGAAGAGAAGCTCTTTTGAGTTCCCAGAGCCTGCGCCTCAGGCCCTGTCTTCACTACTGCAGGTTTGTATTCGGTTACCTGGCAGTTCTAGCCTCCTGTCTTTCTTTGTTTATAGACTGATGATCCTCTGAGGGTCGGTGCATCTTAGGCTCAGTAAAGTGGTCTTCTGGGTTAGCCCTGCCCTGGGAGCTTCTGGCGTCTGCACGTGCGTTTTTAGTCCCTGCATTCCACCCACGTCGCTACCGCCTCAAGCAAACCCTTTACTCACAGGGCCTGCGTTTCCATCCCAGATTTGTTCAGTGGTGTTTGCCACCTGAGTAGATGCCCGGCCTCCTCTGGTTGCCCAGGGAGACAGGGGTTGTGGCTTCAGAATATCTGGGAGTGACCCCTATTGTTGCCAATAGACAGCTGCTGCTCTGCGCCTCAGGGCACTGCTGCTCCGGTGTTGTTCCCTCTCAGCCAACCGTCCTATCCTCACTCCTGTGCCCCAGAGTCAGCACTGACCAGCTGAAGTTTAGGCACTGTCCACACCCCTCTAGAAATCACCCAAGAATCTGGACTCCTGGGGTACAGGCCTCCAGACCTCAGAGTGAGAGTGGAGGGAAGTGCTGGGAGCTCAGAGTTGCAGGTATAGAATACATACAGTTTTATACAGTTTTATGCCTGGCAGGAGAATGCCATGGCACCCTAGTAGGGGAGGTAGGTCCAGTTTTAGAGGATCTCACCCATGGAGTGTAGTGGGAGGACCTTTGAACTCTGCTCGTTTGTTTGTAGGGCACTCTGAGCCATTCTCATGTTGGAGTGTACTCCCATCCACTTGGTGGTGGATTTTGTACCTTTTGTTTGTATCCTTGGGGTGGCAGCTCACCTCAGTGGGGTTGATGTGCATTCTTCAATCTTCTCTCTTGGTGCAGCCCAAATCCTCCAGGTTACTTGCTAAATTTCTGTCCTTTAACTCTCCTTCTGGATGGGAGCCTCTGTGGAAAGCTGGCTTCAGTCTGCCATCTTGTATCCACCTTCCCTAGGAAGCCATTTTAAACTCACACTGAGTTTACTTTGTGTACTTGATGTAGGATATGTTTATTTCTAAGTATTATCCTACAGCCCACTTTAGAATGCATCCTGGACTTTTTTTCCTTTCCTTTCTTGAAGCAAACTTCTTCTGAACCAGAACACAGTGTCCTTACCTTCTGAGCAGGACAGCTGATGTCAGAATATCAGGGAAGTTACAGAGACATGAGGAAGAGATGAAGGTGTCAGGTCAATGTGACTCAGGGAGTTGAAGCCAGATAGAACAGTGAGAGAGTCTTCCATCTGCCTCCTGTTAGAGTTTTGAGCATCAGTTGTCATTAAATGATACAAAAATTTGTACATTTCAGAATTTTTGTGGGTTTTGGAAATAATTTTTAGAAAGGTGATGGAATGTAACATGTGCTTATTGAATATCCAAACGGTCTCTTTCAGGTTTTTATTTGACCCCATTTGTTCTTGTTCATACTTCTTCTTCAGATGTGGAGAGCAATCCTTGGTATCTTCCTCCACAAGAAATACAGAACTGATGCTCAACCCCTAGTGTTATTTTATTCTGGATAAACTTCCCAGAAGCTTTCTCCTGGGTACGGTTGCCAGATAAAATGCTAGATACCCGGTTACTACCAATGGAACATATTTATACTAAAAATATTATTTCTCTTGTTTATCTGACATTCAAATTTATCTGGGCATCCTGTATTTTTATTTGCTAAATGTGACAACTTCACCACCAAGGCTATAGTTCTGTAACGTCTCACTTTAAAAGAGTTCATGGCTCATGCTTCTCTTCTTGAGAACTATTATCAAAATAGCACTCCTGGATGTCTGCATATTTCCAGGTCTCCTTTTAGATGTTTTTCTTAGTGATTCAAAGCCTGTGGGCTTTGCATGTTCTTTTCCATGCCTAAGATTGATATTCAATCCCTTGGTCTCTTGAGCTCTCAGACATAACTTACTTGTGCATTAAAAACATATACTGGGATTTGCCTGCCTAAAAAGAGGGTAGGTACATTCTATGCCCAGAAAATTTGATATGGAAGTGGTGCATTTTGTGAATGGAAAGGGGCAGATGGTGCCTATCTGATATCTTCCAGGCTGCATAAGCCTACCCATGCATTCTTAGGTGTAAAGTTGTTCCATCAGCTCTTTCTCTGTGAAGTTCAATTCAATATTATTGAATGCAAGTACATGCTAGATGGCATGCCACAACCCATGGAGACAAAGACAGTAAGGCACTGTGTTTCTCTAGAAGATCTCAGCAGGGAGCAAAGGAGACAGAGACATCAGCAAAGGTGAGATGCTGTGTGGATGGGCTCTGGTGTAGCACAGGGCATGCTGGCTCTGACCCTGATCTGGAGAGCTTAGGAGGAGAAGACTCTGTGTATATTGAATGGTGAGACATCAGGTGAAGAAAGGTGCAAATGCATTTCAGGAAAGTGAGACAATATTAGCAACAGCAAGGCTGAGCGCCGGGAGAACTTTGTTGCTCATGCTGATCTATGATTAGCTGCTTTGTGTCAGGTTTCCAAGTTGTATCATCATCATCATCATCATCATCATCATTATCATCATCATTATTTTACTTTTACTTCCAGTTTCAAAAAGAGAGACCAGAAGAAGAGAAGGTTAAGTTTGGAAACTGTATATCCTTATATCCTTTCTGTTTAATTACCTTACATTGCGAGTTCTTAGAAGACGAGAAACCAAAGATGTATACTTTAAGAGTACCATAGGGTCAGAGAAAGTCCCATTTGAGATAAATACAAGGAATGACATGATAGATAGTCATTTAAAGTTTCCTGCAATGCCAGAAGGCAGTGTCATGTTGTCAAGTTAGTGTGACATCAGCATCACCATGACCAGCTCCAGCCAAGTACTTGCTGGAACTCTAGCTTCTTGAAAAGTGGTGGTGTTAGACTGTTCTCCAATATTTACATCCACCCCAGGTCTGTGCTTCTTTGTCAGAATTTAAAAGAGCTAAACTCCCTGACTAACACTTAGCTAACCCCTTATATCCAGCATGGTGCATCACAGAGGCATATAGAGTGTCCTGCAGTCTTGGAGCCCATATATGTAGGGCTGCTAATATGCAGGGAATGAAGATAGGATGGAGATGATAGTGATGAGTGTGACCTCTCAATGTACCTGCCCTGCACGGACTGCTTCTCAGGAAAAGAACACATGAAGATATAGAAAAGAAGATGGCACTTTATGGAGTGATCTAGGCCTATTGACATGATAATTTGCTGAATTAGGCTTGGGATGGAGCATGGGATGGAGCAAACTAAATTTTGAGTTCCAGGGTCCTCCTGTGTGCAATGAAGAGAATAGTGCTTAACTCTGAGAAGGTGTTGCAAGGATCAAAGGAGGTAACAGTGCTTAGCAAAGTGCTCAAAGTATAATACATCACATAAATAAAATAAAAAATAAAGACCATATGATTCTCTCAATTGATGCAGAAAAAGCTTTTAATAATATTCAGCATCCTTTCATGATCAGAACACTTAACAAAATAGTCTTAGAAGTGTCATTTCTTAAACTGATAGAGGCCATATATAGCAAACCCACAGCCAATATCATATTGAATGGAATAAAATTGAAAACATTTCCACTCAGATCTAGAATTAGGCAAGGATGCCCATTGTCTCCACTGCTATTCATCATATTAATGGAAGTCTTAGCCATTGCAACCAGGCAAGAGTAGGTGATCAAAGATATTTAAATGGGATCAGAGGAAATCCAACTCTCACTCTTCACAGATGATATGATCCTATACCTGGAAAACCCCAGGGACTCAACTACAAAACTCTTAGAAGTGATCAAGGAATACAGCAGTGTCTCAGGATACAAAATCAATACTTACAAATCAGTAGCTTTTATATATGCCAACATGAGTTAAACTGAAAACATAGTCAAGGACTCTATCCCTTTTACAGTAGTGCCAAAGAAGATGAAATACCTGGGAATTTACCTAGTGAACGTGAAAGATCTCTATAAAGAGAATTATGAAACTCTGGGAGAAAGGAAATAGCTGAAGATGTTATCAAATGGAAAAACTTACCATGCTCATAGTTGGGAAGAATCAACATTGTTAAAATGTCCATACTACCCAAACCTATCTATAGATTTCATGCAATCCCTGTTAAAGCACCATTGTTATACTTTAAAGAACTTGAAAAAATAGTAATTAGATTTATATGGAATTAAATAAACACCTTGAATAGCCAATACATTACGCAGAAATAAAAACAAATCAAGAGGCATTACATTACCAGACTTCAGGCTATACTATAAATCTATAGTGATCAAAATAGCTTAGTATTGGCCCAAAAATAGAGAGATAGATTTATGGAACAGAATAGAGAACCAAGAGATGAACCCAGCCACTTATCATCATTAGATCTTGGATAAGCCTATCAAAAACACTCAGTGGGGGAAAGATTCCCTATTTAACAAATGGTGCTGGGTGAACAGGCTGGCAACTTGTAGAAGACTGAAAATGGACCCTCCCCATTCACGATTAACAAAAATTGATTCTCACTGTATAAAAGATTTAAATGTAAGACATGAAACTCTAAAAATGCTAGAAGAGAGTGTAGGGAAAATGCTTTAAGAAATCGGCCTGGGAGAATATTTTATGAGGAGGCTCACCTGGGCAATTGAAGCAACTCCAAAAATATATTACTGGGATCTGATCAAATTAAAAAGCTTCTACATAGCCAAGAGCACAGTAAGTAAAGCAAACAGACAGCCTTCAGAATGGGAGAAGATTTTTACAGGTTGTGCTTCCAACAAAGGTCTGATAACTAGAATCCACAGAGAACTCAAATTAACTCGATAATAAAAGAACAAATAACCCCATTTCTATATGGGCAAGAAACCTGAACAGAACTATTCTGAAGAAGACAGATGCATGGCCTATAAGCACATGAAAAAATGCTAATCATCTTTAATCATCAGAGAAGCACAAATCAAAACTACTTCGAGATATCATCTAACTCCAGTAAGATTAGCCCACATAACAAAATTCTAAAACTACAGATGTTGGCGTGGATGCGGAGAGAAGAGAACCCTTCTACCCGGCTGGTGGAAATGCAAGTTAATACTCTCCTTTTGGAAAGAAGTTTGGAGAATACTCAAGGAACTAAAAGTAGACCTACAATTTGATCCTGCAATTCCTCTACTAGGTATATATCCGTATGATCCAAAATCATTTTACAACAAAGGCATTTGCACCAGAATATTTTTTGCAGCCCAGTTCATAATTGCCAAGTCATGGAAGTAGCCCAAGTGCCCATCAACTCATGAATGGATTTACAAATTTTGATATATATACACCATGGAATACTATGCAGCCATAAAATGATGGAGACCTCACATCCTTTATGCTTACCTGGATGGAGCTGGAACATATTCTTCTTAGTAAAGTATCACAAGAATGGAAAAAAAAGTATCCAATGTACTCAATACAACTATGAAATTAATATATAATCACTTACACATTCATACAAATGGTAAAACATAACTATAGTCCATAAAGAAGGAGAGAAGAAGAGGGGGGAAGGTTACAAGGAGGGAGGATATTTTTGGGGACCTCACCTAATGTGCATAATGCAATGGTACATTTTAAAACTATTAAGAGTATAAATGTCTCACCACAACAAATAAGTAAGCGAGGTCAAGTTAATCAGTTAGATATAAGCATTCCACGTTGTATATCAAATCAGTACATTGTATCCCATAAATGCATTAATGTACACAGTTATTATTTAATAAAGGAAAACAAAAAAAAAAAACAACAAAGTGCTTGGCATGAAGTTAGAACCTAATGTGTGTTAGACCTTTATCCTGCTGTCTAAGCTTCATATTCTTGAGCCTGAATCACTGGCCTCCTACTGTAATTGGAGCCAATGATCTGCCTTATTGTTTATTTTTGGCTTTGTCTGTTTTGTGCTGTTATAAGAGAATATTAGAGACTGGGTAATTTATAATGTAAATAAATTTATTTGTCTCATAGTACTGGAGGCTGGGAAGTTCAAGATCAAGGGGCTTGTGGGGTTCTTCTTGCTGCATCATTTTACTTTTATTTCCAGCTTCAAAAAGATAGACCAAAAGATGAGAAAGATAAACTTTGAAACTGTATATACTTACATCTTTTTTATTTAGTTATCTTACACTTTAAGTTCTTAATATATCAGAAAGTAAAAGTATGTACTTTAAAAGTGCCCTAAGGTCAGAGAAAGTCTCACCTGAGGTGGAAGGGCAAGAGAGGGCTGAATTCTGTTTATAACAGTGGTATTCCCATGGAGTAATAGCAACATTAATTCATTTGTGAGGGAAGAGCCCTCATGACCTAGTTTCTTCTTACATGTTTCATGTCTCTATACCATTGCATGGGGGATTAAATTATAGCACATGAACATCGGGGCACACATTCAAACCATAGCAACCCCAAACACAGATACCCCCACTTTGATGTTGTATTTGGCATGTCCTCAAAGTCCAATATCTCTGGTCTGAGTAGTCTTCTCTTGAGGCCCTAGATCATTTATTTTGACACTTCAGTGTCCAGGAATCAAAGACTGCTTCACACAATATATCTTAGTGGAATATTACCTGGAAAGTAATTAAACTGATTGATTTCAAGCACTGTTATACATTTCGTGTCTGTCAAGCCTGGAATACAGGTTCAGAATACATTTGTACTAATTAATTGCACTAATTATTACATGTGTGAAGTTAGGGCCACTTGAATGTATTATTCATATTTATGCAAAGTAGATGTAAATACCACAATCATCACACTCTTAAGTACAATCACAGTACTGGCTCTTGCCTAAGAAATGTGTTTTGAAGAATGAATTAGAATTCTCTCAAATCTTGGTTCTATCAACAGAGATACAGCTTAAAGCTTTTGCATCATCTGTTCAACTAATTTCTCTGCAGATCTAGTATTTGAAATACTAAACCGTATTTCAGTTTCAGTCATCTTTCTGGTAACCCTTCTGGTCAAAAAGAAACACAAGTGTCAAGCACAGCATGGGAAAGGAGAGAGAAAGCATCAAAGACTTGTTATAAAAGTGAATATACTTTACCATCTGGGTACAATACGTGAATAACTGCTGAAACAAATGTGATAAACAAAAAATTCGATGTAATAAAACAAAACAGATTAGGGGATAAATGATCATATTAAAGATGAATGCTTCACGAAATAATTCACCTTAAGGTACAGAAAATGTCATCCTTCTTGGTATATTTAAAATGAGACTACTGTTTGGAAAATAAATGCTTTACACACATATTTTTTTCAGGAAATTATCTACCATAATCTAACATGAGACATAACCATACAAAATATTTATTTTGTTTACAACTCAGTTGGAATCGTGAATCAAGGATGGCTCTGAAATAAAATTTAAGGCAAAACCCAAACTTCACATTTACCCAGATGATAAGAAGTTAGTATTGCTATTTTTTATCTCTTAAAAAACACATGTAACAAACAAATACAACTCAGATGCTGAGATATTTGAGAATATATGAGAAGAGATGTTTTGATTCAGTTTGTGGAAGAAAAGCCCAAGGGAAACTTTGCGAAGCTTAAGTTGGTGAGGGCTTGATGAGGGTATTGCAGTGCCCACGTGATGATATGGTGATGGTGGCACTTAATAAAAACTTACAGGCTCGGCACCCATAGCACAGTGGTTATGGTGCCAGCCACATACATCGAGGTTGGCAGGTTCAAATCCAGGCTGGGCCAGCTAAACAGCAATGACAACTGCAACAAAAAATAGCCTGGCATTGTGGCGGGTGCCTGTACTCCCAGTTACTTGGGAGGCTGAGGCAAGAGAATCGCTTAAGCCCAAGAGTTGAAGGTTGCTGTGAGCTGTGATGCCAGGCAGTCTATTGAGGGTGACATAGTGAGACTCTGTCTTAAAAAAACAAAAACAAAAACAAACAAAACACTTAGAGTTTTCTAAGAACTGTGTTGGGTATTTTGAATGAATAATCTCTTTTAGTTCTTTCATTGTAGTAGAATTGCTATCCCTTTTTACAGATAGGAAAACTTAGTTTGAGGCAGTTGTCCAAGGTGTCATGGCTAGAGATGAGCAAATCCGTGTGTGTTGACTCTAAAGTCAATGCCCTTCACTATTATGTATAGAGAATTATTATTATTATTATTATTATTTTGTTGACACCCAAGGAAGTCTCTCCCATCAGTGAGAGTTTGATAAATAGCCAAAAACATAAGAAAAATGCTCATTATTTCTACCTATCAGAGAAATGCAAGTCAAAACTACTCTGAAATATTACCTAACCCCAGAGAGAATAGCCCACATCACAAAGTCACAAAACTACAGATGTTGGTGTGGATGTGGAGAGAAGGGAAAAATTTTATTCTGTGGTTGAGATTGCAACTAATACAGCCTCTTTGGAAAGAAGTATGGAGAAGGCTCAAAGAACTCAAAATAGACCTTCCCTTCAATCCCACAATCTCATAACTAGACATCTACTTGGAAGAAAAAAACATCATTTTACCCTAAAGACATTTGCCCTAGAATGTTTATCACAGTTCAATTTATAATCACCAAGATGTGAAATCAACACAAGTGCCCATCAATCCATGAATGGATTAATAAACTGTGGTGTATGTACTATTGGTGTACTATTCAGCCATAAAAATGATGGAGACTTTACATTTTTGTATTCACCTAGATAGAGTTGGAGAACATTCTCTTTAGTAAAGTATCACAAGAATGGGAAAACAAGTATCCAATATACTCAATGCTAATGTGAAGCCAGTAGTTGAACTAATATATGACCACACAAGAGAAACACCCAATTTAATTCAAGTTTGGGGGAGGGGGACAAGGGAGGTGTAGAGGAGAAAAGAGAGGTGTGTTCTCACCTAATGAGCACAATGTAAATGTATATGGCACACCTCCTGGGTGTGAGACACAACTACAACAATGACCTTACCTAACAAATGCAAACAATGTAACCTCATATTAATCAGAAATAAAATATTCTAATATATAGCTGAAATGTTCATGGTAATATTTGTTGACAGAGAAATCATCTTTAAAAAAGGATTTGTTCTTAGTTGCCTTTGGCAATTCCTATGAAGATCAGTATTGACACAGGAGAATTTTGTAACTTTCCCATGTGCTGATTCTGTAGCAATTAGTGGTTGCACTTCTACAATAATATTGCCAGTAACCCAAAGATCTAAATTTTCAGATATGCCTTTAGTACTGTTTGCCTTAAAATGGCCATATTTTCTGAAATAAATTACAGATGCTGTGGTTGGCCAAACTTTGATTCAATTTGATTTTTTTCTGTTTTGTGAATGTTTAAAGAAAAGTCTCACCAACCTATAAAAATGAAATCAAGTTTAGTTATGTGTTTAAGGAATCTCGCTTATTGAAAATAAATTTACTTCACCAATCCAGGCTCTTTTGGAAATTCTGCCAACTGAATGTGGTAGCTCTCTGGAAGCTGTGTGTAAAATGGCACCTGTGCCTGCCCCTCTGAAGTCTTTTCTAGCTGGAGCCACCAGACAGTATCACTCATTTCAGATCTCATTGAACTGTGTTTTGACCATCTGCCTTTCAGCACTGCCTCTCTATCAGCCTCATGATTGAATGGTTTAATTGAGTTTTGTGAAATGTCTTTCCACTATGCCAGTGGTTTTGGTGTACCTTATCCTGTCATCTATTTTGGGAGTTCTAATTTGCTGAAATTCTCTCTGATGGAGTGTCTAGGAAAAAAGCCATGCAAAAGAAAATTATATCATATTGATTTCTTTGGATCTAATTGCTCTTGGGTGCTGGTGAATTTGACTCTTTCTTCCCCCTCACATATACTTATAAAAATCCAAGAATTTTCAATAATATTTTACATTTAAACAACACTGCCCCCCTTTTTGTCTGACAGAATATAGCATTGGCTTGAAATGCTAATTGTGTTGTATCACTCAAATAGAAAAATAATTTTGGTCTGCAAGCAGTTTTAGTTTCTCAAAAATAGAAGATTAGTGCAAAAAACCAGCCAGGCTCATTTTATCTGCTAAGAGAGCATTTTCCATTCTTATTAAGATCACATAAAATAACTGCTAAAGTCAGTCGATTTACTTTTTTTTTAAAAAAAGGGTAGTCTGAATCAACATAAACCCAATTAATTTAGAGGAAATTCAATAGTCTCTAGTCTTGAAAACTTGCTTGGGAGTGTGCTGCTTTGGAGAAGGGGAATATTATTATGTACTTTTTTATAAATAGAATGTTTCATACATTTTGAGGCACTGCTTTGTCACTGATGATGCTGTGTGTCTTAAAGACATCAGCTCTGGGGCGGCACCTGTGGCTCAAAGGAGTAGGGCACTGGCTCCATATACCAGAGGTGGCAGGTTCAAACCCGGCCCCGGCCAAAAAACTGCAAAAAAAAAGACAGCTCCTCAGGTTTCTTTAGGTTACAATCATCCTAGTGAATATTGTCCTATCCTTTACCTTCAAATTCTGCATTTGGTGAATGTCTTGTAAGTACCATGTAGCTGAGTTCTTTTTTATTTTTCATACAGTCTACCAGTACAGCATGCCTCGTTTTGCTGTGCTCTGCTATAAAGAGCATCTCAGGTATCGTGGTTTTTACAAGTTGAAGGTCTGTGGCAACCCTGTGCGGACCAAGTCTATCAGTGCCTTATCTTCCACAGCAGGTGCTCACTTGGTGTCTCTTGCCACATATTCTCACAATATTATAATAATTATTATTATATCTCTTATGGTAATCTGTGATCAGTGATCCCTGAACTGTGCCAGTGGAAGATGGTGGACTTAACTGATAAATGTTGAATGTGTTCTGACTGCTCCACCAATCAGTTGTTCCCCCATCTGTCTCCTTCTCCCCAGGTTTCCATATTTCCTGACACAAGACAACATTAAAATTAGGCCAATTTATAATCCCACAATGGTTTCTAAGTGTTTAAGTTAAATAAAGAGTCATACTCCTCTTTCTTTAAATCAAAAGCTACCAATGATCAAACTTAATGGGAGAAAGTCCTGTCAAAAGATGAGACAGGCCAAAACTTGGCCTCTTTTTGCCAGTTAGCCAAGTTGTGAATGCAAAGAAAAAGTTCTTGAAGGAAATGAACAGTCCTACTCCAGTGAACACACCAATGATAAGAAAGCAAAGCATTCCTATTGCTGATATAGAGAGAGTTTAGGGGTCTACATAGAAGATCAAACTAGCCATAACATTCCCTTAAGTCAAAGCCTAATTCAGAGCAAGGCCCTAAGTCTCCTCAGTTCTGTGAAGGCTGAGAGAGGCAAGGAAGGTAGGGAAGAAAATTTGGAAGCTAGCAGAGTTTTTTCATGAAGTTTAAAGGAAAGACACTATGTACATAATATAAAAGTGCAAGGTAGAGCAGTAAGTGCTGACATAGATACCACAGAAAGTTATCCAGGTCTAGTTAAGATAGTTGATAAAGGTGGTTACATTAAACAACATTTTTTTTCAATGTAAATGAAATAGCCTATACTGGAAGAAGATGCCATTTATAATTTTAATGGAATGGAGAAGTCAATGCCTGGCTTCAAAGATTCAAAGGACAGGTTGGCTCTGTTATTAGGGGTTAATGAAGTTGGTTGAAGCCATTTACCATTCAAAAAATCCCAGGCTTCTTAAAAATTATAGTAAATCTACTCCTCCTGTGCTCTACAAATGGAACAACAACAGCATATCTGTTTACAGCATGGTTTACTGAATATTTTAAGCCTACTCTTGAGACCTACTGATAAAATAAAAAAAAATTCAAAGTATTACTGCTCATTGACAATGCACCTAGTCACCTAAGAACTCTGATGGAGATGTACAGCATATCAATGTTGTTTTCATGCCTTCTAACACAACATTAATTCTGCAGCCCATGGATCAAAGAGGAATTTTTGCCTTTCAAGTTTATTATTATACATTTTGTAAGGCTATAGCTGTCATAAATAGTGATTCCTCTTATGGATTTGGGAAAAGTCAATTGAAATCTGGCAAGGATTCATCATTGTAGGCATTATTAAAAAAATTTGTGATTCTTGGAAGGAGGTCAAGGTATCAACATTAACAAAAACCAGAAGAAAGTTGATTCCAGCTCTCATAAATGATTTTGAGGGGTTCAAGACTTCCATGGAATGGAAGATGTGGTGGAAATAGCAAGAGAACTAGAATTAGAAGTGGAGCCTGAAGATGTGACTGAATTGGTGCAATCATGTGATATAACTTGAGCAGATGAGTGCCCTCTTATGGATGAGCAAAGGAAGTGGTTTCTTGAGATGAAATTGACTGATGAAGATGCTGTGAACATTGTTGGGATGACAAGAAAATGGTTGGAATATTATACAAGCTTAGTAATAAAGCAGTAGTAAAGTTTGAGAAGATTGACTCTAATTTTGAAAGAAGTTCTGTAGGTATGATGCTATCAAAATTTGCAAGCTACAGAGAAAACTTTTATGTTATAAAGAGTCAATTGATGTGGCAAGCTTCGTCGTCGTCTTATTTTAAGATACTGTCACAGCCACCTCAGTCTTTAGAAACTGCCACCCTGATCAGTCAGCAGCCATCAACGTTGAGGCAAGACCTTCATCACCAAAAAGATCTTCACTCTCCGAAGATTCAGATGATTGTTAGCATTTTAAAAGAAATAAAGTATATATATATATATTTTTTGTAGAGACAGAGTCTCACTTTATGGCCCTCGGTAGAGTGCCGTGGCCTCACACAGCTCACAGCAACCTCCAACTCCTGGGCTTAAGCAATTCTCTTGCCTCAGCCTCCGGAGTAGCTGGGACTACAGGCGCCCACCACAACACCCGGCTATTTTTTTGTTGCAATTCAGCCGGGGCCGAGTTTGAACCCGCCACCCTCGGTATATGGGGCCGGCGCCTTACCGACTGAGCCACAGGCGCCGCCCGAAATAAAGTATTTTTAAAAGTAAGGCATGTACATTTTTGACATGGTATTGTACACTTAATAGACTTTATAGTGTAGTGTAAATATAACTTTTATTTGCACTAGGAAACCAAAAAGTTCATATTACTTGCTTTATTATAATAGTATTTATTTTATTGTTTTATTCTGGTAATCTGGAATTGGACCTGCAATATCTCTGAGGTGTGCCTGTATTTCTCCTACAACTTGAGAATTTAGTTTCTTTACAATTAATGTGAGTACTAGTATGTATGAATTGAAATGTGCTTTTTGTTCATCTCACTTTTTATGTCTCTCATCTTGGCTTCTGTTTTGCCTTTTTTTAGATTAATTGAAATTTGTCTTTAAATCAATTTGACTATTTTTCTCATTGTTTTTCCTATTTTCAAGCTACAAATACCATGTTTTTTAATGGTTAACCTAGCTATTTTAATATACATATTTAACAAAGTCTAACCTTAATATCTTTACTTGCCTTGTGATAAATAAGACATTTTTTATGCTGACCACTTATCAATATTTTTGCTTTTATTACCCAATATTTTGGTTCTGCCCTATTTTGTTCACCCTTCAAGTTAGATGTTATTATTTTATTTCATATAGTTGGTTTGTTAAGATTCTCCACTTATTTACCAATAATTTTACTCACCATCCCTTCTTTTTTTTTTCCACTGTCCCTTCTTACATCACATACCTTCCACCTAGAAAATTTTTCTCTTACATGAAAGAGAAAGCTTTCATGTAAGCTTTTTATTTTATTGATATCTTATTTATTATATGTTATCTCAAATTTCCTGTGTCTAAATGCCTTAATTTTGTGCTCCTTCTTAAAAGATCAGTGCATATAATTTCTGTGCATATCATTTCATTAGCACTTATTTTCTTTCAGGACTTTGAAGCTATGATTTTTAAATTGCAGTTACGAAGTCTTAGTAGTCTAGTTGTCACTCTTCTGTAGGTGATCTGTCTCTTCTCTCTAGATGCTTTCACACCTTTTTTTTTTTTCTCTCTGCTGTTCTAAAGTTTTATGGTGTTAATAAAAAAATCGGGGATGTGAGACTTCTTGGGTCTTAGGATTAGAGTCCTTTAAAAATCCTGTTTATTATCTCTCCTAATGTTGTCTTCTACTCATCTTCTATATTAATTCCTTTGGAATCTCTAATTAGATGTTTGTTAGACTTTGTCACTCAATTACGCATACATCTCCTTCATTTTTTTCATCTTATTTTCTCTCTGGTCTACATCATAAAGAGTATTTTTTAATCTCTCTTGCAGTTCACCAATTCTTTCTTTAACTATATCTAATCTCAGACCAAATCTATCTAATAAGGTTTTAGTAGTGATTACTATACTTTTATTTCTTGAGGATTTTGGTTCCTTAACAAATTCGTTTTATTGTTCTATATAATCTTTATTTATCATTCTTATTTTTAAAGTAGCATTTAATTAAAAATATATATCAAACACAATTATTTTGTGTTCCATGTTTAGTTATCTCCATATCCAGAGTTTTTGCTGGTATGATTCTGCTGATTATTTTTTTCTGCTGTATCTCAACCCTTTGCCTTATTTACTTGTGTGTTTTGACTCTAAGAAGTTCATTTTCTTCTTGGAATTTTACCTGTCGGTATTTTTTTGGAAGCCTGGTTAATGGTTGTTTCTCAGGAGATAAATTGCATCTGTTTTTGTCACATTCCTGGAATCCCTTCTCTCCCAGGATACTTTAAATTAAATTTACACTAGAAGTTTTTAAAAATAATACATAATGCATGAGTTTGGATAGACTAGGTGCTTTTCATTTACAAATTATCAGGTGAGATTTTTCCCCTTTCCTATCCAGTCCTAGTTTCAAAACAGATGTTTCTCCTATTTGTATGCCAACTTTATCACTCAACCTTTACACTAAGGGTTAACCATTTCTAATCATGGCCTTTTCAAAAATTCTCTCCTATTAAACTTCCCCTCCAGAAGCATCTAGGGGAAAAAGCATCTATTTTATGTTCTCATTGAAGGTTCTATATTTTGGCAAAGACATTAAGGATAAAAAAACACTTTGTTATTCGCTAATCTCCTTAGATTTCTGCTGTCTTTTTCTTACTAGTACTGAAAGCTCAGCAATGTGTTTCTAAAGTGCATTTTCATTGCTTTCACTGAGAGAGTGATTTGATGCATCTCATCTGCCATACTACCAGAAATGGACTTTCTAACTTCTCTGTGACAGCAGTATAAGGAGTCAAGGAAGCATAAATGACTTAGTGACATCCAACTTATAGCTTATCTTTTCACTTCTGCATTTTTTGTTGCTAGAAAGGAATACCTGAGACTGAGTAATTTATAAAGAAAAGATTTCTATTTATTACACCTCCTGGTTCTTCAGGCTGAGAAATTCAAGGGCATTGCCCTGGCTTCTATTAAGGGCTTTCCTGCTCTGTCTCAACATGGTGGAGAAGGTCAAAAAGGAATCAGACATGTGGAATGAGAGAGGTAAACCTGCAGGACCTCCAGGCTTTATCACAACCTACTCTTGCAGAGGCTAATCCATTCCCATGAGAACCAGTCTAGTCTTTAGATAGTGCAGACTCTCTCACTACCATGAGAATAGCACCAAGTTATTCATGAAGGATCACTTCCATAACCCAAACACTTCCCACTAGGCCCCACGAACCAGCAAGGCCATCTTGGGGATCAAATTTCAGCATGAGTTTTGATGGGGACAAACAAACTGTATCCAAACTGAAGCACCTTACCCTATTCCGTCCCTTGCATGCTGGGAGGAAAAGCAACCTTTCATAGCCAGAGATGCTTTCTTCTATTCATTAATTCATCAGATGTTCTTTGATTGCATAGGGCAGTGGTTCTCAACCTTTTCTCCTTTTGTTTTGAGAAACCTTCATGCTTTTATATCCATGAAAAGGGGCCCAGAATGATTCTGGGTGTAATATTCTGGACCCAGAATGATCTGCTGGTGAGTGAAATATAAAATTTTAATGACTAAGCTCTTGGGTAAGGTAATACTTCCTGATTACTTCCAGTTTTTATAAATTTTTCTTCCTCTGTGATTTCTCAGCAGAACATATTTGCCTGACATTCAGACAACACTGAATGAGTAAATTAAGGTATGGCCAACTACCTTTTAATTTTTTTTAAATTTATTTATTCAATGTATTTATTTTTAATTAACAAAAATTATATGTATTTAAGGGGTATAATGTGATGTTTTAATACATGTGCACATTTTAGAATAATTAAATTTAGTGAATTAACATATCTATTACCTCATATGCTTATTAACACTTTTTTGTACATTTAAATACATTCAATGTATTTAAAAGTAGAATTATAACATGATCCAGCAATTCCCCTTTTGGATATATATCCAAAGGAAATAAAATCAGTACATCAAAGATATACCTGCACTCCCATGCTTATTGTAGAACTATTCACAATAGCCAACATGTGGAATCAACCCAAATGTTCACCAGTGGATGAACATTTAAAATCTATTCTTCTAGCAATTTTCAAGCATACACTACATTATTATTAACTATAGTCACCATGCAGTACAATCGATCTCCAGAACTCATTCCTCCTGTTTAACTAAAACTGTATTCTTCAACTAACGTTTTCCTATCCCCATTTATACTCCCAAACCCTGGTAACCACCATTCTACTCTCTCAGTTCAATTTTTTTTTTTTGGTTCTACAAATAAGTGAAATCACATAGTACCTTTCTCTGTGAGTCTGGCTCATTTCATTTTACTTAACAATGTCTTCTAGGCTTATCCATGGTAGCATTTCCTTCTTTTGAAAAACTGAATATTATTTCATTGTGCATATATATATATATATATAGTATTGTGTTTTCTTTATTCATTCATCTGCTAGTGAACATTTGGGTTGATTCCAAGTGTTAGCTATTGTGAATAGTGCTACAATGAACATGGACATGCAAGTATATCTTTGATGTACTGATTTTGTTTCCTTTGGTATATTCAAAAGGAAAATTGCTGGATCATATGATAATTCTACTTTTAATGTTTTGAAAAACCTTCAGACTGTTTTCTGTATTAAGTTACATTTTTACCAACAGTGTAGGAGGTTGCTTTTCTCCACATTGTCTCCAACACTTACCTTTCATCTTTTTGATAAAAGCCATTATAATAGGAGGAGGTAACACCTCATTGTGCTTTTTATTTCCATTTCCCTCATGATTAGTGACACCGAGCATTTTTTCACATACCTGTTGGCCATTGATAAATATTTTTTTGAGAAATATCTGCTCAGGTCCTTTGTCCATTTTTAAATTGGGTTATTTGTTTTCTTGCTTTGAGTTGTTTGAACTCCTTGTATATTCCTACTATTAACTCCCTATCATATGCATGGTTTGCAAATATTGTCTCCCATTCTGTAGGCTGTGTCTTTACTCTACTGATTGTTTCCTTTGCTTTGTGGAAGCTTTTTAGTTTGATGTTGTTCCATTGGTCCATTTTTACTTTTGTTGCCTTTGCCTTTTTTGAGATTACAGACAAAGAGTCTTTGTTAAGACCAAGGTCAGATGCTTATTTTCTGATAACAGCTACATTTTATAAAAGGTCTATTTAAGGTACGAGGCAGTACACATATAATGGGTTGCAAGAGAAGCTCAAAAACACATACACATATCTATTTTGCTATCGGCATATGGTTATCATTACATATTTCATAGTGTATGTAGTAAAGTTTAGATTTTAAGGAACAAATATTTTTTCAAAACTTTTCTCCATTTTCATTCCCACTTTTCCTTCCAAACATTTTATCTAGGTAAGATTACTGTAGTAGCCTGTTGACTGTCAGAGCTTCATTGTGGTAATGGACAACATTGCTAAAAATCTGCTCAGGACTTTAATTCCCTTTAACCTTTTTATGAAAGCTCCCTCTGAGGCTTTTTTGACTCTTACTCTTCCCTATACTCTTAAGCCTGCTTGCTCTTTTGGCATTCCTTTACCTCTGCAGCCTGGAGCCAGGTCTTGGCTGTCTGTCTAGCCCTTTTGAGTAATGCTTTTATTCTGTCTGTGGTTTTCTTTGGTATTTTCTGTGCCACCATCTCTAGGTGTTGCTTTTGTACCCCTTTTGTCTCTGTGTTTTTGCAAACTAGACCAACCTTTCTCTAGGCTCAGTACTGAACGCATCTGCCTCCTTCCCTACAGGCTCTGGATAATCCAGGGAGAGAGGATAGTATGTGTGGGGGGATAAACACACTGTCTTGTTTGCTTCTCTAGTTCTCACTCCAGGCCCTCCTCCAAGGAACAGTAACTTCTCTGGGGATCTGCTAAGGATTTCCAGAATCTCAAGATAACTTTTTTGGGTTTCACACTACTGATGACAGTTTCTAGTCTCAGCTAAAATCCAAGAAACTTTCTTTACAAGATGAAATAAATGTAGGATTATCTTGGCTTTCCCTCCACGTTTTAAACTAGAAGACTTTACTGACATTTTATGTTTTTAAGTTTCTGGAGATAGTTTAAAAAGGTAAACTTCTTACTCATCCTTTGCAGTAGGCAGAGATGCTTTCTTCTATTCATTAATTTATTGGATTTTTTTTGACTGCATAGGGTAGTGATTTTCAACCTTCTTAATACTGCGACCCTTTAATACAGGTACTCATCTGGTGGTGACCTCAAACCATACAATTACTTCTGCAACAAAAATAATTTTATGGTTGGGGGTCACCACCACATGAGTACCTGTAAAGGGTCTCAGCATTAGGAAGGTTGAGAACCACTTGCATAAAGTCTTGTAGGCACTGTTCTAGGGACCAAATAGTGTGAACATAGGGAAAATAAGCAAACAATCCTCTGCTCCCAGGGAATTTAAATTCTTGTGAGACAGGCAAAAACCAATAAATATACATATAAACTGACAAGTATTAATTTTTGTACTGAAGAATAAGGCAAAGTGATAGCCTAGAAAGTGTGTATTTGTGTGTGTGTGAATGCTGCCATGTAGGGTAGTAAGACAAGGAATTCTTTATTAGATGACATTATAGGAGAGATCTGAAATAGGTGAGGGATGTGCTAATGGCTGAGGAGGAGTGTCCTCAGAAGAAGGAACAGCCAGGGCAAAGGCCTGATGAGGAAGTGTCTGGAGTAGAGCCAGGAGACTAGTGTGGCTGGACTTGGCAAGCAAGGGGGAAAGTATTAGGACACGTGAGAGGGGTTGCAGGGTCAGATTGCCTGAGTCTGGAGGCCCCAGGATACCTCACATCATTTGTTTCATGGGAATTATGTGACTTTGGCATTTAAATGACAGAAACATTTGTATACTGCCAGAACATTTCAACCTCATTGTACCCAATTAGAGTCACATGGGAAGCTCATTAGACATAAAAAGCCATGGGCTCCACTCCAGGTTTAAATAAAAATCTCTAGTGGATTTGGGAATCCATAAATTTAACAAGTTCCTTAGGTGGATTCTTAGGAATACCCATCAGCACTGCTCTGTGTTTGGGGACTGCTACAGATGACGCGAGATTAAAAATCACATTTTGAGGATATTGGCCTTAAATGGAAGCCATTGCAGGAAATACAAAGTTGTCTGTTATCTGCACTCTTTGACATGGTTTATGTGGGGTGGGGGTCAGTATGGTGGAAGAGATGCTTTCTACTATTCATTAATAGACGAAAGCATCTTCTATTTTGTGGCTCAGAAGGGCACTAGGTGAAGAAGCTAGATTAGAAATTCTAGTTGCAAACTTTTGAACTAAGCTTAATATTTAACAGCCTGTTTCTAGGACATCATGAGTGCTACAAAGTATCACAAATTTCTGTAAGCTGGAGGGTTAACCATCTTCATGGTATTACTCCAGGCCTTCAGGAGGCCCTGGCTGAGGAGCCTGCTGACAAAAAGAAATTAGGGTGGACCCTAAATCCCATGACAAATGTGCTTACAAAATATAGAAGAGGGGAAGACACAGATAAGGTAGAGAGACAGTGAGGGCAGAGGCAGAGATTAGAGTCATGCACCTGCAGATTGAGTAATACTTGGGTCCCCCCAAAGCTGGCAGAGACAAGGAAGGATTCCCTCGAGGCTTTAGAGGAGGGTGGCTCTGCCGGAGCCACAATTGCAAAGTCCCAGCTTCCAGAATTATAAGAGAATAAATTGCTATTGTCTTAAGTGCCAAATTTGTTATGTAACTTGCTATGGCAGTCACAGGAAACAAATATGTTTTCCTAAACCCTCTAATGTTAACCTCATGGTGATTGTGGTATTTACCCTTTCCCCTTCTCAATCTTCACACAATTGTAGTCATACTCTTTTTTTCCTTTTGTCTTGAGCAGTAGACATTGCTTTATGTAAAATCTGAGTTTGTAATGCTTTCCTACCTAACAGATACAGAATACTTTCTGTTCCTTTCTTAGAATTTTCTTTTTTGCTGTATTTTGTACCAAAAAATGCTTAAATTCACCTTTTATCAGTTTTCCTAGAAGCTTTACACAGAGGCTGCTGTCTCTCGTAAAGCCTTGAAGAAAGGGACTGTGTACACAGAGAGCAGTTCTTTTTATATATATATATTTTTTTTATTAAATCATAACTGTATACATTCATATGATCATGGGGCATCATACACTCGCTTCATAAACCATTTGACACATTTTTATCACAGTGGTTAACATAGCCTTTCTGGCGTTATCTCAGTTACTGTGCCAAAACATTTACATTCTACATTTACCAAGTTTCGCAAATACCCCTGTAATATGCAGTTCTTTAGTCCCCAAAGGATTAGGAGCTCTGATAGTTTTCTGAAGCTCCCTAGCTTTCTCTGAAACATTGGCATGTTATCAATGCAAGGACAGAAGCTTCTACAGAAATACAGATGATAACAGTGTTTGGACTTGTCTGGGCCCCTGTTTGGTTTAGACCAGCACATAATCTGTGTCCTACCTCCTCAGACTGCCTTTCAAGGTAGTCATATTTGGGGTCCAGTCATTCTTCCAATTTTCCATACTTCTCTCCCATAACCCCCCATCCCCCCGCACCGTACGTGCCGTGCTTCCCATTGTGTCTCATATCTAGACTGCTCCTTCCCCCCTGTCTACTCTCTAGAATTCTGCTCATCTTTAAAAGCCCACTGCAAATGTCATTTTGCCCAGAGAGACTATCTTGAGTCCCCTAGGCTCCAGTAATCTCCTTTTGCTCTGAACTAAGTCACAGACTGTGAGAACTGGTTTGGCACTGATGGTGTCCCTTGGGTTGTCAATTCCTTTCTCATTCCAAATAGGCTGAAATCTAGAGGACAGAGGCATGTCTTGTCCTTTGTACCCCTGTACCCCCTACTGTCCCTGCTTTAGTATGAGTTACTGCTGTGAGCTAAGCCAACCCTGGCAATGACTTTTTTCTTTCTTGCTTGGAAAAGGGCTTATCATAAAGACAGATGACAGCCCCACTTTCTATAATGGTTGGATCCAAAACCTTTATGCTGTTCTTCATGCACAGTTAAAGCCTGCTTAATTTGCTTTAGTATCTCAGATTTATGGGAATTCAGGCAGGCAGCCAGCTACCAGGAAGATGAGATAACTGGCAGTGGCAGCTCTCCACTGCAGCCTGGGCCAGCAGCTTCCCCATGGCCTAGACTTCTCTTACCTTTCTATCTGCTGGTGTGGGTGTTGTGGGTGCACCTGCAATGGCAACAGGGTCCTGCCTTTCCACCAGACTGGATGCCAGGGAAACAGAAAACATTAAGATATTATCCTTGCCCTGAAGAGCCTCGCTATGTTGTCAGGCCTGACCTAAAGTTTCAGGCTGATCACCCTTAGGACTATCCCCTCCTTGGAAAAGAGCGTGCATGCAGCCTATTAGGTGTGTGGGGGTGGTGGTGGCACAACATGGGGGTCTGGGTAACATCATGGCCAAGAGCCTGGGTGGTGGAGTTCAAGGAATTGAGCTTCAGTCAACACCCTACTCCTCACCAGCTAATTGACTTCTTTAATCTAGATGCTCCTCATATACAATATAGAAATATAATATCTGCTTCCAAAACTGATGAGGGATAAATTAGATCACAGATTTAAAACATTTTAAATAAATCTGATTGATGACTAGCATTCAATGAATAGCCACATCAAAATCACCATATTCTTACTTTATAGCATCTTGGCCTGGACCTCTCCCCACTCCCATCACCTAGTCCTTTGTACATTTTGTCTGCCACCTTCTCTAACTCCACCTGCTCAGAGTCACAACCCTATTCTTACCTGTCATAACTGCATGCTCTTGTTCTTACTTCCTGGACTTTCTTTTGGTTGACAAGATCCTGGTGATGTCTGCTTTTCTTCTGTCCAAAGACCTGTCATCAAAAGGCAAATGCCTTTCTTCCATTCCTTAAAAGAGACATTTCCATGAGTCTGTTCTTGCCAAGAGTCTTGCCCATTGTGAGAAGAATGCACCCACCCACCTTAAAGCAGGAGAGTTTCAGCTTAGTGGGGTTTGGTTTCCTTGTCCAGTATTGAACCATGCCATCTCAAAGCATTCCGAGAAAGAGAACAATTTTGGTCCATTCTGGTCTAAAAAAAATTACAGCTTAATACAATTTTTTAAAAAGTGTGTGAACCAGTGATAAAAGTTCTAATCTCTGCAAAGCATGAGGAGAAGTGTTAATACCGCTTGGGAAAATACCACCACATCCTCAATTTCCTGGCATGGTCCTGTTTCTCCCCAGTGCAGAGCTTATCTCACAAAGGCAGGGGCTGCTGGAGTGACACTTTTAAGACCAAGAAATGGAAGATATTTTTTCTTTGCCTGCAGTTTCCTTTTAGTGTTTTTAAGAAAGAATTTGGATTCTCACAGGGAAAAAATTGTGTTGATTAGGATAGCTCCTACTTTCCTGCTTGAATTTGTTGCAGTTTTACTAGTCATTGGTTTTCTAAGGACATCCTATGGGAGATTAATTTTGAGACAAAAGAAAAACACTTGAAAAGATCTTTCTAGAAGGAAATTGCAGTATGTAGCTGATGCGCTGGACTCTTTGGTACTCAGTCTTTGTGGTCATTATCTCTGTGATTTCTATTAGGATACTCAGCCCATGAAGCCTGTGTGTGTTAAGTGCCAGGTAAAGTCTTCTTTGCCTTGGAAGACTGTTTTAAGAGATTTTGTGCTTTCCTGAGAACTACTCCAGGTCTATGTAATTTGTTGTCAATTCATTTCACGTACTTCACACTTTTAACTAGACAGTATATGATGAGTTATATTGAAGGTAATACTTTTATGAATATTAAGCTGATGTCTTTAATTTTTACTCTTTAATCTTAAATCATTGAAGCTGGGTATAGCATTCAGGGTTGATGTCTTAGCACTTTAAACAACTTGCTCATCAGCTAATCCCTGCCTGTCCTCAAACACAGAAAATTCTTAGACTGTATCTCTTTGAATTTTGCTTCTTATCATTCCTGCTATTCTCTTGATCTGAAATCCATATCATGTATATTTTGAATACTTTTATTCTAGTATCAGTGCTTATTAAATTCCAATACCATTGTAACTTTACCTCTGCATTTAATGTGCTGGGTGAATTCTTCAATGTTATCTTTAAATTCACTGTATCTACTTTAGAGTTTATGCTGTCTCTTTTTATTTACTTTTTAAACTTTAAAAAAAGTTTTTATTGTTTGGGATTCATTGAGGGTACAAAGAATTAGGTTACACTGATTGTATTTGTTAGGTAAAGTTCCTCCCCTAAGAGGTGTGCCATATACCATGAAACCCAATCTACCTCTCTGTTCCCCTCTCCCCACTTGCTCATTACCCTACTTCCACCCCTGTATTAACTCTTCTACTGCCTTCATAGGCTCAAGTCGTTAAGGCGCCGGCCCCATATACCAAGGGTGGCGGGTTCAAGCCCGGCCCCGGCTGAACTGCAACCAAAAAATAGCTGGGTGTTGTGGCATGCGCCTGTAGTCCCAGCTACTCGGAAGGCTGAGGCAAGAGAATCGCTTAAGCCTAGGAGTTGGAGGTTGCTGTGAGCTGTGTGATGCCATGGCACTCTACTGAGGGCCATAAAGTGAGACTCTGTCTCTACAAAAAAAAAATAATAATAAAAAAAAATAAAAAAATTCTCTACAATCCATTTATTTTTACCTAACAATTGCAATCAGTGTAACCTGGCTTATTGTACCCTCAATGAATCCCCAACAATAAAAAAAAATAAAATAAAATTGAGTATAGTGGATTCTTGCTTCTCCATTCTTGTGATGCTTTACTAAGAAGAATGTGTACCACTTCCATCCAAGTTAATACAAAAAATGTAAAGTCTCCATCTTTTTTAGTGGCTGAATAGTATTCCATGGTACACATATACCACAGCTTGTTAATCCATTCCTGGTTTGGTAGGCATTTCAGCTGTTTTTGCATTTTGGCAATTGTAAATTGAGCTGCAATAAACAGTTTAGTGCAAATGTCCTTATGATAAAAGAAATTTTTTCTTCTCGGTAGATGCCTGGTAACAGGATTACAGGTTCAAATGGGAGGTCTAATTTGAGTTCTTTGAGGGTTCTACATACTTCCTTCCAAAAAAGTTGTATTAGTTTGCAGTCTCACCAGCAGTAAGTGTTCCTTTTTCTCCACATCTACGCCAACATCTGCAGCTTTTTTTTTTTTTTATTAACTCATAGCTGTGTACAATAATGCATTCATGAGGTACAATGTGCTGGTTTTATATGCAGTTTGAAATATTTTCATCGAACTGGTTAACAGCCTTCATGGCATTTTATTAGTTATTGTGTTCAGACATTTATGTTCTACATTAAACATCTGCAGCTTTGAGACTTTGCGACCTGGACCATTGTCACTGGGGTTAGGTGATATCTCAGAGTAATTTTGATTCACATTTCTCTGTGGATTAGAGACAATGAGAATTCTTTCATGTTTGTTAGTCATTTGTCTTCTTTGGAGAAGGTCCCATTCATGTCTCTTGCCTAATGATATATGGGATTGTTGGGTCTTGCTCTTTTTCTGTTGATTATTTTGAGTTCTCTATAGATGTTAGTTATCAAGCTTTTGTCCAATTCATAATATGCAAATATATTTTCCCATTTTGAAGGTTTTTTGTTTGCTTTGGTTGTTGTTTCCTTGGCTATACAGAAGCTTTTCAGTTTAAGTCCCATTTATTTATTTTTGTTATTGTTCAATTGCCACAGAAGCCTTCTTTTCTCCAAGCAGATATCTTCAAGTGTTTTCCTTATGCTTTCTTTGAAGATTTTTATTGTTTCATGCCTTAGATTTAAATATTTTATCCATCTTGAATCAATTTTTGTAAGTGATGAGAGGTGTGGGTCCAGGTTCAGCCTTTTACATGTGATTATCCAGTTCTCCTAGCACCATTTATTGAATAGAGATTCTTTTCCCCAGTGTATGTTCTTGTTTGGTTTATCAAAGATCAGGTGGCTATAAGATGTTAGTTTTATCTCATGGTTTTCTACTGGGTTCCAAATTTCAATGTCTCTATTTTTGTGCCAATACCATGTTGTTTTGATCACTATGGCCTTGTAGTATACCTGAAAGTCTGGTAAGGTGATACCCCTGGCTTTTTTTTTTTTATTACTAAGAATTGCTTTGGCTATGTGGGGTTTCCTCTGGTTCCTTACAAAATGAACAATTATTTTTTCCAATTCTTGAAAGTATGATGATAGTATTTTAATGGGGATTGCATTGAATGTGTATATTGCTTTGGTAAGCATAGACTTTTTAATAATGTTGATTGTTTTCAGCCACAAGCGTAGTGTGTTCTTTCATTTGGTAACATCCTCTGCTATTTATTTTATTAGGGTTTCATAATTTTCTTTATAGAGGTCCTTTGCCTCTGTTGTTAGGTATATTCCTAGGTAATTTTTTTTTGAAGCTACTTTGAAGGGAAATGTGTCCATGATTAGCTATTCATCTTGGCTGTTATTAGCATATACAAAGGCTAATTTGTGGACATTGATTTTATATCCTGAGACACTGCTATATTTTTTTTATCACTTCCAGGAGTCTTATGGTTGAGTCTTTGGTGTTATCTAAGTATAAGATCCTATCATCAGCAAAGAGAGAGATTGACTTCCTCTGCACCCATTTGGATGCCCTTTATTTTCTTCTCTTGCCTGATTGTATTGGCTAGAACTTCCAGTATTATGTTGAATAGTAGTGGCAATATAGGACAACCTTGTGTGGTTCTAATTGTAATTGGACAAGCTTTCAGTTTTACTCCATTTAGTATAATATTAGCTCTGGGTTTGTCTTAGATGGCTTTGATCAGGTTAAGAAATGTGCCACATATGCCTATATTCTTAAGTGTTCTCATTAGAAAAGGATGCTGGATTTTATCGAATACTTTTTCTGCATCTATTGAGAGGATCATATGGTCTTTGTTTTTGCTTCTGTTGATATGGTGAATTACATTTATGAACTTGCATGTTAAACCAGCCTTGCATCACTGGGATGAAACCAACTTGATTGTGATGAATGATTGTTTTCATGTGTAGCTGTAACCTATTGGCTAGGATTTTATTGAGAATTTTTGCATTGATATTCATCAGTGAAATTGGTCTGAAGTTCTCCTTTTTAGTTGGGTTTTTTCCTTATTTTGGTATCAAGGTGATGTTTGCTTTATAGACTCTGTTGGGGAAGGTTCTTTCCTTCTTTTTTTTCTCTCTTTTTTTTTTTTATTAAATCATAGCTGTGTACATTAGTATGATCATAGGGCACCATACACTTGGTTCATAGACCATTTGACACATTTTCATCACACTAGTTAACATAGCCTTCCTGGCATTTTCTTAGTTATTTTGCTAAGAGCTTTACATTCCACATTTACTAAGATTCACATATACCCTTGTAAGATGTACTGCAAGCGTAATCCCATTAACCCCCCTCCCTCCACCTACCTCCCCCCTCCCTCCCCTCCCTTTCCCCCTTCTCCCTATCCTTAGGTTGTAACTTTGGAATAATTTCTGCAGTATATGCTCTTCTTTGAAAGTTTATTGGAATTCTGGTATGAAGTCATCTGGACGAGGGCATTTTTTCTGTTGGGCGATTATTTTATTGATTTCTTGACCTCATTTCTTGAAATTGGTCTGTTTAAGAGATCTATTTCTTCTTGATTAAGTCTAGAGAGAGGGTATGATTCCAAGTATTGATCCATTTCCTGTATATTGTCAAATTTCTGGGCAGAGTTTCTTGTACTACTCAGAGATGATCTCTTTTATCTCTGTGTTGTCTGTTATTGCCCTTTATCATTTCTGATTGAGGTTATTAGAGATTTTACTTTTCTAATTCTAATTAATCTGGACAAAAGTTTATTAATTTTATTTATGTTTTCAAAAAACAACTTTTTGTTTCATTCATTTTTCTGAATGATTCTTTTCATTTTTCAATTTCATTGATCTTTGATTTAATTTTGGTTATTTTCTTTTTTCTGCTAGGTTTGGGATTAGATTGTTTTTCTTTTTCCAGTTCTATAAGATGGTTCAGAAGTTTGTTTATGAACTTGCTCTCTTTGTTGTGTGCTCTCTTTCTACTTTTCGAATGTAGGCATCTAATGCAATAAATTTCTCTCCTAAGACTGCTTTGGCTGTAACTTGTGTCTTCATTGTTATGTTTGAGGAATTGAACAATTTCATCTTTTAACTTTTCCTGAATCCTTATTCAGCATAAGGTTGTTTAATTTCCAAGTCTTTGTGTGGGGTTGAAAGTTTTGTTAGACTTGAGTACCTTTATTGCCCTTTAGGTGGTCTGAGGAGATACAAGGTATAATTTCTATTCTTTAAATTTGGTGAGGTTTGATCTGTATCCTAGAATGTGGTCAATTTTGGAGCATGTACCATGGGCTGATAAAGAAAATTTATGTTCCTAACTTTGGGATGGTGTGTTTTGTATATGTTTATTAATCTCATTTGTTCTATGGTCACATTTAAGTCTTTTGTATCTTTGTTTAGATTCTGTTTAGAGGATCTGTCCAGTTTTGTCAGAAGGATGTAAAGTCCCTAGACATTATCGTGTTATGGGATAGCATATTGCTCAAAGCCATCAAGGTCTGTTTCATAAATCTGGGAGCATTTAAATTGCTGTTTAAGCTCAGCTCCAGGACTAGACTTGTGGTCTGTCTGTGCACATGGGATGTGATCAGGTCCTAGGGTTTCGCAAAGCTGTTTTCCAGAACTAAGAAACCTCTGTCTTCCTGGGGGACTGTATTAAGACTAATGTGAAGCCAGGGGCAGACTTGAACAAAGATTGATGAGTGGGATGAGAAGAGTGTGGAAATCATGACTGACTTAGAAGATCTAGGTACTAGTCCTGGGCTTTCCTCTTACCGGCTGTGTCATCTGTCCACCTGGGATCAGTTTTCTCAACAGCAAAATTGTGATAATAATTAATGAAATTGTGATGATGATAATAAAATTATGCCATCAAAATTATTTATTTATTTATTTATTAAATCATAGCTAAGTCATGGAAAATGCCCATACATTAATGTGATCATGGGGCACCATACACTGGTTTTATATACCATTTGACATATTTTCATCACACTGGTTAACATAGCCTTCCTGACATTTTCTTAGTTATTGTGTTAAGACATTTATATTCTACATTTAGTAAGTTTCACATGTAATCTTGTAAAATGGACCGCAGGTGTAATCCCACCAATCACCCTCCCTCTGCCCATCCTCCCCCACTTCCTCCAAACCCTCACCCTTCCCCATATTCTTAAGTTATAACTGGGTTATAGCTATCATATGAAAGGTATAAATTAGTTTCATAGTAGGGCTGAGTACATTGGATACTTTTTGTTTCATTCTTGAGATACTTTACTAAGAAGAATATGTTCCAGATCCATCCATGTAAACATCCATGTAAACATGAAAATGGTAAAGTCACCATCTTTCTTTAAGGCTGCATAATATTCCATGGTGTACACATACCACAATTTATTAATCCATTTGTGTATCATTGGGCACTTGGGCATTTTCCATGACTTAGCAATTATGAATTGGGCTGCAATAAACATTCCAGTACAAATATCTTTGTTATAATGTGATTTTTGGTTGTCTGGGTATTTACCCACTAGAGGAATTGTAGGATTAAATGGCAGATCTATTTTTAGATCTCTAAGTGTTCTCCAAACATCTTTCCAAAAGGAATGTATTAATTTGCATTGTCACCAGCAGTGTAGAAGTGTTCCCTTTTCTCCACATCCATGCCAACAACTCTGGTCTTGGGATTTTGTGATATTGGCTAATCTTACTGGAGTTAGAAAACTCAAAGTAGTTTTGATTTGCATTTATCTGATAATTAGGGACAATGAGCATTTTTTCATGTGTCTGTAGGCCATGCACCTGTCATCTTTAGAGAAGTTTCTCTTCAAGTACTTGCCCAGCCTGAGATGGAATCACTTGTTCTTTTTTTGCTTATACGTTTGAGTTCTCTGTGGATTCTGGTTATTAATTAAACCTTTGTCTGACATAACCTGCAAATATCTTCTCCCATTCTGAAGGCTGTCTGCTTGCTTTATTTACTTTGTTCTTGGCTGTGCAGAAGCTTTTTAGTTTGATCAGGTCCCAGTAATGTATTTTTGAAGGTGCTTCAATTGCCCGGGGGGACCTCCTCATAAAATTTTCACCCAGACCTATTTCTTCAAGAGTTTTCCCTGCACATTCTTCTAGGATTTTTTACAGTTTCATGTCTTAAGTTTAAATCTTTAATCCAGTGAGAGTCTATCTTAGTTAATAGTGAAGGGTGTGGGTCCAGTTTCAGTCTTCTACAGGTTGCCAGCCTTTCACCCAGCACCATTTGTTAAATAGGGAAATTTTTCCAACTGAATGTTTTTAATTGGGTTGTCAAAGATCAAATAACGGTAAGTAGCTGGGTTCATCTCTAGGTTCTATTCTTTTCCATATATCTACCTCTCTGTTTTTGTGCCAGCACCATATTGTCTTGATCACTATCAATTTATTATGTAGTCTGAGGTCTGGTAGCATGATTCCTCCTGCTTTGTTTTTATTTCTGAGTAATGTCTTGCCTATTCAAGGTTTTTTTCTGATTCCATATAAAATGAAGTATTATTTTTTCAAGTTCTTTAAAGTATGACAGTGCAGCTTTAATAGGGATTGCATTAAAATTGTGTATTGCTTAGTGTAGTATATACATTTTAACAATGTTGATTCTTCCCAGCCATGAGCATGGTATGTTTTTCCATTTCTAACATTTTCAGCTATTTCTTTTCTTAGAGTTTCATAGTTCTCTTTATAGAGATCTTTCACGTCCTTTGCTAGATAAACCCGAAAATATTTCATCTTATTTGCACTACCAAATAAGTAGTGAATGGAATAGAGTCCTTGACTTTTTTTTTTCAGCTTGACTATTGTTGGTATATATAAAGGCTACCGATTTATGAATGTTGATTTTGTAACCTGAGATGCTGCTGTATTCCTTGATCACTTCTAAGAGTTTTGTTGTAGAATTCCTGGTGTTTTCCAGATATATAATCATATCATCTGTGAAGAGCGAAAGTTTGATCTCTTCTGATCCTATATGGATACCCTTGATCACCTTTTCTACCCTTATTGCAATGGCTAAAACTTCAACTATGACATTAAAGAGCAATGGAGACAATGGGCAGCCTTGTCTGGTTCCTGATCTGAGTGGAAATGATTTCAATTTAACTCCATTCAATACGATATTGGCTGTGGGTTTGCTGTAGACGGCCTCTATCAGTTTAAGAAATGTCCCTTCTTTATCAATTTTCTTAAGTGTTTTGATCATGAAGGGATGCTGGATATTTTCAAAGGCTTTTTCTGCATCAATTGAGAGAATCATATGGTCTTTGTTTTTTAATTTGTTTATATGTTGAATTATATTTATAGATTTATCTATATTGAACCAGCCTTGAGACCCTGGGATAAAACCAACTTGGTCATGATGTATAATTTGTTTGATGTGTTGCTGGATTCTGTTTGTTAGGATCTTGTTGAATACTTTTGCATCTATATTCATTAGTGATATTGGTCTATAATTTTCTTTTTTTGTTGGGTCTTTTCCTGGTTTGGTGATAAGGGTGATTTTTGCTTTATTGATATGTTTGGTAGTATTTATTCTTTTTCTATATTTTGGAACAGGTTGAGTAATATACGTACTAGTTCCCCTTTCAAAGTTTCGTAGAATTCTGATGTGAAGCCATCTGGTCCTGGGTTTTTCTTTTTAGGGAAATTTTGTATGGTTGATGCTATTTCAGAACTTGATATAGGCCTGTTCAACATTGTCAACTGATTCTGGCTAAGTCTTGGAAGGTGACGTGCTTCCAAGTATTGGTCAATTTCCTTCAGATTTTCATATTTCTGAGAATAAAGTTTTTTGTAATATTCCTTATAGATTTTTTGAATTTCTGAGGAGTCTGTTATTAACACGTGTTTGTCATTTCTGATTGATGTGATTAGAGATTTTATTCTTTTTTTCCTGGTTAGGTTAGCCAAAGGTTTATCTATTTTATTGACCTTTTCAAAAAACCAACTTTTTGATTTAGTGATTTGTTATATAAGCATTTTGTTTTCTATTTCATTTAATTCTGCTCAAATTTTGGTTATTTCTTTTCTTCTACTGAGTTTGGGTTGGAGTTTTCTTCCTTTTCTAGTTGTTTGAGATGTCCCATTAAGTTGTTAACTTCCTCTCTTTCCGTTCTCTTGAGGAAGGCTTGCAGTGCTATAAATTTCCCTCTTAGGACTGCCTTTGCAGTATCCCACAGGTTCTGATAATTTGTGTCTTCATTGTCATTTTATTCCAAAAATTTGGCAATTTCCTTCTTAATCTCATCTATGAGCCAGCTATTATTCAGAATGAGGTTATTTAACTTCCATGTTTTTTCATGAGTATGCAGATTCCTGTTGTTACTGAGTTCAACTTTTATTCCATGGTGGTCTGAGAAGATTCAAGGAATAATTTCTATTGCTTTAAATTTACTGAGGTTAGACTTCTGACCTAAGATGTGATCGAAATTGGAGTATGTTCTGTAGGCTGATGAGAAGTATGTGTATTCACTTTTGTTGGGATGAAATGTTCTGTAGATGTCAGTTAAATTCAAATGTTAGATGTTTAGGTTTTAATCTAAAATTTCTTTTTTTTTTCTTTTTATTATTTTTTTATTGTTAGGGATTCATTGAGGGTACAATAAGCCTGGTTACATTGATTGCAATTGTTAGGCAGAGTCCCTCTTGCAATCATGTCTTGCCCCCATAATCTAAAATTTCTTTGCTCAGCTTCTTATTGGAGGATCTATTCAACATTGCCAAAGGAGTGTTAAAATCTCTGAGTATTATGGAGCTGGAGGAAATAAAGTTGCTCATGTCTGTTAGAGTTTCTCTTATGCGGTGCATTCTGGTTGGGTGCATAAATATTAATAATTAAAATCTTATCAGATTGAGTATTACCCTTAACAAATATAAAGTGTAAACTAGTACAACCTTTCTTGAAGGAAGTATGGAGAAACCTCAAAGCACTCAAGTTAGACCTCCCATTCGATCCTGCAATCCCATTACTGGGCATCTACCCAGAAGGTAAAAAATCCTTTTATCATAAGGACACTTGTACTAGACTGTTCATTGAAGCTCAATTTACAATCACCAAAGTGTGGAAACAGCCTAAATGCCCACCAACCCAGGAATGGATTAACAAGCTGTGGTATATGTATACCATGGAATACTATTCAGCCATTAAAAAAAATGGAGACTTTACATCCTTCGTATTAACCTGGATGGACGTGGAAGACATTATTCTTAGTAAAGCATCACAAGAATGGAGAAGCATGAATCCTATGTACTCAATTTTGATATGAGGACAATTAATGACAATTAAGGTTATGGGGGGGAAGCAGAAAGAGGGACGGATGGGGGGGTGGGGCCTTGGTGTGTGTCACACTTTATGGGGGCAAGACATGATTGCAAGAGGGACTTTACCTAACAATTGCAATCAGTGTAACCTGGTTTATCGTACCCTCAATGAATCCCCAACAATAAAAAAAACAAAGAAACAAATATAAAGTGACCATTGTTATCCTTCCTTACTTTTGTTGGTTTAAAGCCTATTGCATTTGCAAAAAGATTTGCAACACCTGCTTTTTTTCTGATTTCCATTTGCCTAAAATATAGCTGACCATCCTTTTACCCTGAGTCTATGTTTATCTTTTAAGATAAGATGAGATTCATGTATGCAGCAGATATCTGGCCTGAGTTTTTGTATCCAGTCTTCCAACCTGTGCTTCTTTAGAGGACAGTTTAAGCCATTCATGTTAATGGAGAATATTGATAAGTCTGGTAAAATTTGGGGTATTAAGTTTTTCGAAAGTCCGGTGGACATTTTTAATCCTTTCACCACTGTGGAAATTGGAGTGTGATCAACAGCCTCTGAATGAGTTTACTTTTGTGATAGAAGATTGGGCTGGTCATTATGGAAGATATGTCTGAGAATATCCTGAAGAGCTAGTTTGGTTATGGCAAATTTCTTCAACATGTGAATGTCATTAATGTATTTAATTTCTCCATCATAAAGGAAACTCAGTTTAGCTGGATACAGGATCTGACCACTCTCTTCTCTGTTGAAAGTTTTTAGCAGATTGATTTGCAGTCATTCTAATATTCTTTTCTTTGTAGGTTGGTTTTCTTATGTCTGGCTGCTTTCAGAAATTTCTCCTTCATATCAACTCTAGTGAAGTTAATTATGATATGCTTGGTGCATATCTTATTCAGGTTGAGTACTACTGGAGTTATGAAACTGTCTGCTAGCTGAATTTCAGAATCTCTTGGCATGTCTGGAAAATTCTCTTTCATAATTTCATGGAGAAGGGCCTCTTTGCCTTGTGAAGCCACTTCATTGCTTTCAGGGATTCCAATGAAGCGGATATTAGCCTTGTTCAAATTATCCCAGAGCTCTCTGAGAGAATGATCCATTTTTGCTCTCCATTTCTCTTCCTCTTTGAACATTTGGGAGCATTCAAATGCTTTGTCTTCAATGTCAGAAATCCTTTCTTCTGCTTGCTCCACTCTGTTACTGTGGGATTCTACTATATTTTTCAGATCTTTGAAGGCTGCAAATTCTTGCTTCAATGTGTCAAAATCTTTGGTGGTTTTGTCTTTAAATTCGTTAAATTCTTGAGACAACTTTTGAATTTCTCCTCAAATTTCTAATTCCAACTTTTGAATTTCTCCTCGAATTTTTAATTCCACCCTTTCCTCCATTCCATTAATCTTGTTTGAAATCCAAATTCTGAATTTGATTTGTGACATTTTGACCATCTGTTTATGAATGGGATCTTCAGTTGCATCTGCCATATCTTTCCTTGGGGGAGGGGGTTGATCTACTCTGGTTATTCATGTTACCAGAGGTTTTCCGCTGATTCTGCCCCATGATTATTTTGCACTGTTTGACTACATGAGTGGATAAAGAAAAGTTGGGTTCGGGGCTCCAGTAGTAGTGATTAACCAATCCTTTGCCCCAAAGCTGGGACTGGTGTCTGTATTTTCCCCTGGAGTGTTGCCCAGGACCCATACAGTGCTACAGCCTGAGAAAGTGGAAACGTGCTTGGTAGGATGGTGCTAAGTGTCTCTGTCTTATTTTCAGCTGGTCTTTGTCCGACCCTAGTGAAACAGTTACTCTTGGTTTAAGTCTCAGCTGTGGAGAAATACCAGCAATTAAGTCACTCTGCCCTCCACAGGTAACAATTGGAAAAGGAAAATCATACCTTTCTACAACCACACACCCAGGCCACCACTTGGATAGTCCTTGGGTGATTGGCTCAGTTCAAAAGGTCCAAATCAATTGTCTCAGTGAGCACCTGTCTCAGGTAGGAGAGTTAAAAAGGTCTCTGGCAACTAAATCGCAGGGATTTGCTGACAACTCAAATATGACTTGGTCCAGTGCTCCATGAGGTCAGGAGGACCCAGTAAATAGATTAGTCTGGGAAGTTTCATACCTCCTTCCCCACCTTGTACCTCTGTCACACCCAGTCACTGATAACCCCATAGGGCTGTGACCCAGTTGCCTCCAATGAGCAGACACTCCAGGGGTTTTGCACTTGCCTGAATCACAAGGAGATCTATGTCCAGCAGCCAGGCTGCTGCTCTCTGCCACTATCCAACAGGGTAAGGTGGAGCCTGACAACCTTGGGTGCTTGATGGAGGCTGAGGCTGAGGCTTTTCACTCAGTTCCAGCCCTGCCCCTGATTGATGCTACCAACAGAACAGAACAATTTTGCAGAATTTGTTTCTGTCCAGGCTAAATTCTCCTACAGTAGAGAAGCTGTTTTGAGTTCACAGAATCTGCGCCTCAGGCCCTGTCTTTGCTGCTGCAGGTTTGTATTTGCAGCATAGTTAGCTGTCAGCGCTAGCCTCCAGCCCTCCTTTGTCTAGGCTGATGATCCCCTGAGGGCCAGGTGCATCTTAGACTCAGTAAAGCAATCCTCTGGGTCAACCCCACCCTGGAAGTTGACGGCACTGCACATGCATTTTCTACTGTGTTTCCCCGAAAATAAGACAGTGTCTTATTTTAAGGTGTGCTCCCAAAGATGCGCTAGGTCTTATTTTCAGGGGACGTCTTATCTTTCCTGTAAGTAGGTCTTATTTTTGGAGGATGTCTTATTTTCCGGGAAACAGGGTAGTCTGCTCTCCACCCAGGCTGGTACCGCCTCAGGCAAACTCATGGGGCCTGCGTTTCTGTCCCAGATCTGTTTCACCAGTGGTTGCCACCTGAGAAGATGCCCAGCCTCCTCTGGTTGCCCAGAGAGACAGGGGGTATGACTTTGGAATATCCAGGGGTGAGCCATATTGTTGCCAAAAATGGCTGCTGCTCTGCACCTCAAAGCACCGCTGCTCCTGTTTGGTTTCCTCTCAGCCAACCATCCTTGCCTCACTCCCGTGCCACAGAATCAGCACTAACAAGCAGCAGTCCAGGCCCTGTCCACACCTTTTGAGAAAACACTCAAGAATCTGGACTCCTGGGGGTACAGGCCTCCAAACTTCAGAGTGAGTGTAGAGGGGAGTGCTGGGAGCTCAGAATTGCAGGTAGAGAATATATTCAGTTTTAGACAGTTTTATGCCTGGCAGGAGAGCACCCTGGCACCCTAGTAGGGGAAGTGGGTCTAGTTTTTAGAGGGTCTCTCCCATGGAGTATAATGGGAGGACTTTTGAACTCTGCTTGTTTGTTTATGGGGTACTCTGAGCTATTCTGCTTGGGGAGGGGACTCCCGTTCACTTGGTGATGGATTTTGTATCTTTTGTTTGTATCCTTGGGGTTGCAGCTCACCTCAGCAGTGTTGATGTGCGTTCTTCAATTTTGTCTCTTGGTGCAGCTCTAATCTGCCAGGTTACTTGCTAAATTTCTGTCCTTTAACTCTCTTTCTGGATGGGAGCCTCTGTGGAAAGCTGGCTTCAGTCAGCCATCTTGTCTCCACCCCACTATCAAAATCTTATAGAATAATTAATGCTTGATAAACACTGAGCATCCTATTCATGTTAGATATTGAGAATGCCTGAGGAGTTTACCATGAACCCAAGGCAGGCAGAGAGCTTTCAAATCATTTATTATAGCATTTGAGTTGTCAAGGGAGAAAAATGAGAACGATCAATCAACTTCAGGGAGGGGAAAGATGTCCTGGAGAGGTAAAAGAGCTGAAGGCTCTCAGACCAGCCTTTGGAACAATCCGAGGAATCTGACCAATGGTGCTGTCTCTTCCTGGAACATGTAGAGCTTGAGAGCCTTGGCAGGCAGAAACTGGGCAAATTCCCTGGCTCTTCTGGCAAGAGACACTGCTGCACTCCTGCAGGCTTCCTTGGCTCTGTCCTAGACTTACCCTTACCAATGCAGGAAGGATAAAAGAAGCCATATAGCAAGACCAGAAGGCCCAGGATGGCAGGTCATCTGGCCCAATGCCACCTGCTCCCTATTAGCCCACTTTATACACCCTGGTGTCTACTTCAACATCTCTCTTTTCTACTTCTGATCTTTGCTCTGAAATTCTGACCAGCTCATGTCTGCCCCTTTCTGTTGGTGGGAGTGTAGCAATCCTTCTTTATCTAGGCCCTGACAGTGGAGTGGTACTACTGACAATGCAACACCACTATCAACTCCAATAGCAGCACCTACTTGCCCTCCCTTAGGCGAACAAAACTACTGTGAAAGTCTTGAGTGGTAAAATTGTCTGAAATCCAGAGAGCAAAGGTTTGAAACAGACTGGCTGGAGGTGTCCAAGCCTAAAACCTGGTCTCTGTGAACAATAAGACTCAGTAGTAGGTGTCTATATTCACTGGGTATCCAGTTTTCAGAGTAGGGGCTGAAGACTGCATGAGTTTTCCCAAGGACCTGATTCCTTGTCCTAAAGAGTTGCTGAGGATGTGTTCTGTATCTTTCACAGAATAAGTTATGACATTACTTCAGTAACATCATCCCTTCCCAGGGCACCAATGAGCCTCTGAAAGAGGATAAAGTCATGCATATTAAAGTACTTTGTAAACAGCATAGTGTTCTGTGCATGCAAATCATCCCTACAAACTGTACACATTTACTAGTTTACCATGAACTTTTCTTTTTGGTCCAGCCTGCCTTTAACTCCATCAACCTCATATCTCGAGTGGAATGAATCACTGCTACAATATTTGAAATGTGGTATATTGGGCCATGGGTGTACCCACTGAGTTCATCTCCCCCCAACCCTATCCTTTGGCTGCATTTTGAAAGTATGAAAACTTGGGGAACGATTTTTACAATTTATTTTTACATATGCATTCACTTGACCAAGTCACCTTGATTTTCCCTATGTTAGCCCTTCTTCTCTTTCCCAGAAGCTTTGCTGTAAAGACAAAGAACTGGCATACCCAGGGTCAGTTAAATCTTAACTTTGTTGCCATTAAGATATTCTCAGATTATTTTTTAACCTTTATCTGGAAAATATAAACTATGTATAGTGTTTTTCTATAAATTGCAATGCACTCAGTAAATGGATCACAAGGCTCACTCATCTACTAAGCCTTCCTGATTGCATTAAGTATTACTTAAGCTATCAGCACATCAGTATTTCTGGCATTCCTCCCTTCCTGGCACATAGATTACTATATTTCCCAGATCCCTTGCATGGGTTGAAATGGAAAGTGACACGTGTCATTTCTGAACTGAAACATTTAATAGCAGAGGCATGAGACAGCTGCTGTGGCCATCATAGAGGCATATATTGGGAAAGAGCTGTGACAAAAATATCTGGGAGGCTAAACCACCCAGTGAAAGATGGCTGTCCTGAAGAGCTACCCAGGCTCATGGTGGTGGACTTAATGTGGATGGGGAAAATACTTCTGTGAATGAAGCAACTGAAATTTCAGGGGTGTTTGTTACTGCAGCAAAACATATCTTATCCCAACTAATGCACTCATTTCTTGCCTTCACTATGCCAAGGATTTTTAGTTAACTCAAAATGCCCTTGGGAATCTGGGGGTGCCATAGAGATGCCATAAAGAAGGTAATGAGAGGGCCAAGAAAAATGAGATGGCAGGTTCTTTTTTGACCAGACATTCACTTTTATGTCATATATATATTAAGACTCCCACAAAGATGACTTTTGAAAGCAAATTTTATGTGTATTTATTTATTTATTTAAGACAGAGACTCTGTCATGCTGGGTAGAGTGCTGTGACATCAGAGTTCACAACAACCTCAAACTCTTGGGCTTGAGCAATCCTCTTGCCTCAGCCTCCCAAGTAGCTGAAACTATAGACATGTGTCATTACACCTGGTTAGTTTTTTTTTTTTTCTTTTCTATTTTTAGTAGAGATGGGCATGCTCTTGCCCCTGCTTCGGTTGGTATCAAACTGCTGAGCTCAAGATATCCTCCTGCCTTGGCCTCCTAGGGTGCTAGTATTACAGATGTGAGCCACCAAGCCTGGCCTGAAAGCAAATAGTAACTTATAAAAAGTTACTTGATGTGTCACTGCACTAGTATAAGTAGTTGCTTTCTTGTAACTACTGAGGTTATATTTCCTCCATCCTAAACTTTGTGGCCCATGTTTCATCCATATTCTGATTATAAGTAAATCTTCAAACCTTTGGGTTTTGAATCTCACCCTACTGTCACCCTGAATCTGCCATTCTCTGCCTTGGTACTTTGGTGCAGTGTCTCTTCTGTAATGAAAGTGGTTGTAGGTATTGTACAGTTTTGGGCTGGCAAGAGAGAGGAGTGGAGATCAGGTATAGTCAGGTGATATCCAATATGAAGACTTGCGTTTAAGTAGGAATATCAGCGAAACAAAAGATTTGGGAGTTATCTTGTACTTAGGGAGCAGCACACTGAACAGAGGACACCTAGGGTGCAAGCTCTCAATGTCATCCTTCTTGCAAATAAATTGTGGATCTGTAGGGATCCCCATATGTTGGCTGCTCTCTGGACTTCATACCCTCTACTTGGAGATGTGGGATTAGAAGGGTGGAAGGGAAGGAGTGGGTGGTGGCTTCATGTCTCTAATCAGTCCTGGGTCACAGCAAGCTACAGCACTTCCTCTTTGCAAGGGAATAGTAACTAGCACCAGAAGACAGCGGGTTTGTGTCTTTGGGCATGTGTATGGCTCGGGGAGGTTTCCTTTGCTCCCTAGTGGCAGCAATGTTATCATCGACTCAGAGCCAACACTGTCACTGAGGGCACCTTTGTGGCAGCAGGGTTGGCTCCTTTCTTTCCCCAACCTGCTGCTGACCTTTTGCTGGGAACCATCAGATCCTCCAGATGAACAAAGCAGGCACACAGGAGGAGAGGATAAAATTGGGTAAGGTTTGGTTTCTGCACCTCTTGGTGCACCCTTCACTCCGGCTGAGAGTAACATATCAGTGAGGCTTTTAAGGAAGGTGATCTGTGTAGTGCTCAGCAAGCCATAACCTCGCCTCTGATTCAGTTGGGATGTCAGTGCATTGTGTACATCTTAGAATAATCTCCCCATCTCAGCAAATAATTGGGCTGCAAAAAGAAGCTACGATTAACATCTACCTAGAGAATTGAGTAAAAACCCCACCGCTGGACTGGTTTAAATTTTTTTTGGTTTTGTTTCTGTTTCTTCTGTTTACAAGTCTGCTATTGAGCCCAGCCTCACACACAGATTCATATTTTAAGACTAAAATAGACATGACTAAGCAATGCCACTGGTTGTCTTAATAACTGCCGCCTGTCATTAAAATGTCTGAATTGGATTTATCACCAATGATTGGATTGATTACTTGGTGCTCAACTGCAATCTAAGTCTTAAAGTCTTCTGTGTCTCTATTTCAGTTATTTCATTAAGATGGATGGGCAGGTAAGGCCACACCCTGCCTGAATAGAGCCTTAAGAATAAAAATAAACTGGGGATATAGATGTGGGGGGCATAGGAGCAGAGAAACAGCATGCTTTGTTCACCTCCCCTGGTGTCCAGGGAGCCACTTATCCTGCAGCTGGTGATAAGAGCTCGCTCAAAGAGGCTGAGGGCATACAATGAGTACTGTTCTTGCAGCTGGGGTCTGCATTTGCCAAGTTCGAACATGGTTTCAGGGAGGTCCTGGAAATCTTTAGAAAGCTTTGTCTCAGGCCTGGCTTTCCCTCCTACACGAAATTCATCTTTGCTACACTTTGGGTCTCTGTCAGTCCTACTAGGTCAATCCCTATTTTACTGGAGAAAGTAAAAGATTCCTTAAGTCAGTGGCCTATGTATGTGGGTTGCAGTGAGCCTTCTGGAGCAACTACATTAAAACAGTGCAGGGAAGAAGCAGCTTTTGACCTCTCCTGTGTTTTCAGTGATTGGTGTCCATCAGCCTGGTGTTCTAGCAAGGTCCTTGCCTTTTCCCTGTTTTATAATACATTGTGTCATCCCTTCTCTTCTGTGCTACCTCCACTGGTACACCACACAGACTACACTGTGTAAATAAGTCATGTCATTGCTTTCCTCACCCTGCAAGGACATCAGGATCCCAAAAGGCTCCATGTTCCCAAATCAAACAGTCCTGCCCTTGCGTGCACTTGGGTCACACAGAGTGTCCCCATCATTATGACTTACTTTATGATCCCTATTTGGCCATCAGTGGTCTGACTAGGTAGTTTTTGGGCACAAAAAGAAAGCACTACCTATATTTCCAAGTATTTGAGTAAAGCTTGAGGTTGGTGATGTTCCCAGCTTCTTCTTTGCAGGTCTTTTTCACCCAAGACTAGTGCTGGGTCCTGGGGCTGTGTTCAGAGCCTTGATTGTCAAAGGCAGTCTGCACCTGATGTACTCTTAGGTACCTAGACTTTGGACTTAGGAGGTGGACTTTTATTCATATTATCTTTTAAAACTTTCTCTGGTTATGATACTTCTCTTCATTCCTTAATGGAATCCAAGATGCAGCAACTCTGCGTAAGCAAATGGCTTGGACTCACCTGTATCCCCAGTCCCCTCTCTCAGCATGGAACCCCATGGGTGGTGAACTGACAGGGTGCTTTCTCAGGAAGTAGAACCTGGTCACTCCAACTGTGCTTACTTACTGTTCAGCTCCTTCTGTTCTGTTACAGACAGATTTTCTCCCTCCATCCCTCCTTCACTCCTTTCTTTCCTTCCTTTCTTCTTCCCTCCTTTCTTTCTCTCTTGCCCTTCTTCCTTCCTCCTTTTTAGGGCAGGAGTGTTCAATCCTCATGATTTAAATTATTTGATTCCCCAGCCTGAAAATATTGATTGCAAAAAGCCATTTGATGTTCATGGAGCCTTCTTTGAGAAAGGTCAGAAGGTTGTTCTAGCTGAGATTTTCCTCTCTCTGAGTAGGTAGGTGATCACTTTATAAGGGAAGAAGCAGGCAAAACCCTCCATGTCTGTAGGCCAAGGGGATAGTAATAATTATAGCAAATTCATGTATGTGCTGGCACTGGCTTAAGTGCTTTAAGTGTGTACCATCTCATAGGACCCTTCTGACCACCACCAACCCTAGATGTTGAGGGACACAAGAGGGAGCACAGAGCAGAAGGGCACCATGTCTGTCACGGCCTATCATCTTCAGTCAGAAGCACACACAGTAACATGCATGCATCCTAAAAACATAGTGCTGAGTGGAAAAAAAAAGCATGAAAGATACAATGCAATGCTATTTAAGTTAAAACTATATAGACTCAAAATAACAAGATAAAGACAATTAACAAATAAAAATGTAAACATTAAACACATAGATATGACTCCTTATGAAGACATGAAGAAAGGAAATAAAAAGGAATAATTAAGTAAACCAACGATTTGCCAAGCCAAGTATTATAAGGTTTCATGAACTAAGGGACCGAATCTACTCAACCCTCTGAGATTCACCCCTATTCTACCCCTGGCTGGGCTAGAAGAGGCATCAAGGAAGGCTGTACTCTGATGGCAGGTCAGGTGTCCACCAGGTATACAAGGGGTTCCATAATTCATGAACATGGCTCTGCCCCCAAGATCTGAACAGTGTGAAAAACAAATAGGCCAAGAATCTTAGGGACTGAATAAAACAAAGAAAGGTCTGAACCTGCAGGTTACCTGGGTACATGTTGAGTATCAGAGAAGAAATAAAGACCTTTCCTGGAGGAGAGGGAGGGCTGGGACAGGGACAGAGATATGAGGCATGTCTGTGCACAGAGCACATGCACCACACAAGAGGATGGGGAGAGGACAGAGTACAGCAGCAAGTATGGCTGCAGTAAGTCAGTGAATGCTGCTTCGATGTGAAGCTTCCACCAAGTTTCTTAGTCAGGGGTGACCCCTTAAAGTGGTTTCTCCTGGAAAAACACTGCATGTATCAGCCTGGATTATAAAATTGTCCAGTGGCCTTGACTGTGTCATCATTTGACCTGAAGTTACTTGCTATGATTTTCTGACCTAAAGGAGGTCAGAGCAGTTCTGGGAATAGGTCATTTACAGGCATAACAAAGTGATTGGGTTCAGTCCTAGTGATTTCAAATGTTTGGTTAATCCAGGTGTGTCCCAGTGACAGGGCTGAGTTCTTCACAGAATGGACCAGCTTTTGCATATTGGATACAGTCTAGGGCTTGCTGACATATGTAGCAGGAGCTATGCCTTTCAGTGGAACTCATCTTTCTTTGCTATGGGCATGGTAAGGTTTTCTCTCTAGCTAGCTACCAGCTAGCCAAGTGGTTCACCTTAGATAGCAAAGAAACAAGCTCATAAGACAGTACCCTGGTCATTCATGTCATGAACACTCAAAAAGCACCTCTGTTGGCTGGTTATAAGCCCAACTTCTGAATTTTCTTCGTCCCAATTGAAATCATTACTTCTTAAAATATCAAAATAATATGAGTGTACAAATTTTTAGATTATATTTTTCTCACTTCCAAAGTAAAGTTCAAGTTGTAGTTGAGCCCTTCACCCAGGGGGCATACTGAACACCCTCACACTGTGCACATAAGGTGAGATCACACCAATTGCCTTCTTCTTCCTGCCAGTAGCCCTCCCGCCATACTCCCCCATCTTTCCTCTCTCCTCCTCCTTGCTAGATTATATTTGTGTTTTATAATTAGTGTGGGCATGTGTAATTGTTTATATATTGGCTTCATATTAGCATTGAATACATTGAATTTGTTTTCCATTCTTCAGATACTTTACCAAGAAGAATGTGTTTCAACTCCATCCAGGTAAATAGAAAAGATATAAAGTCTACATTTTTTTCTTATGGCTGACTAGTACTCTATGATATACAGATGCCACAGTTTTTTAACGCATTTATGGGTTGATGGGCATTTGGGTTGCATCCATGACTTGGCAATTATGAACTGAGCTGCAATAAACAATCTGGTGAAAATGACTTTGTGGTAAAATGATTTGTGTTCTTGTGGGTAGATCCCTAGCAATGAAATTGTGGGACCAAATGGAAGGTTGACTTTTAGTTCTTCAAGAGTTCTCCATACTTCTTTCAATAGAGGTGGCATTAACTTGCAGTCCCACCAGCAGTGTAGAAGTGTTTTCTTCTCTCCACATCCACACCAGCATCTGCAGAATTGGGACTTTGTGATGTGTGTTAATCTTACTGGAGTTAAGTGATATCTCAGAGTGTTTTTGATTTGCATTTCTCTGGTGATTAAAGATGTTAACAATGAATACCAAACAATAAAAAAAAAGAAAAAATGTTTAAATGGTTAAAAAAAGGTGAGCATTTTTCATGTGTTTTTTGCCCATTTGTCTTTCATCTTCAGAGAAGATTCTGTTCAAATCTCTTGCTCACTTATAAATGGATTTGTTTTCTCTTTTCTTGTTGATTAATTTGAATTCTCTATAAATTCCAGTTATCAGGCCTTTGTCAGATTCTTAATATGCAAAATCTTCTTTCATTCCGAAAGCTATCTGTTTGCTTTGGTTGTGGTACTCTTAGCTGTGCAGAAGCTTTTTAGCTTGATTACATCCCATTTATTTATTTTTGAGAAGAAGATCAAAGGTATTCAAATGTGGATGGAATAGGTCAAACTCTTGCTCTTTGTAGATGACATTACCTTATATCTGGAAAACCCCAAGGACTCAACTAGAAAGCTCTTAGAAGTGATTAAGGAATATAGCACGGCCTTCAGACATATGAAAAAATGCTCATCATCTTTAATCATCAGAGAAATGCAAATCAAAACTACTTTGAGATATCATCTAACTCCAGTGAGACTAGCCTACATCACAAAATCCCAAGACCAGAGACGTTGGCGTGGATGTGGAGAAAAGGGAACACTTTTGCACTGCTGGTGGGAATGCAAATTAATACATTCCTTTTGGAAAGAGATATGGAGAACACTTAGAGATCTAAAAATAGATCTGCCATTCAATCCTGTAATCCCTCTACTGGGCATATACCCAGAAGACCAAAAATCACATCATAACAAAGATATTTGTATTAGAATATTTATTGCAGCCCTATTCATAATTGCTAAGCCATGGAAAAAGCCCAAGTGCCCATCGATCCACGAATGGATTCATAAATTGTGGTATATGTACACCGTGGAATATTATGCAGCCTTAAAAAAAGATGGAGACTTTACCTCTTTCATGTTTACATGGATGGAGCTGGAACATATTCTTCTTAGTAAAGTATCTCAAGAATGGAAGAAAAAGTACCCAATGTACTCACCCTTATTATGAAACTAATGTAGGACCTTCACATGAAAGCTATAACCCAGTTACAACCTAAGAATAGGGAGAAGGGGAAAGGGGGGCGGGAGGTAGGTGGAGGGAGGGGGATTAATGGGATTACACCTGCGGTGCATCTTACAAGGGAATATGTGAATCCTAGTAAATGTGGAACGTAAAGGTCTTAGCAAAATAACTAAGAAAATGCCACGAAAGCTATGTTAACTAGTGTGATGAAAATGTGTCAAACGGTCTATGAACCAAGTGTATGGTGCCCCATGATCATACTAATGTACACAGCTATGATTTAATAAATAAATAAATAAATAAAAGGAATATAGCAGCATCTCAGGTTACAAAATCAATGCCCATGAATCAATTGCCTTCATATCTGTCAATAACAGTGAAGCTGAGAATAAAACCAAAAACTTTATACCTTTTATAGTGGCTCCAAAGAGGATGAAATACTGGAATAAATATAACAAAGGATGTAAAAGTTCTCTAGAAAGAGAACTGGGAAACCCTAAGAAAAGAAATAGCAGAAGACATTAACAAATGGAGGAACATACCATATTCATGACTGGAAAGAATCAACATGTTAAAATGTTCATACTACCCAAAGCAATCTACGGATTTAATGCAATCCCCATTAAAACATCAATGTCATACTTTGAAGAATTTGAAAAAAATAGTACTTCATTTCATATGGAACCAGAAAAAAACCCTGAATGGAAAATATAATTCTTAGAAATAAAAACAAACTTTGAGTTATCACTCTATTGGACTTTAGGTTATACTATAAGTCTATAGTGATCAAAACAGTGTCGTACTGGCACAAAAATAAAGATACAGATCTCTGGAATAGAATAGAGACTCTAGAGATGAACCCAGCCACATATTGCCATTTAATCTTTGATAAGCCTAACAAAAGCATTCACTGGGTAAAAGAATCCCTATTTAATAAATGGTGCTGGAAGAACTGGCTAGCCACATGTAGAAGTCTGAAACTGGACCCATACCTCTCATCATTGACAAAAATTGATTCTTGCTGGATAAAAGATTCAAATTTAAGACACAAAAATAATAAAATTTTAGAAGACAGTGTGAGGAAAACATTCAAAAATATTGGCCTGGGAACAGATTTTATGAGGAAGACCTGGAAATTGAAATTATAATTATTTCTCACATTTCCTCATAACATGTATCTCTTTTTCCTTAAGAAAAATGCATTCACTGACTAAGGCAGGAAGAGGCCTGGCATAGTCAACATCAGCAAAGAGACTGGAGTGTCAGGTAGGATATGGTGATCACTGCAAGATGAGACGGGAGACACTGCAGGGTTCAGAGTAGAAGAAAGGCATAATGTGACCTAGAATGTAAACAATTTTGGAAAATAGGGACCTTGTAGTCATTTCTGTAATGCTAGTGTTGGTAAATTCTCTTGAACCTGGCAAATACTTAAAAAAATGAACATAATTGTAGTACATTACTAAAAACAAATAAAGATGGAAAAATATGGCACTCTCCCTGGTCATTGATAACAGCAGTAGTTGTACTCATTAAATTCAAATTTTTATTTTAAAGTCTCAGTGTTTACACACTGTGCTGGATGTAAATGCCCATATCCCCAAATCTCATCTACCAAAGGGTACCCAATGAAGGCAGTTCCTTCTACAACAGCAATATCTTCCTACGCCCCAGGAGTCTCCATGCCTACAACTTCCTACTGCCCAAGAGTCTCCTTGTCTACACTGCACCTCTGCCTGGCCAGGACTGATTGGCTCTGCACAGTGTATTTCTCCATCCTCAGGTTGCGAGAAATATCCAGCAAGTCCAGATGTGAATTGCACTGGTAATTCAGACCATTATGATAAGCCCTAGGAACTCACAAAGGCAAAATAGTTTCTTCATTCAGTAAAAATAATCTTTTATTCTCTCTCCCCTACTGCCATACTTTCATGGAAAGCTCGTTTTTGATCTGCTATCTTTACTTTTGGTTTGTTAGGGATCAGTTTGTCTCTTCATCAAGGCTGTGATTTTAATAGAGATACACTTCAGGAAGGAAAGCAATTGAAGTTCTGATTGTGAATTTCCATCATTGCCATCTTATGGCAATTCTAGAACTACTCTTTCTCAAAAGGTCCTAAGAACTTTTAGTGGAAGCCTGGCTGGAGAGTTTCCAGAGTGGGGTGGGGTGGGGTGCTCTGGCTCTCCTACCCATCAACTGGCAACTTTGTTCAAAAAGAAGGAAGCAGCATTCACTGAACTTGCTCATGGGTTCAGCATTGGGCCAGGTACTGACAAAGCGTGATTATCTAACCCTTATAGTAACTCTGTGAGATAAATATATTTTCATCTCACAGGAAAGGAAGTGGAGGCTCTGCTAGCTTCAATAAGTGACTCAAAGACACATGACTGACGAGCGTTGAAACTAGAATTAGAGTGTTTCCAAAGACCATAGACATGCACACACTGTCTCCTTCTTAGCCCAGGCTTATTCCTCTGTAAGATGAGCTCCTCAGTTATCTTCCAAGGTATTTCCAGTGCCAAAAGTTGATAATTGAGGGGAGTTGGGTTCTGATAGCGCAGGAATTCATTATCTAGCACTTAACAATAGAATTCATGGCAAACCTTTTTCCTTTCCTGACCAAGATTCCCTGTTTGTGTAGGCTAGTCCCCACCTCCCACCTGACACTTTACCCTTATTTCCCATCACTCTTCTCTGTATCATACTAGATAGTCTTGCTTTCATCTCCCAGATACACTCATTTGCCTCTTCTCCCTCCTCAACAAGTTCTTTCTTTTTTTCCACCAACCTATGTATTTTTTCTCCAAAATATCCCTGTGCATAACTTAGCTTCTCTTTTTCCAGGTTTATCTAATTTCTAACTGAAACATTTCATCATTAAATAAACTGAGTGGTTTTGGAAAAGTCACTTTGCTCTGAGTTTTCATTTGTAAAAATGAGACACTGGGGTGGCGCCTGTGGCTCAAAGGAGTAGGGCACCAGCCCCATATACTGGAGGTGGCAGTTTCACACCCAGCCCCAGCCAAAAACTGCAAGAAAAAAAAAAAGACACTGTATTATACAATCTCTTCTAGGCTCTTCCAGTGCCAATAGTCTATGATCACAAATAAATCTCAAATCTCTTCCTTTCTCCTCTATTTCTTCAGCAGCAGCTGTCTTTATAATAGGTCAATTTGCAGTCTCTACCATACTACTTTGTTTTTATTCTTGAGCTTTTTCAATGTGCAATATTTAATTGGTTCTAACTAGACTGGAAACTCTTAGAAAGAAGTTTTCTTCTTTCCTCTTCTCTTCTCTCCCTGGTCCGTGGGACTATCCACAAGGGATTATTCAAATAATGTCATCAACTGCTGGACAGATGACAGATGGCAATTTTCATCCAAAGCCTTGTTTTTTTCTGGTGTCCCTGATATATGCTGATACTCAGCTTTTTGAAAAATGTCTTTGGTAACTCATTATATTCTGGGAGTTAGGTCTTGTCTGCTGGTTATTCTATGAATGGCTGACTAACTTACTCTATATCTATGCCCTTAATTGGGAAGACAGATTTAGATTGAACTATCTCTTTAGGTGTCCTCTCATTTCAGAAATGAAATTTGGGTCTTCTCCATCTGATATAATGAATAACACTCTCAGATTTATCAGGGACCTGTCAACACTATTATGATTAGATTGTAGTGTTTTTCTAAACTCTGCTAGTCCACAGGGTATGATGTTTGTATTGCAATAGTAAAAGACAATAATTATTTAGTTAGTCATTCATTCAAGAATTGTTTTACTGAGGGTAAAAAGATAAGTAGAACGTGGCTCTTTCCCTTAAGAAGTACTTGGCAAAAAGGGAAATAGGCACAGAAACAGTTACCATAATGCTTAAGATAGCTCCCGAGGAGCTAGGAATTGGATATAACCTGAAGCATCACAGAAGATGTCACAGAGTAGGTGAATTTAGAACCAAGTCTTAGTAAGATTTGGCAGCAAAAGGCAGAGGGCATTTTAGAAAGAAGGAACAGCTTGCACAAAGGCAGGAGAGCAAGTACAGAGAATGAGGACAGAGGGTGAGGGGACTGATGAAAATCAGATCAAAGAGGCAAACAGAGACCACGTGGTGAAAGGCCTTAAAAGCCCTGTGCAGGAGGCTATCAGCTGGTCTCTCAAACTGAGCCTAATTGAACTTGTGACAACTACCAGAGGCACGCGTCATTCTTTCCTTTCCCTCTCCCTATCTTACATCTGTTCACTCAATCATGGGAATTCTCCCCCTGCATGATTTGTCAGCTTATTTCTCTTTGTTACCGTTGCCTAGTGCCACGGTTCAGACATCGAGCATTTCTTATGTGAACCGTCCCAATAAAATGCTAAGTGACCACTCCACATTGAGCCATTCTCCCTCAGCTCACCTGCCATACTCACCTGCCCCACTATGATGATGTCATTCTTCGTATTTCATCTAGATTTTTTGCTTGAACAGGTAGATTTTGAGGATCCACTAATTTGATAGCTTTGGGGCTTAGAGATCTGCATTACAAGCCAGTCTCATGGTCGATTTCCATGTAGTCAGTGTGCTAATAACAGAGACTGTGTAAGCATTACTGCAGGCAGTAGGAAATACAAAGAGTGACATCATCATAGTGGGGCAAGTGAGTATGGCAGGTGAGTTGAGGGAGAATGGCTCAACGTGGAGTGGTCACTTAGCATTTTCTTGGGACGGTTCACATAAGAAATGCTCGATGTCTGAACCGTGGCACTAGGCAACAGTAACGAAGAGAAATAAGCTGAGAAATCATACAGGGGGAGAATTCCTAGAATTGAGTGAACAGATGTAAGTTGGGGAGAGGGAAAGGAAAGAACGACGCGTGCCTCTGGTAGTTCTCACAAGAGCAAGTAGGCTATAGTGTGCCATTAACAGAAAGTCAAATGTGTTTGAGGGAGAAGATAAAAAGTTTGGTGGGGCACATTGAATTTTTGATGTGTGTGGAAGCAGAGATTAAACTCAGGTCTCTAGATTTGCCTTGGGGAATTATGGGTATGTGCAGACTCTAGTTGAAACCATGAGATTCTATGTAACTTTGAGAGATAACTTTGGAAGGGAGAGCAGAAAAAGCCAAAGAGCCAATTTAGGTGGAGTGTCACCTAAATTAAGGGGAGGGGAGAATTTTATGAAGCACATTTTTAATATTGGGAGTGGGGGCTGCGATTCAGTTTGCCCCCTAGAGGCAGAGAGGGGACCTGCAGTGAACAGAGGCAGGTAGGGATGGTGCTGAAAGGTTGGGGAGAAAGTCCATATATAGATGAGTGCTGAGGAGTGAGATGAATATGTTGACGTGTGTGTGTGCGTGCACACGTGCGTGTGCATGCTCGCATATGCCAATACCTGAGTATGCATGTGTGTACCTGGGGGTAGGTGTGGCTATGAAATTTGTGCTTATTTATGTGATCCATCTTCATGAGGAGCCTTCTTTGGTTCAGGCATCTGACAGTACTGGGATTAGCCAGGGTGTGAAGCCAGAGGTCAAGAGTGAGAGCAAAGGAGAGTGAGAACCAGGAGCTGCAGGGCAGGCGGGGGCCTGGAGGGCTTCCAGGGAGGGTTGTTGACACACACTGGCAGGCCAGGGGAAATTGAATATGGCCAGAATGAGACTCATAGGAGAGGACAACAGTGCCAGATGCCACAGAGGGATTAAAAAACCTTAGAGATTGCCATTTGGAAGGTCAGACCTTTGACAGGGTCTTTTCTGTGGAGCTGCACTGAAGAGTGAGTGGAAGGTGTGGCCTCAGTTTGAGCAGAAAGAAGGAGAGAGGGTGCCATCCTTGGGTTGGTAGTGCTGATGAGAAGTGAGATGATTTTGTCCATTAACTTATTGGTACAGCCTGAGCACTTAAACAGATTTGTTTTGTACAACTGGCATTTTAAAAATTAGCCTTTTTCCTAAGAGGATGATAAAACTTAAAAGTGCCATCACAAGCTTTTCTGCAATTTTGAATAGCTTCTCATCCTGCCAGTTGTTAATAGCTGCTTCTCCAGGAATTTTAGGTCTTTCCTTTGGTAATAAACCTAGTAAATATTGTAACATAAAAATAAAATTGCCCTTTATTACTGAAGTATGTTTTTACAGATCTCTCTCTCATGTTAATTTAGACTCAAGTGTGTGTGTGTATACATGTGTGTATGTGATGTGTCTGTCTGTGCTCATTTAATAAACTAATATTTTTCACATTCTGTACATTTCAGGCAGTGTAGGCATTGACCATATACTAGTGAGCAGGAAAGGCATAGGTGAGCTGTTTGTTACAGTGAGTTGAGATATGCACATGAATGGCAAAATTCTATCATACTGGCTTAGCAAGGGAGGAGAAAAAATCAGGAAAATAGAATATTTCAACAGGTTATAAAATCAAAATATTCAAGATACCTTCTTTTACCACATAGGATGATCTTATATAGTGATGTGTCTCTGGTGGAGGACAGGGAGAACGCCCAATATGTAGCATTTGCCAATTACCATGGTATAAATACCCTCACCAAGGCTGATTTCAAAGTTCAGCCATAATGTAACTGAATGGGAAGTTGGAGGAAGAGATGTGTACAACTGGCTTTTGCAAACCAGCATGAGCCAGCTCAAGCACACCACTAACCCTTCATGTAGGCAGAGAAGTAATGGTGAGGATAATTCATTTCATTTATAGAGCTGTTTTTAGTTCACCAGCACACCTTGAGTGTGATGTTAGAAGATATGTTTTAAAGAGTATGAAAAATCCCTTTGGCTAGCCACAAAACTGTAAATTACCACCAAGGAAACTCTGTCTGATATGAAATTCTTGAACAGAAACCATGTTTTTTAAGAAATAAATTACAGGATATATAAATGTTATTAACCCAGAGTAAGACAGGAAAGATCTTGGTTACAGGATACCATTGGAGAGAGAAGCCACAGAAAGGGAGGGTTGGGTAGATAGTTAATTAAAATGTTCAAAAGGAAATTCCAAGGATATTAAAGACACATTTTTTCCTATGTCATAATTTTAATTAGGGCATAGCATCCTCCCAGATCATAGATCTTGCCAAATACAATTTTTGCTCCTCCCAGACTTGTGAAGGAAAGTTGAATATTCATTGATTCAAGTTCCTGGTTTTCTTTCTTGAATTAATCATATCCATAATAAATAAATTGACATTTCCAATTTGAGTCCCTTCAAAATGGAAGGAGAATTTAAAGATGCTTGCAATGTGAGGCAGCATCTTGCAGCAGTTACAGCCGAGTAACTGCTTCTTTGCAACCGGGTGCAGTGAGATTGGGGAGAGAAGATTCCAGGCAACTCTGGCTTATGGGCTTTGCCTAGAAACATCCCTTTGTGATGCAGGGAAACATCAGGAGACTTCTGGACCCTAGGGGGAGGACAAAAGCAGTGGAGAAGTGGGTGAGTGTTAAGTTCAGTCTAAGGCTGTGGTGGCTGTAACATCTGTAACTATAGCAGTAGCAAGATTGCAGACAGGGAAGGCCTTCTCTGCAGGTTGTTCTTTTTTTTTCTGGACTTGAGCACTTGGTTGAGTTGCCCTTGGAGAACATGGGTGAGTGTGCAAGTGAATTTGACCAGTGTCCAGAGTCTAGGACTAAGTTTCTGGGCTGGAATAGAGCTTTTATTGTTCAGCTCTGGGCCTGGTGCAGCCATTGTGGGAGAATCACCCTGCAGGCTCTGCTCTCAGGGTCCCAAAGCAAGGTCCATGCTGGGAGACCTTGGGAGAGTGATTAGTGAGTTTGAAAAGCTCCCAGAGGCTAGGACTGAGACACCGGGGAAGAGTGGATATTTCATTTGTTTGGCAGTAGGAGAACTGCCTTGCAGCCTCGGCCCTTGGGGACATAGAGTAAGGCTGGTTTTGGTGCACCTGATAAGCGCGTAGCCACTTCAAGAGAGATCCCAGCAACACATACTTTCCTGGGAAAATCTCTGCTTAGCCAAGGGGCACAGTTTAAGTGGGCTGAGGAGAGATTCAGGCTCTCAACCCTGTGGGTTTTAAGGGCAAAGAAGTCAGCCAAGGCCTCCACTCTCCATCTTACGCATATGTATTAGCATTGTGATTAGCATCTCATACCCCAGAAGATCACCCATTGTCCAGATAATATTCAGCAAGATATATATAGCTATGTATGTACATATGTATGTATAGCTATATATGTATACATATATATGTATAGCTTTGTTTTTGTTTTTTCTTTCTTTTTCTTCTATTTCGGGGCAGCGCCTGTGGCTCAAGGAGTAGGGTGCCGGTCCCATATGCCAGAGGTGGCGGGTTCAAACCCAGCCCCGACCAATAACAAAAAAAAAAAAAAAAGAATCTTTTATTTCTACTTCACCCCCCCCAGATTTTTCTCTTTCTTTCTTATTTTTTCTAGTGTAAATATAATTTGTCATTGTTGCCTTTTTAATAATAAAAACATTATTTTTGGTAGTTTTTCTGCTCCTGTTGTTTCCCCCCCAATTTTATCCTATAAGGGTTTTTGTTTGTTTTGGTTTGACTTATAGTATTTTTGTTCTTCCTCTCTATTTGGTGGAGGTGGGGTACTCTGTCTACTCAGGCTGGCAAAGAGCTGCAGACCTCAAGGGAACCACTCAATCCAGCACCCCCAGAGGTTGGGGCTTTTTAAGGTGTGGGTCAAAGCACACTACTGAACATCTTTATTATACCTGTCTCCCTCTTTCTGCGCCCTTCTTCTTTTTGTCTGTCTTCCCTTTTCTTATTATTAAATCATAGCTGTGTACATTAATGTGATCATGGGGCACCAAACACTGGTTTTATAAACAGTTCAACACATTTTCATCACACTGGTTAACATAGCCTTCCTGGCATTTTCTTAGTTATTGCGTTAAGACATTTATATTCTACATTTACTAAGTTTCACATGTACCCTTGTAAGATGCACCACAGGTGTAATCCCACCAGTCACCCTCCCTCTGCCACCCAGTCAATCTTCCCTTTTACTCATCCCTTTTCTTTCTCTTTTGTTCCTTTTAAAAAATCATTTTCCCTTCCTGCTCTTCATTCTTCTCATCCTTTTAGTCCTCTAACTAAAGGACACATCAACACCTTTGGTCAGAGGCCTGGTAACTTAAAAAGAAAGAGGAAGTGAAAGGAAAATTAGGGCAAGGAATTAGACAAAAGAAAACACTCATGAGGAAGAACTAGCATCCTGGCAACATGAAAAACCAGACCCAAGCACCACCGTCCCCCCAATAAAGGACCATGAGGTAGCTACTGTAGAGGATTCCACCTGTAAAGAAATGTTAGAAATGACTGAAGGAGAATTTAAGATATGGATGATCAAAAACAATGAAGGAAATTGTTGCTAAAGTGAAAAATAACCAAAAGGAAATCCAAAACATAATCAAATAAGAGAAGAATATGAAGGATATAGCAGAGCTAAAGGAATTGAAGCAGTCAGTTAGGGAACTTAAAGACGTAGTAGAATGTATCAATAACAGATTAGAACAGCAGAAGAAAGAATCTCAGAGGTATAAGACAAAGCTTTTGAGCCAACTCAGATAGTTGAAGAGACAGAAAAAAAGAAAGAGAAAGCAGAACGTTCAATGACAAGGTTTTCCTCTGTTGCTAGTACCATTCAACATAGTTCTAGAAGTTCTAGCCAATACAATCAGGCAAGAGAAGGAAATAAAGGGCATTCAAATTGGAGCAGAGGAGTTCAAGCTCTCCCTCTTTGCTGATGATATGATCTTATACTTAGAGACCCTCAAAGACTCAACCACAAGACTTCTGGAAGTCATCAAAAAATACAGTAGCATCTCAGAATATAAAATCAACATCCACAAATCAGTAGCCTTTTTATATACGAATAACAGCCACGATGAGAAGCTAATTAAGGACACGATCCACTTCACAGGAACTTTAAACAAAATGAAATACCTAGGACTATACCTAACAAAAGAGGTGAAGGATCTCTAGAAAGACAATTATGAAAACCCAAGGAAAGAAATAGCAGATGATATTAAAAAATGGAAGAACATACCATGCACACGGCTGGGTAGAAGCAACATGGTTAAAATGTCTGTACTTTCCAAGTCAATCTACAGATTCAATGCCATCCCTATTAAAATGCCAATATTGTACTTTCAAGACCTGGAAAAAATAATTCTTCATTTTGTATGGAACCAGAAAAAAACAGGAATAACTAAGGCTGTTCTTAGTAATAAAAGCAAGGCTTGGGAAATCAGCCTACCAGACTTTAGGCTGTACTACAAGGCCATAGTGATAAAAACAGAATTGTATTGACACAAATATAGAGACATAGACATCTGGAACTGAATAGAAAACCAGGAGATGAAACTAACATCTTACAACCACTTAATCTTCAATAAACCAAACAAGAGCATACACCAGGGGAAAGAATCCTTATTCAATAAATGGTGCTGGGAGAAATGGATATCCACATGTAAAAGGCTGAAACTGGACCCACACCTTTCTTCACTCATAAAAGTTGATTCAAGATATATAATAGACCTAAATTTAAGGAATGAAATGATAAAAATACTCAAAGAAACCATAGGAAAAACACTGGAAGATATGGGGCTGGGGAAAGATTTTATGAAGAAGACTTCTGTGGCAATTTTAACAACAAAAATAAACAAATGAGACTTAATTAAACTGAAAACCTTCTGTACTGCAAAGGAGACAACAGCCAAAGCAAATAGGCAACCTACACAATGGAAAAGGATATTTGAATATTTTGAATAGGACAAAAGCTTAATAACTAGGATCTACAGAGAACTCAAGCAACAAAAAAAGTCAACAATCCCATATATCAATGGGCAAGAGAGATGAATAGAAATTTCTCGAAAGAAGACAGACAAATGGCTAACAAACATATGGGGGAAATTCTCATCATCCCTAATTATTAGAGAAACACAAATCAAAACCACCCTGAGATATCATCTAACCCCAACAAGAATGGCCCACATTACAAAATCGCAAAACTGCAGATGCTGGTGGATGTGGTGAGAAGGGAACACATTTACACTGCTGGAGGACTGCAAACTAATACAACCTTTTTGGTAAAAAGTATGGAGAATCCTCAAAGAACTCAAACTAGACCTCCCATTTGATCCTGCAATCCCATTACTGGGCATCTACCCAGAAGAAAAAATATCCTTTCACCATAGGACATTTGCTTTTGACTGTTTATCACAGCTCAATTTACAATCTCCAAAATATGGAAACAGCCTAAATGCCCACCAACCCAGGAATGGATTAATAATTGTGGTATAGGTATACCATGGAATACTATTCATCAATTAAAAAGGAGACTTTACGTCTTTTGTATTAATCTGGATGGAAGTGGAACACATTATTCTTAGTAAAGCATCACAAGAATGGAGAAGCAAGAATCCTATGCACTCAATTCTGAGATGAGGACAATTAATGACCTAGTATACAGTGGGGAATGGGGAAAGGATAGAAAAGGGGAAAGGAGGGAGGGGGTGATGGGTTAAGATCTGTGACACATCTTTTGGGGGTGGGGCAGGATTATAAGAGGGACTTTACCTAACAAATAAAATCAATGTAACCTGGTTCTTTGTACCCTCAATGAATTCCCAACAATTAAAATTTTAAAAAGATGCTTGGAATTCAATCTGAGTACAGTAACTATTAATTAAAATAATACCTAAGTCTATAATAGTCTCTATTAATTAATTAAACTGTAATTCTTTAGAGTTGCACTGTCTAACATAGTGGACATGCTTATGTGTCCTAATAGCCACTTGCCACGTTGTTACTGAGTGTTTGAAATGTGGCTAGTCAGAAGTAGTTGTGCCAGAAGTGTAAAATACACATTGGATTTTCAAAATTTCGTACCCCCCAAATCACATCAAATATCTCATTTTATATGGTTATATGTTAAAATAATAGTTTGGATATCTTGGGTTCGATATAATAAATAGATTATTAAAATTAATTTCATCTGTTTCTTTTTACTTTTTTAAGAAACTAGAAAATATAAATTTATATATGTGATTACATTTTCTTTCTATTCAATAGCACTACTCTAGAAAGCCATATTTATTTTTTTTTCCCAGGGGAAAGCGCGAACGCAGTTCTCTGCTACCACAAATTATGCAGTCGAGTTTCCCACATTTGGGGAAATCGCAGGGGTCAGCACATCCAGAGTGGAATGGATAAGCCTCACCCTGGGAAAACCACCTTCATGATCATGGTATCTCCCCTGCAAGGTAAATATGAAAGTCATATTTATTGAGTCTTCACAAAATATTCCTTAAAGGAGACAACTTTAACAGAGACAACTACTCTTTTCTTTTTTTCACTAACATTTTTTAAACATACTTGATATTGATCTAACTTACATAATTATAGTAAGAAGACCAAGTACCACAATCAGGTTTGAAATCAAGCACAACTAAATTTTCTTTTTTTCTTTTTTCTTTCTTTCTTTTTTTTTTTATTGTTGGGGATTCATTGAGGGTACAATAAGCAAGGTTACACTGATTGCAATTGTTAGGTAAAGTCCCTCTTGCAATCATGTCTTGCCCCCATAAAGTGTGACACACACCAAGGACGCACCCCCTCCCTCCGCCCCTCTTTCTGCTTTTCCTCCCCCCCATAAACTTTATCTTCATTAATCGTCCTCATATGAAAATTGAGTACATAGGATTCATGCTTCTCCATTTTTGTGATGCTTTACTAAGAATAATGTCTTCCACTTCCATCCAGGTTAATACGAAGGATGTAAAGTCTCCATTTTTTTAATAGCTGAATAGTATTCCATGGTATACATATACCACAGCTTGTTAATCCATTCCGGGGTTGGTGGGATTTAGGCTGTTTCCACATTTTGGCGATTGTAATTTGAGCTGCAGTAAACAGTCTAGTACAAGTGTCCTTATGATAAAAGGATTATTTCCTTCTGGGTAGATGCCCAGGATTGGGATTGCAGGATCAAATGGGAGGTCTAAGTTTGAGTGCTTTGAGTTTTCTCCACACTTCCTTCCAGAAAGGTTGTACTAGTTTGCAGTCCCACCAGCAGTGTAAAAGTGTTCCCTTCTCTCCACATCCACGCCAGCATCTGCAGTTTTGAGACTTTGTGATGTGGGCTATTCTCACTGGGGTTAGATGATATCTCAGGGTTGTTTTGATTTGCATTTCTCTAATATATAGAGATGATGAACATTTTTTCATGTGTTTGTTAGCCATTCATCTGTCATCTTTAGAGAAGGTTCTGTTCATGTCTCTTGCCCATTGATATATGGGATTGTTGGCTTTTTTCATGTGGATTAATTTGAGTTCTCTATAGATCCTAGTTATCAAGCTTTTGTCTGATTGAAAATATGCAAATATCCTTTCCCATTGGGTAGGTTGTCTCTTTGCTTTGGTTATTGTCTCCTTAGCTGTACAGAAGGAGAAGTTTAATGAAGTCCCATTTGTTTATTTTTGTTGTTCTTGCAATTGCCATGGCAGTCTTGTTCATGAAGTCTTTCCCCAGGCCAATATCTTCCAGTGTTTTTCCTATGCTTTCTTTGAGGATTTTTATTGTTTCATGCCTTAAATTTAAGTCCTTTATCCATCTTGAATCAATTTTTGTGAGTGGGGAAAGGGGTGGGTCCAGTTTCAGTCTTTTACATGTAGACATCCAGTTCTCCCAACACCATTTATTGAATGGGGAGTCTTTCCCCCAAGGTATGTTCTTGTTTGGTTTATCGAAGATTAGGTGGTTGTAAGATGTTAGTTTCATTTCTTGGTTTTCAATTCGATTCCAAGTGTCTATGTCTCTGTTTTTGTGCCAGTACCATGCTGTCTTGACCACTATGGCTTTGTAGTACAGACTAAAGTCTGGTATGCTGATGCCCCCAGCTTTATTTTTATTACTAAGAACTGCCTTAGCTATACGGGGTTTTTTCTGGTTCCATACAAAACGCAGAATAATTTTCTCCACATCTTGAAAGTACGATGTTGGTATTTTGATAGGAATGGCATTGAATAGGTAGATTGTTTTGGGAAGTATAGACATTTTAACAATGTTGATTCTTCCCATCCATGAGCATGATATGTTCTTCCATTTGTTAATATCCTCTGCTATTTCCTTTCTGAGTATTTCATAGTTTTCTTTATAGAGGTCCTTCACCTCCTTTGTTAGGTATATTCCTAGGTATTTCATTTTCTTTGAAACTATGGTGAAGGCAGTTATGTTTTTAATTAACTTCTCATCTTGACTGTTATTGGTGTATACAAAGGCTACTGAATTGTGGACATTGATTTTATATCCTGAAACATTACTGTATTTTTTGATGACTTCTAGGAGTCTTGTGGTTGAGTCTTTGGGGTTCTCTAAGTATAAGATCATGTCGTCAGCAAAGAGGGAGAGTTTGACCTCCTCTGCTCCCATTTAGATTCCCTTTATTTCCTTGTCTTGCCTAATTGTATTGGCTAGAACTTCCAGCACTACATTGAATAGTAAAGGTGACAGAGGACAACCTTGTCTGGTTCCAGTTCTAAGAGGAAAAGCTTTCAGTTTTACTCCATTCAGTAAAATATTAGCTGTGGGTTTGTCATAGATAGCTTCAATCAGTTTTAGAAATGTGCCACCTATGCCTATACTCTTCAGTGTTCTAATTAGAAAAGGATGCTGGATTTTATCAAATGCTTTTTCTGCATCTATTGAGAGGATCATGTGATCTTTATTTTTGCCTCTGTTAATATGGTAGATAACGTTTATGGACTTGCGTATGTTAAACCAGCCTTGCATCTATGGGATGAAACCTACTTGATCATGATGAATGACTTTTTTGATGATGAGCTGTAATCTATTGGCTAGGATTTTGTTGAGAATTTTTGCATCTATATTCATGAGTGAGATTGGTCTGAAATTCTCCTTTTTGTTTGGGTCTTTTCCTGGTTTTGGTATCAGGGTGGTGTTTGCTTCGTAGAATGTGTTGGGGAAGATTCCTTCTTCCTCAATTTTTTGGAATAATTTCTGTAGTACAGGAATAAGCTCTTCCTTGAAGGTTTGATAGAATTCTGGTATGAAGCCATCTGGACCAGGGCATTTTTTGGTTGGAAGATTTTTTATTGTTTCTTTGATCTCAGTGCTTGAAATTGGTCTGTTCAGGAGCTCTATTTCTTCCTGGGTAAGTGTAGGGAGAGGGTGTGATTCCAAATATTGATCCATTTCCTTCACATTGTCAAATTTCTGGGCATAGAGTTTCTGGTAGTATTCAGAGATGATCTCTTGTATCTCTGTGGGATCAGTTGTTATTTCCCCTTTATCATTTCTGATTGAGCTTACTAGAGATTTTACTTTTCTATTCCTCCTTAGTCTGGCCAATGGTTTATCTATTTTATTTATTTTTTCAAAAAACCAACTCCTTGTTTTCATTAATTTTCTGATTGATCATTTTGTTTTCAATTGCATTGATCTCTGATTTGATTTTGTATATTTATTTTCTTCTACTGAGCTTAGGCTTAGATTGTTCTTCTTTTTCCAATTCTATAAGATGGCTTGTGAGATTGTTTTTTTCTTATTTATTTATTTTTATTAAACCATAGCTGTGTACATTAGTATGATCGTGGGGCACCATACACTTGGTTCATAGATCGTTTGACACATTTACATCACATTAGTTAACATAGCTTTTGTAGCATTTTCTTAGTTATTTTGCTGAGACCTTTACAGTCCACATTTACTAGGATTCACATATACCCTTGTAAGATGCACCGCAGGTGTAATTCCATTAATTCCCCCTCCTTCCCCTCCCTCCACCCTCTCTCCCCTCCCTTTCCCCTTTCTCCCTATTCTTAGGTTGTAACTGGGTTATAGCTTTCATGTGAAGGTCCTACATTAGTTTTATAATAAGGGTGAGTACATTGGGTACTTTTTGTTCCATTCTTGAGACAGTTTACTAAGAAGAATATGTTCCAGCTCCATCCATGTAAACATGAAAGAGGTAAAGTCTCCATCTTTCTATAAGGCTGCATAATATACCATGGTGTACATATACCACAATTTATGAATCCATTCGTGGATCGATGGGCACTTGGGCTTTTTCCATGACTTAGCAATTATGAATAGGGCTGCAATAAATATTCTGATACAAATACCTTTGTTATGGTAAGTTTTGGTCTTCTGGGTATATGCCCAGTAGAGGGATTACAGGATTGAATGGCAGATCTATTTTTAGATCTCTAAGTGTTCTCCTTATCTCTTTCTAAAAGGAATGTATTAATTTGCATTCCCACCAGCAGTGCAAAAGTGTTCCCTTTTCTCCACATCCATGCCAACATCTCTGGTCTTGGGATTTTGTGATATAGGCTAGTCTCACTGGAGTTAGATGATATCTCAAAGTAGTTTTGATTTGCATTTCTCTGATGTTTAAAGATGATAAGCATTTTCTCATATGTCTGAGGCTGTGCGCCTGTCTTCTTCAGAGAAGTTTCTCTTCAAGTCCCTTGCCCAGCCTGCGATTGGATCCCTTGTTCTTTTCTTGCTAATGCGTTTGAGTTCTCTGTGGATTCTTGTTATTAAACCTTTGTTGGAGACATAACCTTCAAATATCTTCTCCCATTCTGAGGGCTGTTTGCTTGCTTTACTTACTGTGTTCTTGGCTGTGAAGAAGCTTTTTAGTTTGATCAAGTCCCAGTCGTGTATTTTTGAAGCAGCTTCAATTGCCCGCGGGGTCTTTCTCATAAAAAACTCACCCAACCCAATTTCTTCAAGGGTTTTCCCTACACTCTCTTCCAGTATTTTTAGTTTCATGTGTTAGGTTTAAATCTTTAATCCAGTGAGAGTCTATCTTGGTTAATGGTGAGAGGTGTGGGTCCACTTTCAGTCTTCTACAGGTTGCCAGCCAGTTCACCCAGCACCATTTGTTAAATAGGGAATCTTTTCCCCACTGAATGTTTTCAATTGGCTTGTCAAAGATTAAATAACGGTAATTAGCTGGATTCATCTCTTGGTTCTCTATTCTCTTCCAGACATCTACTTCTCTGTTTTTGTGCCAGTACCATGCTGTTTTGATCACTATCGATTTGTAATATAGTCTGAGGTCTGGTAGTGTGATTCCTCCTGCTTTGTTTTTATTTTTGAGTAATGTCCTGGCTATTCGAGGTTTTTTCTGATTCCATATAAAACGAAATATTGTTTTTTTCAAGATCTTTAAAGTATGACAGTAGAGATTTAATGGGGATTGCGTTGAAATTATATATTGCTTTGGGTAGTATGGACGTTTTAACAATGTTGATTCTTCCCAACCATGAGCATGGTGTATTTTTCCATTTGTTAACATTCTCAGCTACCTCTTTTCTTAGAGTTTCATAGTTCTCTTTATATAGATCTTTCACGTCTTTTGTTAGATAAACTCCCAAGTATTTCATCTTCTTTGGCACTACTGTGAATGGGATAGAGTCCTTAATTGTTTTTTCAACTTGACTATTGTTGGTATATATAAAGGCTACCAATTTATGAATGTTAATTTTGTAATCTGAGACTCTGCTGTATTCCTTCATCACTTCTAAGAGTTTTGTAGTAGAGTCCCTAGTATTTTCCAGATATACAATCATATCATCTGCGAAGAGCGAAAGTTTGATCTCTTCTGACCCTATGTGGATACCCTTGATCGCCTTTTCTTCCCTAATTGTGGTGGCTAAAACCTCCATTACAATGTTAAAGAGCAATGGAGACAATGGGCAGCCTTGTCTGGTTCCAGATCTAAGTGGAAATTATTCCGATTTAACTCCATTCAATATGATATTGGCTGTGGGTTTGCTGTAGATGGCCTCTATCAATTTAAGAAATGTCCCTTCTCTACCAATTTTCTTAAGTGTTCTTATCATGAAGGGATGTTGGATGTTATCAAAAGCTTTTTCTGCATCGATTGAGAGAATCATATGGTCATTGTTTTTTAATTTGTTTATGTGCTGTATTACATTTATAGATTTACGTATATTGAACCAGCCTTGAGACCCTGGGATAAAACCGACTTGGTCGTGATGTATGATTTGTTTGATATGTTGTTGGATTCTGTTTGTTAGAATCTTGTTGAATATTTTTGCATCTATATTCATTAGTGATATTGGTCTATTATTTTCTTTTCTTGTTGGGTCTTTTCCTGGTTTGGGGTTCAGGGTGATGTTTGCTTCATAGAATGTGTTGCGTAGTCTTCCTTCTTTTTCTACCTTTTGGAACAGGTTGAGTAGTATAGGTACTAATTCCTCTTTAAAGGTTTGGTAGAATTCTGATGTGAAACCATCTGGTCCCGGGCTTTTCTTTTTGGGGAGATTTTGTATGGTTGATGATATTTCTGAACTTGATATGGGCCTGTTCAACATTTCCACTTGTTTTTGATTAAGTCTTGGAAAGTGACATGCTTCCAAGTAACGGTCGATTTCCTTCAGATGCTTGTATTTCTGAGAGTAAAGTTTCTTGTATTATTCATTAAGGATTTTTTGGATTTCTGTGGAGTCTGTAGTTATTTTGTCTTTGTTAGTTCTGATTGATGAAATTAGAGATTTTACTCTTTTTTTCCTGATTAGGTTGGCCAAAGTTTATCTATTTTGTTGACCTTTTCAAAAAACCTGCTTCTTGTTTTATTGATGTGTTGTATTATTCTTTTGTTTTCAATTTCATTTAGTTCTGCTCTGATTTTGGTTATTTCTTTCCTTCTACTGGATTTGGGGTTGGAATGTTCTTCCATTTCCAGTCTCTTGAGATGTCCCATTAAGTTGCTTACTTCCTCTCTTTCCGTTCTCCTGAGGAAGGCTTGCAGAGCTATAAATTTCCCTCTTAGAACTGCCTTTGCGGTGTCCCAGAGGTTCTGATAGTTCGTGTCTTCATTGTCATTTTGTTCCAGAAATTTGGCAATTTCCTTCTTGATCTCATTTCTGACCCAGCTATCATTCAGCATAAGGTTATTTAACTTCCATGTTTTTGTATGTGTATGCAGATTCCTGTTGTTACTCATCTCAAGTTTTATTCCATGATGGTCTGAGAAGATGCATGGAATAATTTCTATTCCTTTAAATTTGCTGAGGTTAGACTTGTGACCTAAGATGTGATCGATTCTGGAGTAAGTTCCATGGGCTGATGAGAAGTATGTGCATTCAGTTTTGTTGGGATGAAATGTTCTGTAGATGTCTGCTAAATCTAAATGCTGGATGGTTAGATTTAAATCTAGAATTTCTTTACTCAGCTTTTTGTTGGAGGATTGATCCATCACTGCCAAAGGAGTGTTAAAATCTCCGGCTATTATAGAGTTGGAGGAAGTCATGTTGCTTATGTCTGTTAGAGTTTCTCTTATAAATTGAGGTGCATTCTGGTTGGGTGCATAGATATGAATTATTGAAATCTCATCAGATTGAGTCTTACCCTTAACAAATATGAAGTGACCATTTTTGTCCTTCCTTACTTTTGTTGGTTTAAAGCCTATTGTGTCCGCAAATAAAATTACAACTCCTGCTTTTGTCTGGTTACCATTTGCCTGAAATATGGATGACCATCCTTTCACCCTGAGTAGGTATTTGTCTTTTAAGTTAAGATGTGACTCATGTATGCAACAAATGTTTGGCCTGAGTTTTTGTATCCAGTTAGCTAACCTATGTCTGTTTAGATGGCAGTTTAAGCCATTCACATTAATGGAGAGTATTGATAAGTTTGGTGAAATTTGGGGTATTGAGTTTTTTGAAAGTCCAGTGGGCATTTTTAATCCTTTTGCCATTGTGGAAGTTGGAGTTTGTTCAGAAGTTTCTGAGTGAGTTTACTTTTGTAGTAGAGGATTGGGTTGGTTATTATGGAGGATAGGTCTGAGAATATCCTGAAGAGCTGGTTTGGTTATGGCAAATTTCTTTAGCATATGTATGTCATTAAAGTATATAATTTCTCCGTCGTAAATGAAACTCAGTTTAGCTGGGTACCATATCTGGGGTTGAAAGTTATTTTGCTTGGAGGAGATTAAACGTTGATGACCACCCTCTTCTGGCTTGAAAAGTTTCAGCAGAGAGATCTGAAGTCATTCTAATGTTCTTCCCTTTGAAGGTAATAGATTTCTTCTCCTGGCCGCTTTGAGAATTTTCTCCTTCATATTAACTTTAGTGAAGTTAAGTATGTTATGCCTGGGGGATGTCTTATTGGGGTTGAGTCGTGCTGGGGTTCTGAAGCTATCTGCTATCTGAATTGCAGGTTCTCTAAGCATGTATGGAAAATTCTCTTTCATAATTTCATGCAGAAGGGCCTCTGCGCCCAGTGAGGCCACTTCATCTGTTTCAGGAATTCCTATGAGATGGATATTTGCCTTCTTCGAGTTATCCCAGAGCTCTCTGAGTGAGTGATCCATTTTTGCTCTCCATTTCTCTTCCTCTTTGAGAGTTTGGGAGCATTCAAAGGCTTTATCTTCGATGTCGGAGATCCTTTCTTCTGCTTGGTCCATTCTGTTGCTAAGGGATTGTACTGTATTTTTCATATCTTTGAGGGCTGCAAATTCTTGTTTCAGTGTGTCTAAGTCTTTCGTGGTTTTGTCTTTAAATTCGTTAAATTCTTGAGACAGCTTTTGAATTTCTCCATGAATTCCTAATTCCATTTTATTAATCTTGTTTGCCATCCAAATTCTTAATTCGATTTCTAACATCTCAGCCAGTTGTTTGTGAATGGGATCTTCAATTACATCTTCCGTATCTTTCCTTGGCGGGGTTGAGCTATTCTGGTTATTCATGTTACCAGAGTTTTTCCGCTGATTCCGACCCATGATTGTTTTACTCCCTTTGATTTTCCTCTGGTGTTTTGTCGAGGACCCGCACAGTGTTGTGGCCTGAGGAACTGGGGCCCTATTTGGTTTAGAGGGGCTAAGTGGTTCTGACTTGTTTTCAGCTGGTTTCTATGTGACCGTAGTGAAACAGTTACTCTGGGTTGAAGTCTCGGCTGTGGAGAAATACCAGCAATTAAGTCACCCTGCCCACCACAGGCAACAAATGGAAAAGGAAAATCAAACCTTCCTACAACCACATACCCAGGGCACCACCTGGATAGCCCCCAGGTGAATGACTCAGTTCAAAAGGTCCAAGTCAATTGTCTCAGTCAGCAGCTGCCTCGGGTGGGAGAGTTCAAGAGGTCCCTGGGAACTGGATCACAGGGGTCTGGTGACTGCTCTAAAATGGCTTGCTCCAGTGCTGCGTGGAGTCAGGAAGAGCCACCAGTAAATAGATCAGTCTAGGAAGATTGATGCCTCCTTCCCCACCTTGCAGCTCTGTCACACCCAGTCGCTGCTAGCCCCACAGGACTGTTACCCAGTCAGTTGTCTGCAGTAAGCAGATACTCCAGGGGTTTGCACCTGCCTAAGTCACAGTGTAGTCTGTGTCCACTCGACCAGGCTGCTATTCTCTGTCTTTATCCAGCAGGGAGTGGTGTGGCCTGTCAACCTCGGGCACTTGATGGAGGCTGGAGTTGTTGACTTAGTTCCAGCCCCAACTTTAGTTTATGTTACTGGGTGAAGGGAACAACCCTGTGGGAGTTTGTTTGTGACTTTGCCAGATTCCTCTGCAGAGGAGAGGCTGATTTGAATTCCCAGAACCTGTGTCTCAGGCCCTGTCTTTAGTCCTGCAGGTTTGTATTCACAGCACGATCAGTTGTTGGCTGGAGCCTCTTGGCCTTCTTTGCCTATAGGCTGGTGCATCTTAGGCTCAGTAGAGCAGTTCTCTGGATCAGCCCCACCCTAGGAGTTTCCCAGCTCTGCGGGTGTGTTTTCTAGTCCCCGTGTTCCACCCTGGTCGGTACCATCTCAGAAAAACCCTTTACTCATGGGGCCTGTGTTTCAGTCCCAGGTCGGTTCCATGGTGGTTGCCATCTGAGAGGATGCTCATCCTCATCTGGTTGCCCAGGAAGACAGGAGGAGAGGCTATGGGATATCTGGGGGTGGGCCTTGTTATTGTTGAAGACAGCTGTTGCTCTGCACCTCGGGGCACCACCGCTCCAGTGTAATTCCCTCTCAGCTGACCATTGTCTTCTCGCTCCTTTGCTACAGAGTCAGCACTGGCCAGCTGCAGTCCAGGTCCTGTCTACACCTCTTGAGAGTTCACCCAAGAATCTGGACTCCTGAGGGGGCAGGTCTCCATATCATGGAGTGAGAGTGAGGGAGGTGTTAGGAGCTCAGGGTTGCAGGTCGTAACACCAAGCTAATTGAGACCAAATGAACAAATAAACAGATACAAAGGTTACCAGGCACATGGGCCCATAGATACAGAGACAGACGGAAACACATAAACACACAAGCAATAGCCACGACAACAGCAATATAAGAACAACTGCAATAAAAATAGTGATAATCGTAAAATAATTGAAAGAAAGGAAAAAAAGAGAGAAAAAAGTGGTGTTAGAAGGAATGTTAAGTGTGAAGAAAGAAGAAATTAAAATTAGAAGACATAGAAATAAAAAATATATCTATATAAAATGTAATAATAAAAAATTATCGAAATCTCCTCTAAGAAAATGGTGAGGAAAAATCAGACAAAAAGAAAACAACAGCAAAAAAAAAAAAAAAAACAAAAAAAACACGAAAACCAAAAAAAAAAGCCAAATAAAACAAAACAAAAAAAGGCACCAACCTCAAAAATATTCTTGTGGTAGAAATATACCTATAAATATCTATATGTGTGCTGTAGGGATCTACTTTCGCAGGAATATATTCATACTGTAATATACTTTCTGGACACCAGGTGGCGCTGTGAGTGGTTTCGAGACTTAGACCTGGTTTACAGTTTATACCATTACCATGGTAACCACCTTCCATGGCCGATCGCCATTTTGGAGTTTTCGAAAAAGTTTGTCACCTAAGAATTGTGCAACCTCGGCTGTTCTTTTCCGGACAGCACTTGTGACTGACCTTCCTACTCAGTGCAGGTGTCCACGCTTCCTAAGTCCCTCCACTCTGTTCCCAAATTTCCCTGCAAACTGGCGACTGCAATCGGCCATAAGGGGAGTGGTGTTGAGTTCGTGCTGTATCTCCTGTAGCTGGTTCCCGGGGCTTCAGCAGCCAAAGCCGGTCCACGGCTTCAGTAGTTTCGCGGCTCCAGAAGCCAAAGCTGGGTCGTAGGCTTCAAGCTGTTCCCGTGGTTGGAGTGCTTGGGGGATTTATTCTGAGTTTTATGGTTCAGAGTTTTGGATGGGCGTCCACCAGTTCGCTGCGCAGCCTGAACCACCAGCCCCTTCCAACACCTGGGGGAAAGGTGCCCGCCCTTTTGGGTAGTTCAAAATGTCTGTTTCTCAGGCAGGGTCCCTTCCCTTCAATTGTCCAACAATTTGCCCAGCTCCCTGTGGTTTTGAGTGGCTCTCCTTTTGGATACCTCCCTCAGTTCAGGATTAATTATTTGTCAATTGGATTTTGTCAGCATTTACAAGCTGTTGACCTCTGCAGGGGAGGGGCCTGCTGGCCGGCACGGCCAAGCAGGGAAGAATCTCTACAACAGAGTCTTTGATTTTAAATTACCCCTTATATATAGCAAACCACCAGTTTGCTGGGCGTCTCCAGCTGTCGGTCCACTCCAATAATCCACACACTGGGAAGGTCCAGACCGCCTTTCCTCTCACCTGGTGGCTTGGGAGAGGTGGGCTACATGTCTGTCCTGTCCTCCATCATGCTCTGCCTCCCGGCTTGTGAGATTGTTGATGTGCTCTCTTTCTGTTTTTTGAATGTAGGCATCTAAAGTGATGAATTTTCCTCTCAAAACTGCTTTTGCAGTATCACACAGGTTTTGGTAGATTGTGTCTTCATTGTTGGTATGCTCAAGGAAGTTAATGATTTCCTGTTTTATTTCTTCCTGCACCCATCTGTTATTCAACAGAAGATTGTTTAATTTCCATGCCTTTGTGTGGGGTCAAGCGATTTTGTTAGAGTTGAGTTCCACATTTAGTGCCTTATGTTCTGAGAAGATACAAGGTAAAATTTCAATTCTTTTGATTCTGTTGATATTTGTTTTGTGTCCCAGGATATGATGAATTCTGGAGAATGTTCCATGGGGTGATGGGAAGAATGTATATTCTTTATCTTTATGGTGGAGTGTTCTATATGCGTCTATCAAGCTCAGTTGTTCTAGGGTCTCATTTAAATCTCTTATATCTTTGTTGAATTTCTGTTTAGAGGATCTGTCCAGCTCCGTAAGAGGAGTGTTAAAGTCCCCTGTTATTATGATTTATCAGATATCATATTGCTCAGACTGAGTAAGGTCTGTTTCAAGAATCTGGGAGCATTTAAATTGGGTGCATAAATATTTAGAATTGAAATATCTTCTTGTTGTAGTTTTCCCTTGACCAATATAAAGTGACCATCTTTGTCTTTTTTGACTTCAGTTGGTTTAAATCCACATGTATCTGAAAATAACATTGCAACTCCTCTTTTCTTCTGAATTCCATTTGCCTGAAAAATTGTCTTCCAACCCTTGACTTGGAGCTTTAATTTGTCTTTTGAAGCCAGGTGTGTTTCTTGTAGACAGCAAATGGATGGCTTGTGTTTTTTAATCCAGTCAGCCAATCTATGTCTCTCAGTGGGGAATTCAAGCCATTAACATTTATTGAGATAATTGATACGTGTGGTAGTATTCTATTCGTCTTATTTTGTGAGAGTCCCTTGCTTAGTTTTATCTTTTGCATCAGTGTGGAGGTTAGGTTCTGTCCTTTAATTTCTGAGTTCTTACTTTGCTGCTGATCCATTGTGGTGGTCAGTGTGCAGAACAGGTTGAAGTATTTCCTGTAGAGCTGGTCTTGTTGTGAATTTCCTCAATGTTTGCATATCCGTAAATGTTTTGATTTCTCCATCAATTTTGAAGCTTAGCTTAGCAGGGTATAGAATTCTGGGCTGGAAATAGTTCTGTTTAAGTAGATTAAAGGTAGATGACCATTGTCTTCTTGGTTGGAAATTTTCATTAGAGAAGTCTGTGGTCAGTCTGTTGGATTTGCCCCTGTAGGTCAACTGGCACTTACTCCTGGCAGCTTCCAGAATCTTTTCTTTTGTCTTGACTTTGAACAGGTTCATCACAATGTGTCTTGGAGAAGCTCGGTTAGAGTTGAGTCGACCTAGGGTCTGATATCCCTCTGAAAGCAGTGTGTCAGAATCTTTGGTGATATTTGGGAAATTTTCTTTTATATTATTCTCTAGTATAGCTTCCATTCCTCTGGGGCATTCTTCTTCCCCTTCTGGGATTTCTGTAACTCGTATGTTGGAATGCTTCATAAAGTCCCATAATTCTGACAGTGAACGTTCTGCTTTCTCTCTCTTCTTTTCTGCCTCTTTTACTATCTGAGTTATCTCAAGAACTTTGTCTTCTACCTCTGAAATTCTTTCTTCTGCATGGTTTAACCTGTTGCTGATACTTTCCATTGCATCTTTAAGTTCCCTGATTGACTGTTTCAGTTCCTTCAGCTCTACTATATCCTTTTTATACTCTTCATATCATTCATCTCTTATTTCATTCTGTTTTTGGATTTCCTTTTGGTTATTTTCCACTTCAGTAGCAGTTTCCTTCATTGTTTCCATCATTTCTTTCATTGTTTTCATCATGTGTATTCTAAATTCCCTTTCTGTCATTCCTAACATTTCTGTATAGGTGGAATCCTCTGCAGTAGCTACCTCATGGTCCCTTGGCGGGGTTGTTCTGGACTGATTCTTCATGTTGCCTGGAGTTTTCTGCTGATTCTTCCTCATGAGTGATTTTTTTTATCTGTTTCCTTGCCCTAATTTTCCTTTCACTTCCTCTTGCTCTTTAAGTTCTTGTGCCTGTGGACTAAGGGTTTGATGAGTCCTTTTTGTACAGGACCAGGAGGGTGAGAAGGTTGAAGAACAAGAAAGGGATGAAAGAAAGGAGGACCGAGTGATAAGAGAAAAAAAAATACAGAATGGAGAGGGGGTGGGTAAAAGTAATATTGACAAAAAGAAGAGAGGCCCAAAAAAGGAGGGAGACAGAGCAATATAGGTGTACAGTAGGGTACTTTGACACAACCTTTAAAAGAACCCACCTTCTGGGGGTGCCCAGTTTTGTGGTTCCCTTGAGGTCAGCATCTCTTTGCTAACCTGATCAGACACAGTACCCCACCTCCACCAAGTAGAGAGGAAAGACAAAAATGCTATAAATCAAACCAAAACAAGCAAACAGAAAACTTTATGGGATAAAATTGGGTAAAAAACCAAATAATAGTGGTAGAAACACTAGCAAAAATGAAGTTCTAGTTATTGAAAAAGGGAGCAAAGGGAAATTATAATTAAACTAGAAAAATTGAGACAGAAAAAAGATCTTTACGGAAAAGGTTGAAATTGAAAAACAAAACAACATCAACAACATCAAAATAAACAAAAAAACAACCAAACCAAAAAAACACAACCAAAAACAAAGCAGTATGTATATGTTGTTGAATATTGTCTGGGCAACACGTAGTCTTCTGGGGTATGAGGTTTTAATCACAGTTCTGATAATACTGGAGGCTGCTGATTTCTCAAACCCCAGCAGGTAGACACCCTAAATCTCTCTTCAGCCCACTTAAAAGGCACTTTGAACTTGTAAACTTGCTGAGCAGAAACTTTCCCAGGAAAGGGCTTGTCACTGGAATCACTGCAGGAGTGGCTATCCACTTACCCAGTGTGCCTAAACCGGTCTCACTCTGCCCCTGAGGGTTAGGGCTACAAGGTGGCTCATACCCCACCCTTAGGCTACCCAGTTGCTAGGTTACCAGCTCCCACCCGGATTCTAGCTCTGCGACCCTAAGGGTGGAGCTTGCAGGGGAAGATCACTCACAATGGCTCCCTGTGTCCCACAGCCAAACACTATTAGCTCCATCTGGCTCAGCGGCTCAGACTGGGGCCCTAAACAATGGGCAAAGTTCTCCGCACTCCTGCTCAGGCTCTCCCCAAGGCAGTTCAACTGAGTGCCAAGTCCAAAGACACCAAAACAGTTTACAGGTAAGGCCTTTCTAGTTTGCCATCTCGCTGCTACTGAACTTACAGTTGTGAGGGGGTTTAGACCAATTCAACACATGCGACCACTTGCCATTTTTCCACTGTTTTATTCCTCCTCTTGGGGTCCAGAAGTCTCTTGCTGACTCCCTGTATCCTCACAGGGGTAATGATAGGCAGATCCCACCGGCCAGAGATGCCTGGAGTCCTATCTCCCCAGAGTCACGGTGCCCAGATGCAAGGAAGCTGTTTCTCGGCCCAAGCACAGGTGAATTTTTGCATGCTTACTTTTCAACTTATGGGAGCAGCTGTCTGCAGACAATTTAGACAGTCACCCCTTTATGCCATTAGGTGCTCTGGCCTCAGTTTGTTGTTAAACAGAATAGAAGTTGAGTGTCGGTTATGTGGTGAATTAGTTAAGCACAGATTGGTTAAGAGAGCTTCTACTGGACTCCATAAGCCTCATGTAGAAAAAGAGTGTTTGCTAGGAGATGTTCCCTTTTTGATACACTGTTTAAAAATGACTTTATCACATCTCTATTTTTCATTAATTTCCCTGGCACTATCAGAATTGTAGACTTGAGAAATAAATTTCAGAAATATTCTGATTAAATTGAAAACAGATATAGTCCATGACAGGAAAATCAAGCAATGTTTGTCATAATAAAAATGGCTACCTATAAGAGGTTATCTATATCTCACTAGTAAGTCAGTCCTTAATAGGGGTTTGGGAGTTGGGTTTGCTCTCATATGGCAAAGGCAGGAAAAGAGGCACCAGTGTTCTTGGAGAGAAATTTGCTTTTGGTCAGGGTCAGGCCAGTAGGACAAAGTCATCCTTCATCCCACTTACTCATCCACAATCTGCTGGAGTGACAAGGAAGCACTCACTTCTGGAAGGGGTAAATAGTTTGCTTGTTATGTCTGTTAAATATGCGAGAGAAAGACTCTGGAATCTGCTTTTGCAGCCCCGCTGTGACTAGGATGAGCCATGTGAATTGCCTCCCTTGCAGGAGAAGGATTGGGTGGGTAGGTGGAAACCATGCACTTGCATGTCACTCCTTGCATATGACAACGAAGAAAATAATAACTGGAAGAGAAGAGTATAAATGCAGTTTTCTCCTGTTCTACTCTGTTTTGTGCTAAATAAATGAACCAAGAATATTGAATCTTTCCAGTACTTTATATTTTATAGTCACTTTGCTCCATAGGTTTTTCTCTTGGAGTACATGAAAGACACTTGGAAAGGATGTGCTGAGGAAGACCACTGGGAATCACCAGGGCCTTGCGGACATCAGAAATGAAATGTCTTGCCCTCAGCTCTCCACAGCATTCTTTAGAGGGTAAGAACCCACTCCGTTCTCCTTTTGCTACCACTCCCACACAGACCCTATGGTTGAGAATCTGATCTCTGTGCACTGTGGCAAAATCTTGGTTTTACAAGTTTTACCTGGAAGTTTGTTCTGACTCTTCTATGATGTGTGGGTAAAAAGTGAGATCTTGATTGGAAACTTCAAAGTAGCTTAGTTCTTGAGAAACCAGTCTATGAACCAAATGGCTTCTTGGACATAAGAAGGAATGATGGAAAGAAATAAGTTTTTTTTTTTTTTTTTGCCGTTTTTGGCTGGGGTCAGGTTTGAACCTGCCACTTCCAGGCTATGGGGCTGTTGCCCTACTCCTTTGAGCAATAGGCACCTCCTGAGAAATGTCTTTTAAGGGAATCTTTGAAACATTAGGAAGGAAGTGATAGTATTATTGGGACATACTGCTTTCCTCTATTTTAAGTGTGTTAGAAATAACCTTGTGATTTATTTCTCCATCCCAAATCTGTGAGCGGGGAGGCAAATATCTTTGTGTTACTGTCCATATATAGGCTCTTAGATGTGTGAAACTTAAATGCATAGTTTTCGCACTGTAGCTAAGTGAAATATTAAGACTAGTGAAGAGGAGTTTGTGTTACAAATGGTCAAATAAATAATGCACTTTTACAAACTATGGACTGTGATATTTCCTACCGTAGTCATGACTTTTCAGTGTGTGTGGAATTTGGGGAAGTGTTACTCCCATTCTGTCCATTTTATTTTTTAAGGTAATCATCTAAGGCCATACCTTATGGTGGAAAGGAAATAGGAGGGAGAAGGGCTTTCTAAGAGATTGTCCTCAAAGGAGGACTGAGGATATTCCCTCTTCTTGCCTTATACTATGTGTTTCCTGTGCTCAACTTAGAGCTCTGACTACTCCAGTCAAGGCCACAACATGTTTGGGAAAAGCAGACCTCAAGGATGCTGAGGGCAACAATCATACCTTGTCCAGTATGATTATTAATATCAACAAACAGCAGTGGTAGTAATTTCATTACTACTGCAGCTGTTAATTATGTTCCAACATGGCTAAACACTTGATATGCAAAATTTTATCTGTTTCAATCCTTATTACAGTCCAAAGAGAAAGTTATCATTATCCCTTTATCCCTGTTACTTAAATAAAAAGACCAGGGTTTTGAGTGGTAAGGTCATTTGCTCAAGGTCACTGATCTTGGAAATGTTGGGACTAGGATTTTAATCTGGATACTCATGAGAATGTATATGTTCTGACGAATTACACTGCTTTTTACATTAAAGCTGCTAGAAAATTTTTAAAAATAAAAAATCAGTATTTCAAACAAGAGTCAAAATAAAACTAGAGAAGTACAGAGCCAGTTTACAACCTTTCTTCTTCTTGGCCCTGCAATGCTGAGTGAAAATTCCTGAGGCTTTGTTTGGAAGGAGTATTTGAAACACAATATAGGAGAAAATCTTGATGCCAGGTGTTGTCTCATGTTGGCCTTTAAACTAATAATGCTCAGGTCACCAGGACCATAGTCAGATTTATTAATCACCCATCATGTGCCAGGTGGTTCAGTCCCTTCTGTGATGAAGAGTCCTGGCTCCATAGTTGACAAGGCAGTTGCTAACATAAATGTCTTTGCTGTACCCTGGAGTCAGCTCAGTGTATGTGGCAGAGTAGAAAACTGAGGCTGGAAAAATTAAGATTCAGACTTAGAAGGTGGGGAAGAAAGGACTCAACTAGGATCTTTTGCTATCTATCTGAGGGCTAACTATACTCCTTCTTACTCCTTTGTGAAGCATGCATATACAGGTCACTCAAACCTCATACTCTTTTCCCTCACACTTTTATTCTTTTATCTGTAACAAACCTGCTTTTCTTTTCCTGTTTCTTTTTATTTGAATTTTTATTTTATTATTATTTTTATTAAGTCATAGCTATGTACATTAGTATGATCATGGGGCACCATACACTTGGTTCATAGACCATTTGACACATTTTCATCACACTAGTTAACATAGCTTTCATGGCATTTTCTTGGTTATTTTAAATGGAAAAACCCAGCTGGGAGCAGCAGTGAGCACCTGTAATCCCAGTGGCCCCGGAGGCTGAGGCACAGCCGGAGTCTGAGGTTGCAGTGAGCTCTGACACCACTGCCCTCTGCTCAGGGCATAGGGTAGAACTCTGCCTCGACAAAAAAAAAAAAAAAAAAGGCAACTGTGCGCATCTGCTCATCTTTTCCTGTTTCTTTCTGATACTTCTTTCAATTTTTTTTCATAGCACAAATAGGGTGAGTTTAAACTGCTTTTCTCTAGAGGTTGCAAATAAATGCATATTTTTTTTTCTTTTGGTCCATGGCCAGGTGCAATGGCTCATGTCTGTAATCCTAGCAGTCTGGGAGGCCAAGGTAGGTGGATTACCTGAGTTCACCAGTTTGAGACTAGCTTGAGCCAGAGCAAGATCTTGTCTCTAAAAAAAAAAAAAAAAAAAATAGTAGCCAGGCATTGTGGTGGGTAGTCCCAGCTACTTGGGAGGCTGAGACAAAAGAATTTTTGAGCCCAAGAATTTGAGGTTACTGTGAGTTATGATGACATGGCACTGTACTGAGAGTGACGAAGTGAAACTCTGTCTCAAAAAAAGAAAAAGAGAAGAGAAGAAAAAAGTACTGTCCAATTAGAATGCTCTTTGATTATAATATCTTTTCTATTTTTCCTTTTTTTTAGACCTAATCATTAAGAGACCAAGAAATTAGCATTCCAAGGGACTGTGAATGGTCTACATGGTGTTCTGTATGATGCTTTCCGCTTTCTTGAAAACATACATCTTCCTAAATTGGTATAGCATTCCACTAGTTAACCTCTTTAAATTTCTGTTCAATCTTTTCTTTTTTTTTTGATTATTTAAATTTTATTTTATTTTTTTATTAAGTCATTTGTACATACATCATGAATACATTTATGCAATTATGGGATTCAATGCGTTGACTATTTGTACAAATTGGAGTGCTTACATCCTACTGATCAACATAGCCTTCACCTCATTTACCCAATTTCAGCATTAAGACATTTGTCTTCTACACCTGATAGATCCAACTTGTACTTGCAATATGTTCTAAATCTTTTCTTTTTCAATGTGGAAAATTTTGAACATATACAGAAGTAGAGAGACTAGTATAATGAAGCCAGTGTACCCAACTTCAACAACAATCATTATGCAGACAGTATCACATCATCTATACTCACCCATCCCCAGCAATTGTATTATTTTGAAATAAATTCTAAATATTGCAGTATTTCATCTGCAAATATTTCATGTATACCTCTAGAAAGCAAGGACTATTTTAGAAAGCATAACCACAATATTACTACCATCCCTCAATAAATTAATAGTAATTCCTTAAAATAATTAAATGTTCATTCATTGTTCATATTTTGCTGGCTTTTTAATTGTTTTAGTTTGTTTATGTGAACTGGTATCCAAAAATATCCCAACTGTGTCCTTGGTTAATATATATTTTAACATGTCTTTTACTTTATAGATTTCCTGTCATCTCATTTTTTTTTCCTTATGGTTGATAAGGAAGAAACCAGCTGTTTTGCTATAGAGTTTCCATAAGGGATTTGATTCTGTGGGAATCTCCCCTACTTGTTAACTTCCAATCGTGCATTCTGTTTTTAGGGTCATCTTTCCCTCTACATCATCTGGCAATCTGGCATTAACTGTTGACATGATGAGGTCTTTGTACCGATCATTAGTTAGCCTCTGAGTTACTTCTGTTTAAAGGTTTCTGGAGAGAACTTTTCACTTTTTTTTTTTTAATTTTTGTAGTGGGGAGGGGAGACAAGATGGCGGACTGAAGCCAGCTTTCCACAGAGGCTCCTGTCCAGAAGGAGAGTTAAGGGACAAACATTTAGTAAGTTACCTTGTGGATTTGAGCTGCACCGAGAGAAGGTTGAAGAACGCACATCAACACCGCTGAGGCAAGCTGTGACCACAAGGATGCAAACAAAAGCAAAACGGCTCACTTCTGGATATTCTGAAGCCATACCCCCTGTCTTCCTGGGCAACCAGAGGAGGCCACCAGTGAGTAAAGGATTTGCCTGATGCTGCTCACAAACCCGGGAAGTTTCCAGGGCAGGGTCGACTCAGAGAGGTAATTGGACACAAACCTCCAGCAGCAAAGATGTTTGAACTCAGAACAGCCTGTCTTCTGCAGGCGATTTTAGCAGAAACAGGGACAGAATCCTGCAAAGTTGTCTGTTCTGTTCTGTCCTGTACTGTTAGCAACATCAATCAGGGGTGGGGCTAAGCCTGAGTGAACACCTCCCCCCCACCACCTGCATCAAGCACCCAGGGATGTCAGGCCTCACCTCCTCTTGCTAGATAGCAGCAGACTGCAGAGGCCTGGCAGATTTCCTTGTGATTCAGGCAGGTGCAAACCACCTGGAGTATCCGTTCACTACAGGCAACTGGGTCAGCCTTCTGCAGAGATACCAGTGACTGCGTCCAACAGAGGGGCAAAGTGGGGAAGGAGACATCAACCTTCCCAGACTGATCTATTTGCTAGGTGGCTCCTCCTGACTCCACGAAACACTGGAGTAAGCCATATCAGAGTAGTCACCAGACCCCTGTGATCCAGTTCCCAGAGACCTCTTGAACTCTCCCACCCAAGACAGGTGCCGATTGAGACAATTGATTTGGACCTTTTAAACTGAACCAATAGACTGAGGACTTTTCAGGCACTGCCCTGGGTGTGAGGTTGTAGGAAGGTTTTATTTTCCTTTTCCAATTGGTGCCAGAGGTGGGCAGGTGGGGTGACTTAATTGCTGGTTTATCCACACAGCTGAGACTTCAACCCAGAGTAAATGTTACACTAGAGTCAAACAGAAACAAGCTGAAAACAAGACAGAACCACTTCGCCCCACAACACAAGACAGGGCCCCAGTTTCTCAGGCCACAACACTGTACGGGCCCTCGATAAAGCCCCAGGTGAAAAATCAAAGGGAGAAAAATAACCATGGGGCGGAATCAGTGGAAAAACTCTGGTAACATAAATAACCAGAATAGATCAACCCCCACAAGAAAAGATACGGCAGATGTGATTGAAGATCCCATTCATAAACAACTGGCTGAGATGTCAGAAATCGAATTCAGAATTTGGATTGCAGACAAGATTAATAAAATGGAATTAGGAATTCGAGGAGAAATTCAAAAGTTGTCACAAGAATTTAATGAATTTCAAGACAAAACTACCAAAGACTTAGAAACACTGAAGCAAGAATTTACAGCCCTCAAAGATATGAAAAATACAGTAGAATCCCTCAGCAACAGAATGGAGCAAGCAGAAGAAAGGATTTCTGACATCGAAGATAAAGCCTTTGAACTCTCCCAAACTCTCAAAGAGGAAAAGAAATGGAGAGCAAAAATGGATCATTCTCTCAGAGAACTCTGGGATAATTTGAAGAAGACTAATATACAAATAATTGGAATTTCTGAAAATGATGAAATGGCCTCAATGGGCAAACAGGCCCTTCTGCATGAAATTATGAAAGAAAAATTTTCCAGACATGCCTAGAGATTCTGAAATTCAGATAGCAGACAGCTTCAGAACCCCAGCACGATTCAACTCCAATAAGCCATCTCCCAGACATATCATAATTAGCTTCATTAAAGTTAGTATGCAGGAGAAGATTCTCAAAGCAGCTTGGAGAAAGAAAACCATTACGTACAACGGGAAGAATATTAGAATAACTGCTGATCTCTCTGCTGAAACTTTTCAAGCTAGAAGAGGGTTGTCATCGACTTTTAATATCCTAAAGCAAAATAACTTTCAACCCAGGATCTTGTATCCAGCTAAACTGAGTTTCATTTATGACGGAGAAATTAAATACTTCAATGACATTCAAATGTTGAAAAAATTTGCCATAAGTAAACCAGCTCTTCAGGATAATCTCAGACCTATCCTTCACAATGACCAACCCAATCTATTTTTTTTCCTTTTTTTTTTTGACCAACCCAATCCTATACCACAAAAGTAAACTTACTCAGAAACTTTGGATCAAACTCCAACTTTCACACTGGTGAAAGGATTAAAAATGTCCACTGGACCTTTGAAAAACTCCATACCCAAAATTCGACCAGACTTATTAATATTCTCCATTAATGTGAATGGCTTAAACTGTCCTCTAAAGAGGCATAGGTTAGCTGACTGGATACAAAAACTCAGGCCAGATATTTGTTGCATACAAGAGTCACATCTTAACTTAAAAGACAAATACAGACCCAGGGTGAAAGGATGGTCATCCATATTTCAGGCAAATGGTAATCAGAAAAAAGCAGGTGTTGCAATTTTATTTGCAGATACAATAGGCTTTAAACCAACAAAAGTAAGGAAGGACAAGAAAGGTCACTTCATATTTGTTAAGGGTAATTAATACTCAATATGATGAGATCTCAATTATTAATATATATGCACCCAACCAGAATGCACCTCAATTTATGAGACATACTCTAACTGACATGAGCAACTTGATTTCCACCAGCTACATAATAGTTGGAGATTTCAACACTTCTTTGGCAGTGTTGGCTCAATCCTCCAGCAAGAAGCTGAGCAAAGAAATTGTAGATTTAAATGTAACCATCCAATATTTAGATTTAGCAGACATCTACAGAACATTTCATCCCAACAATACTGAATACACATACTTCTCATCAGCCCATGGAACTTACTCCAAAATTGACCACATCTTATGTCACAAGTCTAACCTCAGTAAATTTAAAGGAATAGAAATTATTCCATGCATCTTCTCAGACCACCATGGAATAAAACTTGAGATGAATAACAACAGGAATCTGCATATTCATACAAAAACATGAAAGTTAAATAACCTTATGCTGAATGATAGCTGGATCAAAGACGAGATTAAGAAAGAAATTGCCAATTTTTTGGAACAAAATGACAATGAATGAACTATCAGAACCCCTGGGACACCGCAAAGGCAGTACTAAGAGGGAAATTTATAGCACTGCAAGCCTTCCTCAAGAGAATGGAAAGAGAGGAAGTTAACAACTTAATGGGACATCTCAAGCAACTGGAAAAGGAAGAACATTCCAACCCCAAACCCAGTACAAGAAAAGAAATAACCAAAATTAGAGCAGAATTAAATGAAATTGAGAACAAAAGAATAATACAACAGATCAATAAATCAAAAGGCTGTTTTTTTTGAAAAGGTCAATAAAATAGATAAACCTATGGCCAACCTAATCAGAAAAAAAAAAAAAGAGTAAAATCTCCAATCTCATCAATCAGAAACGACAAAGACGAAATAACAACGGACTCCTCAGGAATCAAAAAAATCCTTAAGGAATATTACAAGAACTTTATTCTCAGAAATAAGAAAATCTGAAGGAAATTGACCGATCTTGGAAGCACGTCATCTTCCAAAACTTAGCCAGAATCAAGTGGAAATGCTGAACAGGCCCATATCAAGCTCGGAAATAGCATCAACCATACAAAACCTCCGTAAAAAGAAAAGCCCGGGACCAGATGGTTTCACATCAGAATTCTACCAAACCTTTAAAGAGGAATTAGTACCTATATTACTCAGCCTGTTCCAAAAGGTAGAAAAAGAAGGAAAACTACCCAACATGTTCTATGAAGCAAACATCACCCTGATCCCCAAACCAGACCCAACAAGAAAAGAAAATTATAGACTGATATCACTAATGAATATAGAGGCAAAAATATTCAACAAGATCCTAACAAACAGAATCCAGCAACACATCGAACAAATTATACATCATGACCAAGTTGGTTTTATCCCAGGGTCTCAAGGCTGGTTCAATATACGTAAATCTATAAATGTAATTCAGCACATAAACAAATTAATAAACAAAGAGCATATGATTCTCTCAATCGATGCAGAAAAAGCTTTTGATAATATCCAGCATCCCTTCATGATCACAACAGTTAAGAAAATTGGTATAGAAGGGACATTTCTTAAACCGATAGAGACCATCTACAGAAAACCCACAGTCAATATCATTTTGAATGGAGTTAAACTGGAATCATTTCCACTCAGATCAGGAACCAGACAAAGTTACCCATTGTCTCCATTGCTTTTTAACATTGTAATGGAAGTTTTAGCCACCACAATTAGGGAAGAAAAGGCAATCAAGGGTATCCATATAGGGTCAGAAGAGATCAAACTTTCTCTCTTCGCAGATGATACGATTGTGTATCTGGAAAACACTAGGGACTCTACTACAAAACTCCTAGAAGTGATCAAGGAATACAGCAGCGTCTCAGGTTACAAAATCAACATTCATAAATCGGTAGCCTTTATATATACCAACAATAGTCAAGTTGAAAAAGCAGTTAAGGACTCTATCCCATTCACAATAGTGCCAAAGAAGATGAAATACTTGGGAATTTACCTAACAAAAACATGAAAGATCTCTATAAAGAGAACTATGAAACTCTAAGAAAAGAAATAGCTGAAAATGTTAACAAATGGAAAAACATACCATGCTCATAGCTGGGAAGAATCAACATTGTTAAAATGTCCATACTACCCAAAGCAATATATAATTTCAACACAATCCCTATTAAAGCTCTGCTGTCATACTTTAAAGATCTTGAAAAAACAATACTTCGTTTTATATGGTATCAGAAAAAAACTCGAATAGCCAAGACATTACTCAGAAATAAAAACAAAACAGCAGGAATCACGCCACCAGAACTCAGACTTTACTACAAATTGATAGTGATCAAAACAGCATGGTATTGGCACAAAAACAGAGAAGTAGATGTCTGGAACAAAATAGAGAACCAAGAGATGAATCTAGCTACTTACCATTATTTGATCTTTGACAATCCAATTAAAAACATTCAGTGGGGAAAAGATTCCCTATTTAACAAATGGTGCTGTGTGAATTGGCTGGCAACCTGCAGAAGACTGAAATTGGACCCACACTTTTCACCATTAACTAAGATAGACTCTCAATGGATTAAAGATTTAAACTTATGACATGAAACTATAAAAATACTAGAGGAGCGTGCACGGAAAACCCTTGAAGAAATCGGGCTGGGCGAGTATTTTATGAGGAGGACCCCCCGGGCAATTGAAGCAGCTTCAAAAATGAACTACTGGGACTTGATCAAACTAAAAAGCTTCTGCACAGCCAAGAACACAGTAAGTAAAGCAAGCAAACAGCCCTCAGAATGGGAGAAGATATTTACAGGTTGTATCTCCGACAAAGGTTTAATAACCAGTATCCACAGACAACTCAAACGCATTAGCAAGAAAAAAACAAGGGATCCCATCGCAGGCTGGGCAAGAGATTTGAAGAGAAATTTCTCTGAAGAAGACAGGCGCACAGCCTTCAGACATATGAGAAAATTCTCATCATCTTTAATCATCAGAGAAATGTAAATCAAAACTACTTTGCGATATCATGTAACTTCAGTGAGACTAGCCTATATAAGAAAATCTCAAAACCAGAGATGTTGGCGTGGATGTGGAATAAAGGGAGCACTTCTACACTGCTGGTGGGAGTGCAAATTGGTACATTTATTTTGGAAAGATATATGGAGAAGACTTAGAGATCTAAAAATAGATCTGCCATTCAATCCTGTAATTTCTCTGCTGGGTATATACCCAGAAGACCAAAAATCACATCATAACAAAGATATTTGTACCAGAATGTTTATTGCAGCCCTATTCATAATTGCTAAGTCATGGAAAAAGCCCAAGTGCCCATCGATCCACCAATGGATTAATAAATTGTGGTATATGTACACCATGGAATATTATGCAGCCTTAAAGAAAGATGGAGACTTTACCTCTTTCATGTTTACATGGATGGAGCTGGAACATATTATTCTTAGTAAAGTATCTCAAGAATGGAAGAAAAAGTACCCAATGTACTCAGCCCTACTATGAAACTAATTTGGGGCTTTCACATGAAAGCTATAACCCAGTTACAACCTAAGAATAGGGGGAAAGGGGAAAGGGAGGTGAGGGAGGGGGCTGGTGGGTAGAGGGATGGGGATTGGTGGGATTACATCTGCCATGCATCTTACAGGGGTATATGCGAAACTTGGTAAATGTAGTATGTAAATGTCTTGGCACAGTAACTGAGATAATGCCAGGAAGGCTATGTTAACCATTGTGATGAAAATGTGTCAAATGGTCTATGAAGCTAGTGTATGGTGCCGCATGATCATATCAATGTACACAGCTATGATTTAATAAAAATAAAATAAATCAATAAAAATAAATCAATAAAATAATTTTGGTAGTGGTTTTCAACAAATCTTTGATTTTACTGTTCTAGTTCTACTTCATATGTAACTTTTTAAATTTTAGATTAATATGAGTGTACAAATCTTTAGGTTACACGTTTTCATTTCTAAGGTAAAGTTCAAGTTATAATTGAAGTCGAGCCTTTCACCCAGTGGTATGCTGAACACCTTCACATTGAGATCAAACATTTTTAATAAGAACACATAACAATGAAACCCATTCTGATTTAAGTGAGATGCTGCCAGTTGACTAAATAGGAGTGATTCAAAAGAGTACAATAAAAAAAAAAAAAGAAAAATCCAAAGATATAATTTAAAACTTTGGATGATATTTCCCTAAAAAAAAAAAAAGAAAAAAAAAGAGTACAATGTAACACCCTTTACTACTATTCAGGATGTTTCTGAAATGACTATTAACATGCACTGGGACCAAATCAGTCAAACCATTCTTCTATCAGGCTTGTTTTTTGATAGATAATCTCTCTCAGTTAGACCAACAGTCAGTGGCTCAGGTGTGAACATATGTGTGTGTGCATATTTGTATGTGTGTATTTAAGAAACTGGTGCTTCAAACTTTTTTGCATATTAGGGTGTGAACTTTTGTTCCCTAAACTCATGGTATAGTTGGTTTCTGTGAATTATATAAAAAGGACAATAAACACTCATGCAATTACCCTTTTCAACCTATACATGTGTTAGTCTCTGTGTAGGAGAATTATAAACATGTATACTTACATTCCCTAGATGTTTGTTGTCATGGCATAGGTTCTTTGTATAGATCAAAACATGTATTTAGGAATAGAGGCATTCTGGGAAGATGGAACTGACATAAAATTATTGAATTTTCTTGAATGTCTTCTTTAACACAGACAGACAATAGCATAATTTAAATCACATGGGTAACACTTAAAATAAAACCAATAGGAAATTCTCCTTAACCCCAAAATGCATCCAAGTAGAGAAAAGCCTAAAAGCTCTGAAACTTACATGGGATCAGTCTCTGTGCAGGAAGAACCAAAAGGGAAAGAATGGAGCATTCAGTGAATCAGAGAAGTGGAGAACCCAGAGTATTTCCAAATACTCACTGGAAAGTGCAGGGGAACAATTTGAAAATAGCAAATTAAACTTGGACAGAATTTCCCACTCCAAAACAGTGGGCTCATAGTGAGGTCTCCAGAGTGTGAAGCAGTCTGGATCCTGGGAACTCTAGAAATTTATGAGAACAGTGCCTCACAAAGAAGAAAAATTTTTGGGAGTGGAATCAAAATTAACTAAGAACTGGACAGTAGAAACAGTGCAAAGAGAATATACAGAAAAAAATGTGGGATGGGGGTAATAAAGCAAGTAAATATCAAAGAGAAAATAATCACATTTTCTTAATATTACCCAAAAACAACAAAAAAGAAAGCTTTCTGAAGTTAGAAAAGCTATTTTGAGCCAAGTTTTTTTTTTTTAAATTCAAGAACCTAATTTCACATAAAAGAAAATAAAAAGGTCAAATCTCATATAAATCATTATAAGCAAAAAGAGACAGAAGCAAAATAACATCCTCAAATACAACGAAAGAATGCTCAAAAGTCATGTTTATAAATACTAAAGGAAGGAATTCAAACATATACACAAAATATGAAAGAATAGCACAAATCAAGCTGGGTGCTGTGGTTCCCGTCTGTAATCATAGCAGTTTGGGAGGTGAAGGTGGGAGGATGGTATGAGGATAGGAATTCAAGACTAGCCTGAAGCAAGATTGAGAACCCACCTCTATAAAAAATAGAAAAACTAGCTATATATAGTAGAAAATACCTATAGTCCTAACTACTCAGGAGGCTGAAGCAACAAGGTTGCTTAAACCCAGGTATTTGAGGTTGCAGTGAGCTATAATGATCCCACTGCATTCTAGCCCAGTTGACAGACAGAGACCATGTCTCAAAAACAAACAAAGAACAACAAAAAGCACAAATCAGAATTTAAAAATTCATAAAAGTTGTAGCATAACTCAGAAAAGAATTTGAAATTAAAGAAAAATAATTTCAGAAAAAATGACTAAAAGAAGATACACAAGAAAATAAATGCAGCAGATTATACCTTAAGGTAAATAGAACTGAAAAAAAGGAAAATTTAAGAAAGAAATGGCAACTGTGATAAAAGGAATTCTGTAAAAGTGACAAATATTGAAGATAGGCAAAGAAGGACCAACATCTAGACAAAGTCCTTGAGAAACATAATTAAAACAAGAAAACAGAGCAAATATTAAACCATAAGTTTTGTGAAACTAAAATAAAAGCTTTGGACTACACATTAAAAAATCACATTGTGTACTTAAGTATATCCTTTTGGAATGGCAAACACCAACACATATTATCCTAAATTTACTTGAATTAAAGTAAAACAAATCAAAAATTTCCCTTAGACATCTTGACAAAAAGATAAAAGTGATTTATAAGAAAAAAATATTAGATTTTCATTGGATTTCTCAATATCAGCACTTTGTGCTAGAAGAAAATGAAATAACATATTTAATAGAATAAAAAAAGGGAATGTAAGCCAGATATTTTGTATCAACCAAAATTTATTTTCCAGTAAAAATGGCATAGAAAAAAATTCTATGAACATGCAAGAACTCAGAAAATATTGTTATTGTGTGGCATTTCTGCTACAGAACAAACTTCAGACAATCAAAATGACTAGAAAGACATTAACACAAATACTGATGGTGGGAATCAAATATATATTTACTTATAGAATTTAGAACAAAGAAGGAGTAAAAAGGGAGAGAGTATAATAATGACTATATGTTCCTATAATGTACATATAGTAAAATACAAAAAAAAAAAATTGAGGGCAGATTGGAGAAAGCAAATGAAAAAGAAGTTTTCATTGTTTTAGTATCAGATTTTTTTTTTTTTGACTGCTGAGTATTTAATATGGGATAAATCATGGTCTATTTCAATTCTATCATTCCTTGTGTCCTTGAAAAGGATGAGTCTTGATCCAGAAGAAAGGAAATACAGATGCAATACAAAAGGAATTTTTAGAGAAACCTATGGATATGTGTGTGTGTGTATTAGCATGTGTATATCAGTATGAAATATCATTATGGATTTGTGAAATACTTTATCTCTAAAATTATAAGGTTAAATACATATTTATAGCTCTGTCTCATGGAAAGTTCTACAAACTATGGCTGAACAAATAGCAATGAGTTCTCTTAGTGAAAGACTATAATCTTATAGAATCCAGGGGTTCTTGGAGATTCCAATTCTGGTACAAGAAATGTACAAAATGAACTCGAAACATCTTTTCATCTAGATCACAGAGAACCTATGAAAGTCTATGAAGTTTGCATTAGAGCACACAGGAGGTAACTTTATGAGGCTTCCACTAGCCAAAATGGAAAATTTGAACCACAATAAGAATAATTTTAATTGATAAAACTCAGCAGTTTGCTGGAGTCTATAAATTCATAATAACAAGATTTTAATTTGCAATTTTTGAAGGGCAAAGGAGGATAAATTTATCATCTTAAAAACCTAGGATAAAACAAGTCAAGCATTTTTTTGTTTTTCCTACATGAATGTAACTTATAGGCCACCAAATAGTAGATGATAAGAAGCATTTTAGGGGCGGCGCATGTGGCTCAGTGAGTAGGGCGCCGGCCCCATATGCCGAGGGTGGTGGGTTCAAACCCAGCCCCGGCCAAACTGCAACAAAAACATAGCCCGGCGTTGTGGCGGGCGCCTGTAGTCCCAGCTACTCGGGAGGCTGAGGCAAGAGAATCATGTAAGCCCAAGAGTTAAGAGGTTGCTGTGAGCCGTGTGACGCCACGACACTCTACCCGAGGGCAGTAAAGTGAGACTCTGTCTCTACAAAAAAAAAAAAAAAAAAAGAAGCATTTTAATATTCTATTTAAAGGTGGGACCTGTTGCTCAAGGAGTAGGGTGCCAGCCCCATATACTGGAGGTGGTGGGTTCAAACCCAGCCCCGGTGAAAAACTCCAAAAAAGAAAAAAATTCTATTTAATATTTAATATTACTACTACAACTTAAAGCTAGTAAGTGAAAAAAAAGTAGAATTATAATATTATAATTGAGGGATGTAGTCACTGAACACTAGTAACATCAGAGAAAAAGAAGCAACCAAACATAGTGGGCCTCCTGTTCCAAAAAATGCCACCACCATCTACATTTTTGCTCAAATAATTAAACCCAAGCCTAGTCCATTTTATAGAGTCAGCTGCCCATTTGTAGAAAATGCAGAGTTCAGAGGAACATGTTAAACTGCACGGTGAGTTGTCAAATAAAACCATAACTGGACATTACAGCAGTAATAACATTTTATTCAAAAACTACTGTAATAGGGGGAAAGATACTTTAGTCTCTTTAGCCAAGCTCAATTCTGAATACCAGAAAGATAAATGGGGATTTATAGCCAGAAAGCAGAATGAGGGGGTCATATACAGAAAATTACTAAGTGGTGACATCAAGGGTAGGGGAATTCTTGCTAAAATGTCTTAATAGGATTCTTACTGAAAACGTCAGAGTGATTAGATATTGTTGTGGCTTGAGGGTGTTCCCTTCAAAACTTATGTTGAAATTTGATTCCAAATTTGAAAGTATTGGAAGGTGGGGCCTAGTGGGATGCTGGTGCCATGCTCTTGGACTTTCCAGCCACTAGAACCATGAGCTAAGTAAACCTCTTTTCTTTATAAATTTCCAAATCTCAGATATTTTATTATAGCAACACAAAATAGACTAAGACAGATGTCAAGGGTGAGGGATGAGAAATCTCGTCAGATATTGAGAGTGGTCAAATATAAAAAATGGGGAATTAATTCTCACTAACCTGACTCAACAGGATTCTTGCCACAACTAGGCTGGCCAGGCCAGAGAAGGAGACTGTGAAACAAGGCCCAGTCAAAAAGAGGGCTCAGAGGAGCCTGATTTTGGTTCAGGAGGGAGTCTTGGAGTATGCAGTCAGCTACATCTGGATTGTGGGAAACTACAGGTTAAATGCCTTTGGCTTTTCAACACAAAAATTATAGAAAAAGAAAGGAATGGAGGCTGATCTATATATCAGAATAAATTTAAATGATAAATTATTAAAAATAATAAATAGGCAGTGATGAACTAGTGAGACTAAGGATGTAAACAATGGTTGAGCAGTATCCCTGCAAAGTGTATAACCAAGTCCTTACCCTCTAATAATTGTGGATGTAACATTTAAAAATAGGATCTTTGCAGATGTGATTAAGTTAAGGGTCTTAAAATGAGATCATCCATGATTTAAATGAGGTCCCTTCATCTACTGATTTGGTATTCTTATGAGAGAAAGGAGAGGGAGGAAAAGGCCATGTGATGACAGAGACAGAGATCGGAGGGCAGACAGTCACAAGTCAAGAAATGCCAAGGATTTCCAGCAGTCACCCGAGGTTAGGAAAAAAGGCATGAAATGGATTTTCCTTTGGAGCCTCCAGAGGAAACTGCCCTACCAATGCGTTGATTTCGGACTTTTGAGTTCCAAAACTGAGGGAGAACAACTTTCTGTTATTTTATGCCGCCTACTTTGTTGTAATCTTTTTATAGTAGCCTTAGAAAATGAATACACGTGTGTATATCAAGAAATATGGGCCTCTTGCCAGCCAGGCCTCTGCATGCCCGCCCAGGCCAGGGATTCTGCCAACAACTGCCTGGCCTCATGCCTTGTGCCCACCGGGCCTTTGCATGCCTGCCCCAGCCAGAGAATCTGCCAGTAACCGCTCGGCCTCATGCCCCGCGCCCACCAGGCCTCCGCCCACCCTGGCCAGGAACTCTGGGAGCCGTGCAACCTGCGTCCTCCCTCCCATCCCCTCCTTGCCTCTGCACCAGCCCCCCTGTCTGGCCAGGGACTCTGGAAGCCACGTGACCAGTGCCCTGCCTCCAGAGTCCTCCCTGCCTCTGCACAGAGCCCTCCTCCTGGACAGAGACTTCTGGAGCCCCGGGCTCTCTGTGCCAAGTACTCCCAGAACCATGTGCACCACCCCCTGCCCCGTTGCTGGATCTGGGTGTGCCACACTCCGGAGCTGCTCCCACAGCCATAGCTCCCTGGCTGGGGCAGTCCTAGAGGACCTACACAGGGTCACTCCCTAAAAAGATCCAGCAAAAATAGAGTAATCCTGCTGGGGTCTAATCATGGAGATAAACCTCCCCAACTCTGAGGAAGGCTAGAGGCAATGGTAAAAAACAATAATGGGGCAGAATCAATGGAAAACCTTCGACATTATGAATAATCAGAGTAGATCAACTCCCCCAAGGAACAACAAAGAAGACACAGAACATGATCCCATGCATAAAAAAATGGTTGAGATGTTAAAAATCAAATTCAGAATCTGGATAGCAAATAAGATCAAATTAGAATTTCAAGCAGCAATCCAAAAGATATCTCAAGAATTCAGTGAATCCAAAGACAAAATGACCAAAGATTTTGATATATTGAGACAAGAAGTTGCAGCTCTCAAAGATCTGAGAAATACGGTAGAATCCCTCAGTAACAGAATGGAACAAGCAAAAGAAAGAATTTCTGACTTTGAAGACAAAGCTTTCAAATGCTCCCAAACTTTCAAAGAGGAAGAGAAATGGAGTGCAAAAATTGATCACTATCTCAGAGAGCTCTGGGATAATTTGAAGAAAAATAATATTTGCCTTATAGGGATCCCCGAAAGCATCAAAGTGGCCTCACAAGGCACAGATTATCTTCTTCATGAGATTATGAAAGAGAACTTTCCAGACATGCCAAAAGATTCTGAAATTCAGATATCAGACAGTTTCAGAACATCAGCATGACTCAACCTGAATAAGACATCCCCCAGATACATCATAATCAATTTCACTAAAGTTAATATGAAGGAGAAAATTCTGAAAGCAACCAGACATAGGAAAACCATAAACTACAAGGGGAAGAATATTAGAATAACTACAGATCTCTCTGCTGAAAACTTTCAAGCTAGAAGAGGATGGTCATTGACTTACAATCTCCTAAAACAAAATAACTTTCATCAGAGGATCCTGTATCCAGCTAAACTGACTTTCATTTAATGAATTAATTTTATTTAATTAATTTAATTAATTTCATGGAGAATTAAATACTTTAATGACATTCACACGTTGAAGAAATTTGCCATAACTAAACCAGCTCTCCAGGATATTCTCAGACCTATCCTCCATAATGACCAGTGTAATCCTCTACCACAAAAGTAAACTCACACAGAAACTTTTGAACAAATTCCAACTTCCACAGTGGTGAAAGATTAAAAATGTCCACTGCACTTTCAAAAGGCTTATCAAATTTCTCAATTAATGTGAATGGTTTAAACTGTCCTCTGAAGAGGTGCAGGTTGGGTGACTGGACATAAAAACTCTGGAGAGATATCTGCTGCATACAAGAATCTCTTCTTACCTTAAAAGATAAATATAGACTCAAGGTGAAGAGATGGTCATCTATATTCCAGGCAAATGGAAGCAGAAAAAAGCAGGTGTTGAAATCCTATTCACAGATATAATAGGCTTTAAACCAACCAAAATAAGGAAGGATAAGGATGAACACTTCATATTTGTTAAAGGTAATACTCAATATGATGAGATTTCAATTATTAATGTTTATGCACCCAACCAGAATGTGCCTCAATTTATAAGAGAAACTCTAACTAACAGACATGAGTAAGTTGATTTCCTCCAGTTCCATAGTAGTCAGAGATTTTACCATCCCTTTAGCAGTGTTAAATAGATCCTCCAAAAAGAAGCTAAGCAAAGAAATTTTAGATTTAAACTTAACCATTCAACATCTGGATTTAACAGACATCTACAGAATATTTCATCCCAACAAAACTGAATACACATTCTTCTCATCAGCCCATGGAACATATTCCAAAATCAGTCACATCCTAGATCACAAGTCTAACCCCAGCAAATTAAAAAAAATTAGAAATTATTCCTTGCATCTTCTCAGATCATCATGGAATAAAAGTTGAACTCAATAACAACAGGAATCTGCATACTCATACAAAAACTTGGAAGCTAAATAACTTTATGCTGAAGGATAGATGGGTCATAGACAAGATTAAGAAGGAAATTATCAAATTTTTGGAACAAAATGACAATGAAGACACAAATTATCAGAACCTCTGGGATACTGCAAAGGCAGTGCTAAGAGGAAAATTTATAGCACTGCAAGCCTTCCTCAAGAAAACAGAAAGAGAGGAAGTTAACACCTTAATGGGACATTTGAAGCAACTAGAGAATGAAGAAAATTCCAACCCCAAACCCAGCAGAAGAAAAGAAATAACCAAAATTAGAGCCGAATTAAATGAAATTGAAAACAAAAGATTATATGACAGATCAATGAATCAAAAAGTTCAGAGAAGTTTCTCTTCAAGTCCCTTGCCCAGCCTGAGAGGGGATCACTTGTTCTTTTCTTGCTAATACGTTTGAGATCACTGTGGATTCTGGTTATTAAACCTTTGTTGGAGACATATCCTGCAAATATCTCCCCCCATTCTGAGGGCTGTCTGCGTGCTCTACTTACTGTGTTCTTGGCTGTGCAAACGGCCTACAGACACATGAAAAAATGCTCATCATTGTTAACCATCAGAGAAATTCAAATCAAAACTACTTTGAGATATCATCTAACTCCAGTAAGAATAGCCCACATCACAAAATCCCCAAACCAGAGATGTTGGCGCGGATGTGAAGAAAAGGAAACACTTCTGCACTGCTGGTGGGAATGCAAACTAATACAGTCCTCTTGGAAAGCTGTTTGGAGAATACTTAGAAATCTAAAAACAGATGTGCCATTTGATCCTATAATTCCTCTACTAGGTATATATCCAGAAGACCAAAAATCACATCATAACAAAGATATTTGTACCAGAATGTTTATTGAAGCCCAATTCATAATTGCTAAGTCATGGAAAAAACTTAAGTGCCCGTCGACTCATGAATGGATTAATAAATTGTGGTATTTGTACACCATGAAATATTATGCAGCCATAAAGAAAGATGGAGACTATACCTCCTTCATGTTTACATGGATGGAGCTGGAAAATATTCTTCTTAGCAAGGTATCCAAAGAATGGAAGAAAAAGTACCCAATGTACTCAGCCCTAATATGAAACTAATTTATAGCTTTCATAGGAAGGCTACAACCCAATCTCACTACAAGAATATGGGGAAGGAGGCAAGGGAGGGCCGGGGAGGTGGAAGTAGGGTGCAGGGAGGGTGATTGGTGGATCCACACCTAGTGTGCATCTTGGAAGGGTGCAGGTGAAGTTTGCTAAGTAAAGAGTATAAGGGCTTGAACACAATAATTGAGAAAATGCCATGAAGGCTATGTTAAATAGTTCGGTGAAAATATTTCAGACTGTATATGGAACCAGAACACTGTACCTTATGATTGCATTATTGTACACAGCTATGATTTAATAAAAATTAATAAATAAATAAAAAATAAATGAAAATGTTGGTTTTTATAAAAGGTCAATAAAATAGATAAAACTTTGGCTAACCTAACCAGGAAAAAAAGAGTAAAATCTCTAATTTCATGAATCAGAAAAGGTAAAGATGAAATAACAATGGACCCCTCAGAATTCAAAAAATCCTTAACAAATATTACAAGAAACTTTACTCTAAGAACTATAAAAATCTGAAGGAAATTGACCAATACTTGGAAGCACTCGACCTATGAAGACTTAGCCAGAACCAAGTGGAAATATTGAAAAGGCCTATATCAAGTACTGAAATAGCATAAACTATACAAAATCTTCCTAAAAAGAAAAACCTGGGACCAGATGGCTTCACGTCAGAATTCTACCAAACTTTTAAAGAAGAACTAATACCTATATCACTAAACCTCTTCCAAAATATACAAAAACAAAGAATACTACCCAACACATTCTATGAAGCAAACCTCACCTTAATCCCTAAACCAGGGAAAGACCCAACAAGAAAAGAAAATTATAGACCAATATCACTAATGAATATTGATGCAAAAATATTCAAGAATATCCTAACAAACAGAATCCAGCAACACATCAAACAAATTATACATCATGACCAAGTCGGTTTTATCCCAGGGTCTCAAGGCTGGTTCAATATATGTAAATCTATAAATGTAATTCAGCACATAAACAAATTACAAAACAAAGATCATATGATTCTCTCAATTGATGCAGAAAAAGCTTTTGATAATATCCAGCATCCTTCATGATCAGAACACTTAAGAAAATTGGTGTAGAAGGGACATTTCTTAAACTAATAGATGCCATCTATAGCAAAACCACAGCCAATATTATATTGAACGGAGTTAAATTGAAATCATTTCCACTTTAATCAGAAGCCAGGCAAGGTTGCCCATTGTCTCCATTGCTCTTTAACATTGTCATGGAAGTTTTAACCATTGCAATTAGGGAAGAAAAGGCATTCAAGGGTAACCAGAAAAGATCAAACTTTCACTCTTCACAGATGATATGATTGTATATATGGAAAACACCAGGGATTCTACTACAAAACTTTTAGAAGTGATCAAGGAATGCAGCAATGTCTCAGGCTACAAAATCAACACCCATAAATCTGTAGCCTTTATGTATACCAACAATAGCCAAGCCGAAAAACAGTCAAGGACTCTATTCCTTTCACAGTAGTGCCAAAGAAGATGAAATATTTGGGAGTTTACCTAACAAGGGACATAAAAGATCTCTACAAAGAGGACTATGAAACTTTAAGAAAAGAAATAGCTGAAGATGTTAACAAAGGGAAAAACATACCATGCTCATGGCTGGAAGAATCAGCATTGTTAAAATATCTATACTACCCAAAGCAATATATAATTTTAATGCACTTCCTATTAAAGCTCCAATGTCATATTTTAAAGATCTCAAAAAAATAATACTTCATTTTATATGGAACAGAAAAAAATCTCGAATAGCCAAGACATTACTCAGAAATAAAAACAAAGCAGGAGGAATCACACTACCAGACCTGAAACTGTACTATAAGCAGATAGTGATCAAAACAGCATGGTACTGGCACAAAACAGAGAAGTAGATGTCTGGAACAGAATAGAGAACCAAGAAATGAATCCAGCCACTTACTGTTATTTGATCTTTGACAAGCCAATTAAAAACATTCAGTGGGGAAAAGACTCCGTATTTAACAAATGGTGCTGGGTGAACTGGCTGGTTACCTGTAGAAGATTGAAACTCGACCCACACCTTTCACAATTTACTAAGATAGACTCTCACTGAATAAAAGATTTAAACTTAAGATATGAAACTATAAAAATACTAGAGGAAAGTGCAGGGAAAACTCTTGAAGGAATCAGCCTGGGTGAATATTTTATGAGGAGGACTCCCCAGGTAATTGAAGGAGGGATCTGATCAAACTAAAATGCTTCTGCACAGCCAAGAATATAATTAAGTATAGCAGGAGACAGCCCTCAGAATAGGAGAAAATATTTGCAGGCTATACCTCCAAGAAAGGTTTAATAACCAGAATGCACAGAGAACTCAAATGCATTAGCAAGAAAAGAGCAAGTGATCCCATCTCAGGGTGGGCAATGGACTTGAAGAGAAACTTCTCTAAAGAAGACAGGCACACAGCCTTCAGACACATGAAAAAAAGCTCATCATCCTTAATCATCAGAGAAATGAAAATCAAAACTACTGTGAGATATCACCTAACTCCAGTAAGATTAGCCCACATAATAAAATCCCAAAACCAGAGATGTTGCCGTGGATGTGGAGAAAAGGGAACACTTCTACACTGCTGGTGGGAATGCACACTAACACGTTCCTTTTGGAAGTATGTTTGGAGAATACTCAGAGATCTAAAAATAGACCTACCACTCGATCCTATAATTCCTTTACTAGGTATATACCCAGAAGACCAAAAATCACAATATAACAAAGACATCTGTATCAGAATGTTTATTGCAGCCCAATTCATAATTGCTAAGTCATGGAAGAAGACCAAGTTCCCATCGAACCACGAATGGACTAGCAAATTGTGGTACATGTATACCATGGAATATTATGCAGCCTTAAAGAAAGGTGGAGACTTTACCTCTTTCATGTTTACATGGATGGAGCTGGAACATATTCTTCTTAGCGAAGTATCTCAAGAATGGAAGAAAAAGTATCCAATGTACTCAGTCATACTATGAAGCTAATTTATAGTTTTCACATGAAGGCTATAACCCAACTATAACACAAGAATCTTGGGAAAGGATCAAGGGAAGGGAGTGGGATGTAGGGAGGGTACTTGGTGGGGCCACACCTACGGTGCATCTTAGAATGGGTACAGGTGAAATTTACTAAATGCAGAATACATATGTCTTTATACAATAACTAAGAAAATGCCGTGAAGGCTATGTTAAACAGTTTGATGAAGATATTTCAGATTGTATATGAATCCAACACATTGTACCCCTTGACTGCACTAATGTACACAGCTATGATTTAATAATAATAAAAAGAAGAAATATAAATAAGTGATTACTATGCAAGTTAGAATTATTTTCTTGGCAGCAATGAGGCTGGGATTAGGAAGAGGAACCTGGAAGTCTTCTGTGGAGGCTGAAAATTTCTGTTCTTGATACGTTGTGGAAACAATGGCATTTCCTTTATGGCAATTCTTGAGTTCTACAGTTATTTTATGTGGTTTTGGTTTCTGGGATCTATTTTTCATAGAAAAGATTTTAGTGTCCACATCTAATCCATATGGCTTCCCCCATATAAAATTCTTGCCATTCTTTCCAGAAAAAAATTACATTTGTCTGATAATTTATTCTTGAGTATTCATGTTAATTATATCTTCTATTTTTTGCCAATTACTATTTTGTCATTATTTCTTATCTTCCAATTATCAAAAATATTATTAACTCACTTTATTTATCACTTGTTTATCCTCCTCTACCTATTTTTAAAAAGCACTTTTTAAAATGTCAGTTTAGAAGAAATCAGCCCAGCAATGGATGGCACTTCCCTTTCTTTATTTGAGTATGCTATTTCAAAAAGCAATCTGGTACCACATCCTTCCTCAGTCCAATTTAATGTTTTAACTCCATCATAAATGATGCATACTCTATATCATAGTTGACCTTTTAAAATATATTATCAAAACAGAGACCAGAAATAGCATTAAGCTTTTCTCCTTGGGTTTTTAATATTATCTATAGCCTGTTTTCATCTTCTACCTCTTGAAAACTACCTGTTTTCTCATACGGACTTAATCATTCAAAATCTCACTTTCAATTTTATTATTCTTTCTAGACTATCAAAGTATTGCAATGATGGTGGTTTGGGGGGATTTTTAATAAACAGATACCAACAGATTAGGATCTTATTAAACAAATAATTCTTTCGTTTCTTCCTTGTGCCAGGTCTTAGGCTAAGTGCTATGTTGGTACTTGATTAATCAGCATCATTGTAACAATAATCCCCAAATCTCAGTATCTTATAATAATAAACATTATTTCTCATTCATGTTACATGTTGACTACTGTGTCTCTGTGTCCTACATGTCCTCATTCCAGGACCCAGATTAAAGGAACAGGCCCTATTTGCCATTCTTTTGCCAGAAGGAATGAGTAAGGGAGCTAGAAAAACTTCACAATGCTTTTTAAAGCTTCTTCCTGAATGTGGAATATGTTATGTTTGCTTTTATTCCATAGTCTAAAGCATATCTCTTGGTCATCCAGAGCATCATTAGGATGGGAAAATATATTCTTTTTCCTCATGGAAGGCATTGTCCAGGATTTACATTTCTTTTATAATAAAGGGAAGGGAGGGAATAATTGGGAAAAAATAATACCATCTTCCATAGTTACAAGGTTAATCAGAAAGTGATCCTGTCTTCTAGGCACTTCTAGTCTAGCAGGGGAGCAAAAACATACAAATGAACAGCTGAGCATTTAGACAACTGTAATAGGAACCTCAGCAAAGAAAGAGAGAGAATGTGTGTGTGCTCAGAGGAGGGATCAAGACAAAGTTCACCTGAAGGTAATCAGGGAAGGATTCTTGGAGGGGATATGTTATTTAGTTGATCTTACTGAAAATAGTGCAGTTTGAACAAGGAGACAAAGGAAACAGGAAACAGTATGAATAAAAGCATAGCGGTGGGGGGGGGATGGAGGTTTATGGGAGGATGGGGTAGAAAATTTTCAAAAAATATGGGTAGAGATGTAGTGAGAATATTGTAAATAGTGGAAGTATAGGAAGTTTAATAATTTTCCCTGCAGCAAAGAGAAGCTGCTGACCACTTTTATTTGAAGCAGTGACATAACTGAAGTTGTGCTTTGGGAATCTGAATCTCATAGCATTACAGTGCAGAGGGAAATATGGTGTTGTAGGAGGAGGGAAAACAGAACAAGTTAGGAACAAGCTCAAGTGGCAAGCTTCTGTAGTTATCCTGATAAGATGTATAAAAGCCTGAAGCAGAGCTGTGTGTATGGGAAAGGAATGAAGGAGATGGATGCAAGTTATTTTATAGAGATGAACTTACAGTTTAGATATTCTCTTGGATCCAAGAGGTTGGCATTAAAGTCGGTATCAAGGCTCACAACTGAGAAGCCCAGGAATATAACAGCATCACTTTCAGACCAAGGGAAACTTGGGAATGTTCCAAGGGGAACATTGGGTTTAGGAGGAAAAAGTTTGAGCTAGTGTTAGAAATATTTAGCCTGAGATTCTGGTTGGCCTCGGAAGTGTTTTTAACAGACATTTGGGTCGTAGGACAGGCCTGTAGAAATATTGGGTTGGGACCTGCTTGATTGGTGATGATGACTCCAGGGTGGAAGAGGCAGGGCATAGGAAGAGCAAGAGGACCAAAGCAATGAGTAGGCCACACCGGCTGCTCTTCTCCCAGTCTATGCTCCCTATTGCTAGATGTACCAAGCTCTTTTTGTTTGCTTTGCTCATATCCAGGTCTTCATGGTTCCTTCTCTGTCTACCTACCCCCTCCCTCACTCAGTCTTTACTTTTATCTTTCACTGTCTAGCTTGCTTGCCACCTCTTTCAGAAGCCTTCCTTGGCTTCTCCTGCCAATGTTAGTTACTCATTTCTCACCTTCTGCTGTCCTTGGTTCTTATTTCTCCACATGATCTTGAATCTTAGCTATAGTTTGTTATCATTTGGTGATTATCTGCATATTGGTTTCCTCCACCAACCATGACTCATGAAATAGCACTTGAATTTTCAGCTGTCTGCACAGATTCGGGTACATAATTTATTACCCATAAATGTTGAGTGAATAGATGTTCACATTTTGAGAGCTGGGACTATAACTTCATATTGATGTCTTCCCTCACGGTGCCAAATGTATCCTAGGTGCTTATTAATATTTATTGGTAAATCAAACTATATACCTGAGTTTGGGGAGAAAAAGAAGAAGGAGAAAAAGAAATAAGCAGATTGAAAGTGTTCAGTGAAAAAGATAGGCAGTAAAAGAGAATATGTGTAATAAGAATTCAAATTTCATGAAGTTTTATGAAGGAAGGGGAAGAGATGGAGGAAGACAGGATGGGGTAAAGGTCAATGGTGTTAGGAATAAGGTGGTCATTGGTGACCCTTGAAAGAAATATTTCTGGAATAAAGTGAAAATCAAGCATGGGGTGGTCTGAGGAATGATGAAGTGTTGTAGGAGGTTGTTGAAATTTGGCTGTTCAAAAGGAAAATGAGTCAATTGCAGAGGAGCTAAGAGAAGGAATGTTTTAAGATAATCATATGTGAGCAAAGTTGTAAGCTGAGAAAAAGGATCTGGAGAAGAACAAGCAATGATCAATATGCAATATACTACTTCTAAAGAGCTCAGGGAGACATCTTTACAAAATACTTTAAGAATTTCCTTAGTAATCTTAATTTTTATTACCCAGTTCCTTAGTTTTATGTCCTTAGACAAGAGTAATGGGGTCATAAAAAGGCTACAGAGGAAGTTAGATGAGTAACAAATGCAAACCCTCTTTATAAGCAGCAGAAGGGATTATTACCATCTGATTAACATTCCAAGTTCCAAAATGTGACAATTTTGGGAAATGATAGGTACAATTGAACTAGGCTTTAATGTATTTCAGAAAGAATTTTTCAGTTTTGATGTGGGTATCTGACATTGTAATTTTTGTTTAGACCATGAATGCTTTGGAAGAATTACCTATGTTAATACTCCAGCTATTTACCTAATCAGAATAAGAAATCTTGGAGGACATTTTCTTTTTCTTTTTTTCCTTATTTATTTATTTTATTAAATCATAGCTGTGTACATTAATGTGATCATGGGGCACCATACACTGATTTTATAGACTGTTTGACACATTTTCATCGTACTGGTTAACATAGCATTCCTGGCATTTTCTTAGTTATTGTGTTAAGACATTTACATTCTACATTTACTAAGTTTCACATATACCCTTGTAAGATGCACCGCAGGTGTAATCCCACCAATCACCCTCCCTCTACCCACCTCTATCCTCCCTCCCCTCCCTCACCCCCTTCCCCATATGCTTAGGTTATAACTGGGTTATAGCTTTCATGTAAAATCCATAAGTTATTTTCATAGTAGGGCTGAGTACATTGAATACTTTTTCTTCCATTCTTGAGATACTTTACTAAGAAGAATATGTTGCAGCTCAATCCATGTAAACATGAAAGAGGTAAAGTCTCCATCTTTCTTTAAGGCTGCATAATATTCCGTGTTGTACATATACCACAATTTATTAATCCATTCATGGATCGATGGGCACTTGGGCTTTTTCCATGACTTAGCAATTATGAATTGGGCTGCAATAAATACCCTGGTACAAATATCTTTGTTATGATGTGATTTTCGGTCTTCTGGGTATACGCCTAGTAGAGGAATTAGAGGATTGAATGGCAGATCTATTTTAGATCTCTAAGTGTTCTCCAAACATCTTTCCAAAAGGAACGTATTAATTTGCATTCCCACCAGCAGTATGGAAGTGTTCCCTTTTCTCCACATCCACGCCAACATCTTGGTCTTGGGATTTTGTCATATAGGCTAATCTTACTGGAGTTAGATGATATCTCAAAGTAGTTTTGATTTGCATTTCTCTGATGATTAAAGATGATGAGCATATTTTCATATGTCTGTATGCTGTGCACCTGTCTTCTTCAGAGAAGTTTCTCTTCAAGTCCCTTGCCCAGCCTGCGATGGGATCACTTGTTCTTTTCTTGCTTCTATGTTTGAGTTCTCTGTGGATTCTAGTTATTAAACCTTTGTCGGAGACATAACTTGCAAATATCTTCTCCCATTCTGAGGGCTGTCTGCTTGCTTTACTTACGGTGTTCTTGTCTGTGCAGAAGCTTTTTAGTTTGATCAGGTCCCAGTAGTGTATTTTTAAAGCTGCTTCAATTGCCCAGGGGGTCCTCCTCATAAAATGCTCACCCAGACCGAATTCTTCAAGGGTTTTCCCTGCATTCTATTCTAGTATTTTTAGAGTTTTCTGTCTTAGGTTTAAATTTTAATACAGTGAGAGTTTATCTTAGTTGATAGTGAAAGGTGTGGGTCCAGTTTCAATCTTCTATAGGTTGCCAGCCAGTTCACCCAGCACCATTTGTTAAATAGGGAATCTTTCCCCACTGAATGTTTTTGATTGGCTTGTCAAAGATCAAATAATGGTAAGTAGCTGGATTTATCTCTTGGTTCTCTATTCTGTTCCAGACATCTACTTCTCTGTTTTTGTGCCAATACCATGCTGTTTTGATCGCTATTGATTTATAGTATAGTCTGAGGTCTGGTAGAGTGATTCCTCCTGCTTTGTTTTTATTTCTGAGTAATGTCTTGGCTATTTGAGGTTTTTTCTGATACCATATAAAATGAAGTATTATTTTTTCAAGATCTTTAAAGTATAACAGTGGAGCTTTACTAGGGATTGCATGAAAATTTTATATTGCTTTGGGTAGTATGGACATTTTAACAACGCTGATTCTTCTCAGCCATGAGCATGGTATGTTTTTCCATTTGTTAACATTTTCAGCTATTTCTTTTCTTAAAGTTTCATTGTTCTCTTTATAAAAATGTTTCACATCCTTTGTTAGATAAACTCCCAAATATTTCATCTTCTTTGGCACTACTGTGAATGGAATAGAGTCCTTAACTGTTTTTTCAGCTTGACTATTATTGGTATATATAAAGGCTACCAATTTATGAATGTTGATTTTGAAACCTGAGATGCTGTTGTATTCCTTGATCATTTGTAAGAGTTTTGTTGTAGAATTCCTGGTGTTTTCCAGATGTACAGTCATATCATCTGTGAAGAGAGAAAGTTTGATCTCTTCTGACCCTATATGCATACCCTTGATCACCTTTTCTTCCCTAATTGCGGTGGCTAAAACTTCCATTACAATGTTAAAGAGCAGTGAAGACAATGGGCAGCCTTGTCTGGTTCCTGATCTGTGTGGAAATGATTTCAATTTAACTCTATTCAATATGATATTGGCTGTGGGTTTGCTGTAGATGGCCTCTATCAGTTTAAGAAATGTCCCTTCTATACCAATTTTCTTAAGTGTTCTGATCATGAAGGGATGCTGAATATTATCAAAAGCTTTTTCTGCATCAATTGAGAGAATCACATGGTCTTTTGTTTTTAATTTGTTTATGTGCTGAATTATATTTATAGATTTATGTATATTAAACCAGCCTTGAGACCCTGGGATAAAATGGACTTCATCATGATGTATAATTTGTTTGATGTGTTGCTGGATTCTGTTTGTTAGGATCTTGTTGAATATTTTTGCATCTATATTCATTACTGATATTGGTTTATAATTTTCCTTTCTTGTTGTGTCTTTTCCTGGTTTAGGGATCAGGGTGATGTTTGCTTCATAGAACGTGTTGGACAGTCTTCCTTCTTTTTCTACATTTTGGAACAGGTTGAGTAGTGTAGGTACTAATTCCTCTTTAAAGGTTTGGTAGAATTCTGGCATGAAGTCATCTGGTACTGGGCTTTTCTTTTTAGGAAGATTTTATATGGTTGATGCTATTTCAAACTTGATATGGGCCTGTTCAACATTTCCACTTGATTCTGGCTAAGTTTTGGAAGCTGATGTGCTTCCAAGTATTGGTCCATTTCCTTCAGATTTTCATATTTCTGAGAATAAAGTTTCTTGTAATATTCATTAAGGATTTTTTGAATTTCTGAGGAGTCTGTTGTTATTTTGTCTTTGTCATTTCTGATTAGTGAGATTAGAGATTTTACTCTTTTTCTCCTGGTTAGGTTAGCCAAAGGTTTATCTATTTTATTGACCTTTTCAAAAACCAACTTTTTGATTTATTGATCTGTTGTATAAATTCTTTGTTTTCAATTTCATTTAATTCTGCTATAATTTTGGTTATTTCTTTTCTTCTACTGGGTTTGGGGTTGGAATGTTCTTCCTTTTCCAGTTGCTTGAGATGTCCCATTAATTTGTTAACTTCCTCTCTTTTCGTTCTCTTGAGTAAGGCTTGAAGTGCTATAAATTTCCGTCTTAGGACTGCTTTTGCAGTATCTCAGAGGTTCTAATAATTTGTGTCTGTATTGTTGGTTTCTTCTAAAAATTTGGCAATTTTCTCTTTAATCTTATCTCTGAGCCAGCTATCATTCAATGTAAGGTTATTTAACTTTTATGTTTTTGTGTAAGTACGCAGATTCCTGTTCTTACTGAGTTGAACTTTTATTCCATGGTAGTCTGAGAAGATGCAAGGAATAATTTCTATTCCTTTAAATTTACTGAAGTTAGACTTGTGACCTAAGATGTGATCGATTTTGGAGTATGTTCCATGGGCTGATGAGAAATATGTGTGTTCAGTTTTGTTGGGATGAAATGTTCTGTAGATGTCTGCTAAATCCAAATGTTGGATGCTTAGGTTAAATCTAAAATTTTTTTGCTCAGCTTCTTATTGGAGGATTGATCCAACACTGCCAATGGAGTGTTGAAATACCCAACTATTATGGACCTGGAAGAAATCAAGTTTGTCATGTCTGTTAGAGTTTCTCTTGTAACTTGAGGTGCATTCTGGTGGGTGCATAGGTATTAGTATTTGAAATCTCATCGTATTGAGTATTACCCTTAACAAATATGAAGTGACCATTCTTATCCTTCCTTACATTTGTTGTTTTAAAGCCTATTGTATCTGCAAATAGAAATAAGACATCTGCATTTTTCTGATTACCATTGCCTGAAATATGAACAACTATCATTTCACCCTGAGTCTATATTTATCTTTTAAGGTAAGATGTGACTCTTTTATGCAGCAAATATCTGGCCTGAGTTTTTGTATCCAGTCAGCTAACCTGTGCCTCTTTAGAGGACTGTTTAAGCCGTTCACATTAATGGAGAATATTGATAAGTCTGGTAAAATTTTGGGTATCGAGTTTTTCAAAAGTCCAGTGGATATTTTTAACTTTTTTGTTGCTGTGGAAGTTGGAGTTTGATCAAAAGTTTCTGAGTGAGTTTACTTTTGTGGTAGAGGATTGGGCTGTTCATTATGGAGGAAGGTCTGATAATATCCTGAAGGGCTGGTTTGGTTATGGCAAATTTCTTAAAGATATGAATGTCATTAAAGTATTTAATTTCTCCATTATAAATGAAACTCAGTTTTGCTGGATACAGGATGTGGGATTGAAAGTTATTTTGCTTTAGGAGATTAAAAGTCGATGACCACCCTCTTCTGGCTTGAAAAGTTTCAGTAGAGAGATCTGGAGTCGTTCTAATATTCTTCCCTTTGTAGGTAATGGATTTCTTATGTCTGGCTGCTTTCAGAATTTTCTCCTTCATATTAATTTTAGTGAAGTTAATTATGATATGGCTTGGGGATGTCTTATTGGGATTGAGTCATGCTGGGGTTCTGAAACTGTCAGCTATCTGAATTTCAGAATCTCTTGGCATGTCTGGAAAATTCTCTTTCATAATTTCATGGAGAAAGGCCTCTGTGCCTTGCAAGGCCACTTATCACTTTCAGGGATTCCAATGAGGCAGAAATTAGCCTTCTTCGAAATACCCCAGAGCTCTCTGAGAGAATGATCCATTTTTGCTCTCCATTTCTTTTCCTCTTTGAGATTTTGGGAGAGTTCAAAGCCTTTGTCTTCAATGTCAGAAATCCTTTCTCCTGCTTGCTCCACTCTGTTACTGAGGGATTCTACTGTATTTTTCAGATCTTTGAGGGCTGCAAATTCTTGCTTCCATGCATCAAAATCTTTGGTGGTTTTGTCTTTAAATTCATTAAATTCTTGAGACAACTTTTGAATTTCTCCTCGAATTGCTAATTCTGACTTTTGAATTGCTGCTCAAATTTCTAATTCCAAATTTTCCTCCTTTCTATTAATATTGGTTGCAATCCAAATTCTGAATTTGATTTCTGACATCTCGGCCAGCAGTTTATGAGTGGGATCTTCAGTTATATCTGCTATATCTTTACTTGGGGGTGGGGGGGGGTAGGGTTGATCTATTCTGTTTATTCATGTTACTGGAGTTTTTCCGCTGATTTCATCCCATGATTGTTTTATACCATTTGATTTTTCCCCTGGAGCTTTGTCAAGGACCTGTACAGTGATATGGCCTGAGCACCTGGGGACCTGTTTGGTGTGGTGGGGCTAAGTGGTTCTGTCTTGTTTTCAGCTGGTATCTGTTCAACCCTAGTGAAACAGTTACTATGGGTTGAAGTCTCAGCTGTGGAGAAATACCAACAATTAAGTCACCCCGCCCCCCCACAGGCAACAAATGGAAAAGAAAAATCAAACCTTCCTACAACCACACACCCAGGGCACCACCAGAATATTCCTCAGGCAATTGATTCAGTTAAAAATGTTTAAATCAATTGTCTCAGTCAGCACTTGTCTCAGGTGGGAGAGTTTAAAAGGTCTCTGGTACCTGGATCGCAGGGGTCTTGTGACTACTCAGATATGGCTTGCTCTGGTGCTACGTGGAGTCTGGAGGAGCCACCCAGCAAATAGATCAGTCTGGGAAGGTTGATGCCTCCTTCCCCACCTTGCACCTCTGTCACACCCAATCACTGATAGCTTGGCAGCCTGTAGTGAACAGATACTCTAGGGGTTTACACCTACCTGAATCACAAGGAAATCTATTTCTGCTCAGCCAGGCTGCTGCACTCTACGTCTATCTCTCTAGGGGAGGTGACCTCGGGTGCTTAACAGAGGCTGGGGGATGTTCACTCAGTTCCAGCCCCACCCCTGATTGCTGTTACTGACAGAACAGAACACAACAACTTTGTAGGAATTTGTTTCTGTCCCTGCTAAATTCCCCTGCAGAAGAGAAGCTGTTTTGAGTTCCCAGAACCTGTGCCTCAGGCCCTGTCTTTGCTCCTGCAGGTTTGTATTTGGTTACCTGTCAGTTCTAGCCTCCTGTCTTCCTTTGTCTATAGGCTGATGATCCCCTGAGGGTTGGGTGCATCTTAGGCTCAGTAAAGTGGTCCTCTGCATCTGCCCCACCCTGGGAACTTCCTGGCTCTGCGCATGTGTTTCTAGTCCCCGTGCTTCACTCAGGCCAGCACCGCCTCAGGCAAACCCTTTTCTCGCAGGGCCTGAGTTTCCGTCCCAGATCTGTTCTGTGGTGGTTGCCACCTGAGTAGATGTCCAGCCTCCTCTGGTTGCCCAGGGATACAGGGGTTGTGGCTTTGGAATATCTGGGAGTGAGCACTATTGTTGCCAAAAGATGGCTGCTGCTCTGTGCCTTGGGGCACCATTGCTCTGGCGGGGTTCCCTCTCAGCCAACTCCTCTCCTGACTTTCATGCTGTCAAGTCAGCACTGAGTACCTGCAGTTTAGGCCCTATCCATACACATCAAAAAATCACCCAAGTATCTGGACTCCTGGGGGACAGGCCTCCAGACCTCAGAGTGAGAGTGGAGAGGAGTGCTGGGAGCTCAGAGTTGCAGGTGGAGAATATATACAGTTTTATACAGTTTTATGCCTGGAAGGAGAAAGCTGTGGCACCCTAGTAGGGGAGGTAGGTCCTCCTATGGAGTGTAGTGGAAGGAACTTTGAACTATGCTTGTTTGTTTGTGGGGCACTCTGAGCCGTTCTAATGGGGGTGGGGGGTCCCGTCCACTTGGTGATGGATTTTGTACCTTTTGTTTGTATCCTTGGGGTGGCAGCTCACCTCAGGGGTGTGTGCGTTCTTCAACCTTCTCTCTTGGTGAGGGTTGAATCCACCAGGTTACTTGCTAAATTTCTGTCCTTTAACTCTCCTTCTGGATGGGAGCCTCTGTGGAAAGCTGGCTTCATTCAGCCATATTGTCTCTGCCCCTATACATACTGCAAAAGGGTTAGAAGATGGGTTTTCCAATACTCAGGAATAAATACCCTTATATACAATTTAGGTCCATGACGTCAGGAAGGCAAATGGAAAGTACACAGGGAGGAAGATGAACTGTGGCAAAACCTTTGTCATATGATAGTGACCTTGCAGGCTTGCCAGGCATGTGGGCATGTTTGTGGCTCGCCCTCAGTGGCCAGTCAGGGTTTCTCTATGGGAAAGTGGAGAGGAGCTCGTGGAGCCGCTCTGCCTCTGCTTCACTGTACACTGCTCCACATTGACATTTTGTTATTCTATAAAGTTAGCCATGTAAAGATATCTTGAAGGTTCATAAGTATCTAGAATTAGTAGTAGCTTCTAGACCAAGGAAGATAAAATACTGCAATTATTTAATTACTAGGCATTTGTTAGAGATCACACTGGATCTCTCTCTTTAGGCTATTGATTGGTAACTTACTTCTATACAGAATCTAGTGGCTATTTTGAAGACAAACATATTTCTATGCATTTATATAACCTGTGCCTTATACAGATCCTCATGTTTTTTAGATAATTATAAGAAAAAAATGGTTAGCTGCTGCTAGGCAGATAAATAACAATTGTGACCCTGTATTGTCAGTGAGAAACAGACTAGAGAGGACTTTGAACTTGCTCAGAATTGCTTGAGGGACTGATACTGATATGAGAGGGAGATTCTTTAGGTTTGGTGCTTGATTAGATATAAGCCAAGGAGATTTAAGCATTGCTAGATGTCAGAAAGAATAATGATTTTGGAATGAAATATATTTGTGTTGAAATTCCAACTCTGTCACCTAATAGCTATGTGACATTGAGCAAATTATTTAACCTCTCTGTGTGTCAGTTTACTTACATACAGAGTAAAAATAATAAATGCTTCATTATAAGATTACAGTGAAGAGCAGACAAGATAATGTATGGACAGTGTCTAGCTGAGTGCTTTTCTTGTGATTAATATATTTTTTAATATTAACAACCTTTTTCTGCATCAAAGAGCTGGATAGATTAAGGTGTCAGGTTTGATGTGGGTTTCCTTTCTAATGCAGAAAAGATGTTTTTCTTTATGACTATTAATTTTTTTTGTCAGTGGAAGGATTTACTTCATATAAACTGTAATTATTCTCATCCCTTTTGGACAGAGACCAATTCTGTTTTATTATACAGTTTTTAAATGCCTGTAAGTATACTCATCATTTCAGTGGGACCAGGAGTGAAGACAATAATTGGTCGAACTTTTCAATATATTGAGGCTCTGTGGTTTATAGAAATAATACTGAGGATTAAAAATTCAGTAAATGTGGCTCCTAGATACAGGCATGTTGCCCCAAGTCTGGAAGTACCTTCACATAGGCAAGGATGGGAAGTCTTCCCCCAGAGTGTGCACCACTAGGGGTGGTAAAGCTCTAGGGGGCTTCATCTAGACCGGGCTTGTTCTATAAGCCCAAAACTTTGTAGGCCTATTTATCATCAATAAGCTGGGAACAGTAATAACTGCTTTGCTTACTTCATTGGATGATTAATCATGACAATGAAACTCATCCTCATTAGTGGCAAATTCATCTACTCATTGAAATTTATCTGTAGCCCCCAAATCAATACTCACTGTGTTTTCTTGGTCACTGTGTTTTCTTGGTCATTGGCAAAGATCTGAAAAATGTTGAGTCCCTGATGTGCACATTGTCAGCCAAGGTCCAGCAAAAAGATACTCTATAACAAGTATCCTTTCTGTGATCTATTTAAGGATGCTTTTTTTTTTTTTAATTTTTAACATTCTATTGCATTTTGTTGGTGACTTTACTGCTGGAGTAGCCTTTAATTGTAGTGCTGAAGTGTTTTCTGATATTCCTAAGTGAAAGAAGGCTCTGATGTGCAAAATGGAGAAAATATGTGTGTCAGATAAGCTTTGTTCCCAGTGCTCTTGGCTGTGAATTCAGTGTTAATGAATCAACAATGTACATTAAATTAAACACCTGTAAACAGAAGCACATATAAAAAATAAAGTTACATGTACTGATTGAGGAAAATATTGTTACCAGAGGCTAGTATTTTCCAGTATTTCCCCTGGGAACAATGGTTTAGTATTCACCAATTTAGTTTTCCTTGCAACTTTCTAGAACATAATGATGGTGAATAACAAGAATTAATTCTCTGTATATAATATTTATTGAGCCATGTGCTAGGAGCTTTACATATATTTTCTCTTTTAATTATGAAAACAACCCAATGAGGGAGGAACTATTATTATTCCCATTTTACAGATGATAAAACTGAAGCACAAAGAGATTAAAAAACTGGCTTATTGTGACCCAGAAGAGAAGAAAGAGCCATGCTAGGAACATAGGTAGGTGGGCTCCAGAGTCGGCCTCCTTCACTCCTGAACAAACAGCCTCATGTTCGGTCAACATGGCAAGGTGATATCTGTGTAAACTTTTAGAAACATGATTTATCATTATTGTTTTCATCTCAGAAATATTAAATTCATCTCATATTAACTGGCTTAAAAAAATCTCCAAACAATGGCTAGTGATCACAAAGTCTTCTAGACCAGCTAGAGGCTCAGGGCTCAAATCATCTTAGTCCTTGATTTGTGAGAGGTTGAAATACCAATGGAATAAGAGCTGGTCTGGGATTTAGTTGGAATCAGTGCCTTGTGAGAAAAAGAAAGAATGATAGGAAATAACTGCTAACTCTGGCTACAAGGGTTACTCACTTCCAGAGTATGTCCCTCCCTCCCCATTCCACCAAGAGGCCTTCCCATCCTAAGCACTTCAAAAGCCACATGTTATCAGCAATTTATGAATGTGAATAATATGATTTACATTTCTTTGATTTAATATAATGATTAAGTTTTTTTGTACTCTCTTCCAATTCACTGAAATGAAACAATGCATTTTCTTTTAAAATCCTTTTTCCTTTATTAGTAATTTTTTCCTTCTAAGTTTGCTTGGCTTTGGTGAATGAAAGAAAGATAAATTTTGCTTTGATTTGGTAGCATAGAGAATGCAAAGGGGAATTAAAACATTACTTAAAAAATGCAAGGGAATTGTACAGGGAATAGAAATTGAATTAGTTGAAGCAAATTACCTTATGGTTATAAATCAACAAGGGTTTCGATAGATGTGAAGAATTATTTTGGCTTCCAAATAATTATTTTTGCTTTCAACAATAGTGCTCAATTGTGTTCCTATGTGCATTTGGGAACACCATAGCCAAACTTTAATTAAATGGAAGGGGTTAATCTGACTCTAAGTATAATTTTATCAGTTCATCTTGGGCTGGGATTTGAGGATGACTATAGTCCCTCCTTCTCCCTCCTAACCTTTGAGTGACCCAGAATCCACCCCTTAGTGAATTTCTCATTTAAGAAAATATGAAAGCAAAAAGATGTAAAGAGAGACTTTAGAAAAGCCTAATAAAAAGACTCAAAAATTTTTATGGCAATGGATCCTTTGAAATAGAGACTGAGAAAGATTGAATTAGGAGTCTGGAAAGGAAAGAGCCAGAGCATTTTTCCTGGTGAGGCTTTCTGTACTCAAGTTATTTGGCTCAAGGAGGAAGGGGAATGGGAGGGTCTGAGGTGAGAGAGGAAGGCCCCAGAACATTTACACTGTGCACAAGTAAAGATGTAGAACTGGTTGCCAAAAGAAGCGGGACATCTCTCACTTTCCCTCTCTGTGCATTCCAGTGGGATATGCCAAGCAGAAGTGGACACAGCTACAGAAAATCTGGGTCTAGTTCCACATCTGTGAATTTGGCCTGAATGTTATAACATTCCCTTGTCTGCGAGACAGGATTAGTGTCTTGTGCTTTGTGTATCTCAAAACATTTTCAAGGGGCTCAATTAAGACAACATGTGTGAAATGCTTTGTGAAAATGTAAGATGTTTACAAAAGTGAGAATTTATAAAATATCCTACTGTGACCATAGAAGGGAATTTCCAAACGTGGGTTTGTTTGTATCAGATTTACACAGAGTGAGCTTCTAAAAATATATATCTCATTTCTTTTGGCTCTATTCCCAAATCACAAGGGTATGGCCTGAAATCATTTATTTAAAAAAGAGCTATAGATATAAAGAATACAAACAAATGCATTGTATAATGATGATGGTGATGAGGATAAATTTAACAACTAAGATGGGCAAAGTCTTGTTTTGCTAATCCAGTGGAATATGATTGGAACCCATCTTTCTTAGGCTCGGGGTGCTAAAGAGACTTAGGTAACAGGCTTTTTTGAAGGGAAGGGGAACAGATCCTCTTTCACGAAAGGGAAAGAAAAGAAAAAAAACATATTTTAAAGACCTTCTCTGTGTTAGAAATAAAGAAGAGTACTTTTCAAGCTCAAGTGGAACCAATGAACTCCAAGACCACTGGAAAAATGCCTGGTTGGTAGCAGAGGATGATAGCAGTCTGGCTGGAATACAGGATTTGTCTTTTTGAACAGAGCTAAAGGTTCTGTTGAGAAATAGCTGTTTTTGTTAGGCCTCCTTCTAACACCTCTGTGCTGAGCTGGTATGCCCACCATCTTGCAAGAGCAGTTTACATCCTTCTCTGCCTCAAGAGTAACATGGTATTTACTCAACTAAACTTGGAAGAGGAGACAGAATATATTTTCTCCTCAATTTCTGCAATCTGAGGATAAAAAGAAACAAATAGGCGGACACTGCTTTAGCCCAAAGATCAATGCAATATTAGTGTGAATAGCCTGGCCAAGTATGCCGTCACAACTTGTAGGGCTATGCTTGCAGACTGGCTTCCACTTAAATCTAAAGATCCAAGCAGCTTAGAAATTTTTGGTTTCTGGTTCTGCTCACGTATTCCTTAAGGATCACAAGTGACTGTTTCAAAGCAGCCACAAACAACTGCCTAATCATTTGCTCATTCAGTCTGTGATAAGCTCATATTAGGCAACTTTCCACAACCACTTCTGCTGTTAGGATCACATGGGTCACAGCAGGACATTTCAAAACAGAGTTCACCAAGAACATTTAGAAACATGTTGCTAACTCACTTCGATTATTTCCAGTTGCTTTAAAAAACCAATGGGATTTTAACCTTATTATTTCTTTTTTCTCCTTTTAATAAAGTAACTGCTGGTTGAAAAACATTGCTTGGTAAAAACAAACCCAAATGAATTTTCACATCTTTTCCTTAAATCATAAATGCACAGGAAATGCACCAATTGTGCTGGTCTACTATGAAGAGCTAGGAGCTCCATGAGGTTATGGAACCACCTGCATGGAAGAGAGAGTGACTGTATGAGGAGCTTTAGGGTCTTTCCCTCAGTCTCTGTAATCTTCCTGAGTCTCTCATAAGTAGCAGTAGTCAAATATATTTTAATATTGGCAATATGTCCTTCCTTGTAATCTATCATTAGGTTAATATAGTGTGTATGCTATCTAGGTCAATTTGCTTGATTCACATGCTCCAACTCCGACTTTCACTGTTTGCTGTCTTTTTAACCACCAGAAATCTTCTGAATCTGTTCTTGACCCTCCATTCCCACCAATGCCTTTGGTTTTCATTTCTCAACTGGAGTATAGTTGCACCCTCAGAACTACTTTCTCCTTGTCTGTCCTACCTTGTTTTAAATCTCCTCTTCATGCCAGAGTTACATAAGCTATGAATCCCTCTTACAAATCTTCTGGGTCTCTCCCTGCTGCTCACAAGATCCAAGTATTTTGGCTGTGTAGATAAGGTGCTGCATGAATAAATCACTACCTGCATCTTAATTTTCAACCTCCAGTATCTTCCTTTCACAACACACTACTTCTAATTTCCCAGTTTTTTTCATTTCTGCTCTTTTTCTAAATCATCCATTTTTTGTATTTTTATCCAGTTTACAGAAAGAGTTATCAGACACTCCCTTTTGGACAGCCACTCCACTCCACCAGTGCCTGTCTTTCCCTTAAAACTTGGTAGATTTTTGCTCTTTTAGTTTCTTATTTTCTCTCCAATGTCTCTCTCTCTTTATTGGCTTAATCTGTTAGCAAACATGTAGACAGGTAGTCTCCTTACTCTTGGGTGTGTCATGTCATTCAAACTTGCTTCCCACTCTGTCTGATGACCTTTGGTCTTTCTTCCACAGCCAGTCATCTCAAATGAGAGGTCTTTGAGTACTGGATCAGGGCTCCCTATCTGTTGGGTCTTGGCATCCTGGCATTTTACCAGTCAGGGTTTCAGGAATGCTAAGAGACTGATGCCCTCAGCACTCAAGGTGGTCACAGGCACACTCATCTATCCTGGTAGGACACTTAAAAATGATAATCTCCCATGTGTGCCAAGATGCATAAAAGTTTGGGAAGCCCATACTTCTTCAATACTCAGTTGATTCATAAGCCCCAAGGACTATTTCATGCTTCATTATTTCCCATCTTGAAGCTCTTCATCTTTTCCATTGTCTTTGATGCCGCGACTCTATACTAAGTGGCTTCTTCATCTTCCTCCCTGACTGTTCTAGTACCATATATATCACTGGGGTTCTCTTCCACTCCCCTTCCTCTGCTGGTGGTATTTGCTGAGATCTCATTGGCATTGACTTTCTGTTTTCTTCATGTCAGAGATTTCATCTACTCATCCTGGTTTCCATTATTTTCTCTGTGTTGGTAATTGCCTTATGTTGTCTTCTCCCAACTCCTCGTGGCTCTGCAGTATTTTCTAGGATCTTTCCAGTTTGATGTCCACCATCACTCATACTCAACATGTTCAACACCCAACTCCGTTTCAAGCCAACTTCTTTGTCATTTGTTTCCAGCTTCTTTTCTGCTAGTCCTCAACAGTACCCTCGCCCTATCCATACCCAAATGCTTTCCCACCTCTATGCCTTTGCTCACAGTGTTTCCTCTTTGGTGTGCTCTGCACATCATACATTCAAGTTCCTTTTGTGGCTGTGGTGGGTGCTGTGATTCACACCTTCTCTCACAACTCAAGAGTATTAATGGCTGGTAGGTGATGGAGGAGCCCTACTCCTGGTTATTGACAGTGACTAAAGACAGCTCAGGTCGAAGGTCACACTCCCTTCTTGGAGGCAGCTCACATCCTAGGACTGGTTGATTTTGGGTTATAGAAGGCTGACTAAGGTCAACTGGGACATTCCAGTTTCACCACTCACTTGAGGGTAAGTTGAAACCTTTATTGTGGCTGCATCACAGCCCAACTTTCTATTCTCCCAAATCCTCTTCCTTCACTCCATAAATCCCTGGTGAAGTGCCTGCAGGCAAATGTCTGTCTTAGAGGCTGCTTCTGGGGAAATGCTATCTGTACCAGTAGCCCTCTCAGAATTTTCTAATATGAATTATTGAGGTCTATTCTGAGCTGTTATAGCATATTTTTTGTGTGAGTAGAATAGTATTCATCCCATTAAAATTGAGTTTATTTCAGACTCTGTCTTTGCACACCACGCACACACACTTCCACACCATTGTAAGATACAATTCCACATACATTGTAAGATACAACTTCCCAATATCCTCCATAATAATGGCCAAATTGGCATTGTTCAGCAATGGGCATGTGACTGCTATTGGCTGTGCAGGAATACTCTTCCCAACAATTCCCTTCTAGGAACAAGATTTCCTTGCACCTCCTCTCCTTACTTTGCGTATCTCATGCATCAGTCTTTTAGGCTGGATTACACAGTGGTAACAACTCAAAAACTCTGTCTTAAAACAATGAATGTTTATTTCTGATTCATACCATGTGCTTACTGCCTTGAGCCAGGAGTTTTGTTCTGCTTTTTTCTCCTTCTAGGAGTTAGACTGAGAGGACAGTCACTATCCAAAACATCAGTTATCTGTGGCTAAGGAAAAGGAGCCTTTGAAGTCTCTCCCAATACCTATTAAATGCTCTGTCTTAGAGCAGTCACATGACACTTCTGTTCACTAGTCACTGGTTGGAAGTAGTCACACCAAATCATAAGGGAACTACAAGTGCAATCCATGTGCTTGGAAGATGGAGAACTCAGAACATTTGGTTAGCAGCTCCAGGCTCCCACATGTCACTATAAAGCTGTGCCTCACACAGCGAGTACCGTGCTGCTGGCTATGTCTTCCAGCAGAACCCAGGGCCCAATCATACATGTGAGAGCTACCACATCTGCTGAGAGTTCCAGCTCCAGCTGGCCCAGGAGGCAGTAAGAAGCCCAAAGCAGAGGTGCAGAAAGCAAGTCCCTGGAGGGGGAGGACTGCCTTGCTATGCACACCTTCTGAGGGAGGGTCTGCCCTGAGTGTAGACTTCTTCTTCTTCAAGGAAGGTTTTGAGAAGAGAATAAGTGAAGTAACTTGATTCCCACTGAAAATTTTGTTTGACCAAAGGACAGACCAGTTTGCAAAAGGTCAGTTTTTTTTTTTTAGATTAAAATGAGAGTACAGACTATTAAGTTACATTGTTTGCATTTGTTAGGTAGAGTTCAAGTTGTAGTTGTGCCCCTCACCCAGGAGGTGTGCCATACACTCTTACATTGTGCCTGTTTTGTGAGAGTACACCAACTCTCCTCCCTTTTTTCCTCTCTCCCCCCTTCCTCCCTCCTCCCTGCACTTGAACTTAATTGTGTAAAAGGTCAAATATTTGATGTACACACATACACATACATGAAGCTGCTATAAAATAGTATTATATTTTTGAGTATTTTTCTAACCTCATAGTGGCCTAAGTAACCCAGCAAGCCCTAGAGTGACCTACGTCAATGATAAGCAGTTGGCACATCCATTTATTTTTAATTATTCTTTTAGAGTAGTTAAAATCAGATGTTTTAAATTTGCCTCCCCAAGCTAATTTATATGTGTAAGTTTGCATTACTTATCAAGAAATGTCTTGCTAGTCAAAGTTTTATAAGGTTCTATGCTTGAGTATTAAGTATGGTGTGTGGGTTTCCTTACTTTTTTCCATAAAAAATGTAATTTATATATATAAAAAGAATGAGACATTTTTCTCCTGAAATGTCTCCTCTCCTGCAGAGGAAGAATAAATCCTATTTTTGTTTTAAGTAATTGTTTGGAAACCAGAGTGGAGGTTTCAGTTTGGACATAGCACCCCATAAAGAATGAGTGAATTCATGGATGTATATGTGTACTTTTATACTTTAGGCCATCACTGTCCAATAGAACATTTGTGATGATGGAAATGTTCTGTGTTCATGCTGTCCAGTACGATAGCTAGACACTAGCTTCATGTGGTTATTGAGCACTTGAGATATTGCCGGTACAACAGAGAAGTTGAATTTTTAATTTTATTTCAACTTAATTTATTTAAATTTTTATTTAAATTAAATTTTAAGTAGCACTCATGTGACTACAATTGAACAGAGCATCTTCAGAAACTAGACCCAGGGCAGTCTGAGGCCTGAGTGGTCTAACATCCTGAGAAGCTTGCTTTTGGCCTAGCTGAAGGCATGTTTGCCTGTCTGCAGTGTAGATCTCACCTCCCCCTGCTTTACTTGCCTCTGCACACATACAGGATCAGAAGCCCTGAAAAAGCATGTGGCTTTAAAGGTTTTTTTTTTTTTTTTTTTTTTTCCGATTAGGTAATTTTGTGCAATTTACTGAGGATTTCTTGGACTCCTAAAGTTGCTGGGCTCTGGGACAGTGTCACCTCAGTGTGCGATGGTATCACAGACAACACAGAAAAGTCCTTCTAGGGATGATAAGATCTCACCCGCTACCCCTGCTTTCCCAGGTAGGTCCCGATCCCATTGCTTTCGGCTTTCACATTAGTTCTATGCACTAAGAGAAATCTATTCTAATTTGGTTTCTTGACTAGATATTGTGGATATATTGTAGGCAGGACTATTTTCCCCCCTTGTCACGTTTGGTAGAAATTAAAAGGACAGAAAATCATCAGGACTTTTAAGAAACCTAGAAGGAGGTCAGATTCTGTCCTGGGTCCTTAATACCACGGCATTCTAACTTCATTTAATAAAACTGGTACTTGGTGCTTTGCAGTCTGCAGTGAACTAGAGCTTAACCCATGCAAATCCAAAAAGCTCCTTTTCAGTAGATATATATCAGGGCATATTTGCATTGAAGTAACTATACACAGAGGCCAAAGGCATAAATAATTCCAGGTGCTGGAAGGATAGGATTAAAAGCAAAATCACACTTGAAAACACCTCACTCCTCACTGGTTCTCCAACACAGAATGAGTAATTTAACATCATGTTAAATGTAATATGCTTCATGACTTAGAAATAACATGCCTCATATTTAAAAATAAAAGTCATGTTGGGTGTGGTGCCTCACGCCTGAATTCCTAGCTCTTTGGGAGGCTACATGGGAGAACTGCTTGAAGCTGGAATTGAGGGCTGCCTGGACAACACAGTGAGACCCTGTCTCTCTAAAAAATAAAAAAATGAAAATAAATAAAAATGAAAACCATTACTACCAAGTAATATGACTGACTTTTATACAAGCAAGTAAGACCACACACAAGGAAATTCATTCTCCCTTTCAAAATAGACAATTTGAGATGGGGGGGCTACTTATTTCAGCAACACTGCCTTTGCTAAACACACTTTTGGATCTGTCTTCTTGGCACACATTAAGCACATCTTTTTGATATTCTTTGAGATATTAAATCACATTGTGATGTGATGATGGATTCAATGTGGAGGAGTAGCAGGTGCTTACAAGGATTACACATAATCACATGTAGGTCTAATTTCTTTTTTTTTTTTTTTTTTGGTTTTTAATTTTTTTTTTTAAATCATAACTGTATACAATGATATGATTATGGGGCATCATACACTCACTTCTTAAACCATTTGACACATTTTTATCACAGTGGTTAACATAGCCTTTCCGGCGTTATCTCAGTTACTGTGCCAAAACATTTACATTCTACGTTTACCAAGTTTCGCAAATACCCCTGTAATATGCACCACAGGTGTGATCCCACCGATTCCCCTCCCTCTACCCACCCCCCCCTTTCCCACTTCCCCCTATTGTTAAGTTGTAGCTGGGTTATAGCTTTCATGTGAGAGTCCCAAATTAGTTTCATAGTAGGGCTGTGTACATTGGGTATTTTTTCTTCCATTCTTGGGATACTTTACTAAGAAGGATATGTTCCAGCTCCATCCATGTAAACATGAAAGAGGTAAAGTCTCCATCTTTCTTTAAGGCTGCATAGTATTCCATGGTATACATATACCACAATTTATTAATCCATTCGTGGATCGATGGGCACTTGGGCTTTTTCCATGACTTAGCTATTACGAATTGGGCTGCAATAAACATTCTGGTACAAATATCTTTGTTATGTTGTGATTTTTGGTCTTCTGGGTATATGCCAGCAGAGGAATTACAGGATTGAAAGGCAGATCTATTTTTAGATCTCTGAGTGTTCTCCATATATCTTTCCAAAAGGAATGTATTAATTTGCATTCCCACCAGCAGTGCAGAAGTGTTCCCTTTTCTCCGCATCCACGCCAACATCTCTGGTCTTGAGATTTTGTGATATAGGCTAGTCTCATTGGAGTTAGATGATATCTCAAAGTAGTTTTGATTTGCATTTCTCTGATGATTAAAGATGATGAGCATTTTTTCATATGTCTGAAGGCCGTGCGCCTGTCTTCTTCAGAGAAGTTTCTCTTCAAATCCCTTGCCCAGCCTGCGATGGGATCCCTTGTTTTTTTCTTGCTGATGCGTTTGAGTTCTCTGTAGATTCTGGTTATTAAACCTTTGTCAGAGATATACCCTGCAAATATCTTCTCCCATTCTGAGGGCTGTCTGCTTGCTCTGCTTACTGTGTTCTTAGCTGTGCAGAAGCTTTTTAGTTTGATCAAGTCCCAGTAGTGTATTTTTGAAGCTGCTTCAATTGCCCGGGGGGTTCTCCTCATGAAATACTCACCCAGACCAATTTCTTCAAAGGTTTTCCCTGCATTCTCCTCTAGTATTTTTATAGTTTCATGTCTTAAGTTTAAATCTTTAATCCAATGAGAGTCTATCTTAGTTAATGGTGAAAGGTGTGGGTCCAATTTCAGTCTTCTGCAGGTTGCCAGCCAGTTCACACAGCACCATTTGTTAAATAGGGAATCTTTTCCCCACTGAATGTTTTTAATTGGCTTGTCAAAAATTAAATAGCGGTAAGTAGGTGGATTCATCTCTTGGTTCTCTATTCTGTTCCAGATATCTACTTCTCTGTTTTTGTGCCAATACCATGCTGTTTTGATCACTATCGATTTGTAGTAAAGTCTGAGGTCTGGTAGTGTGATTCCTCCTGTTTTGTTTTTATTTCTGAGTAATGTCTTGGCTATTCGAGGTTTTTTCTGATTCCATATAAAATGAAGTAATGTTTTTTCAAGATCTTTAAAATATGACAGTGGAGCTTTAATAGGGAGTGCGTTGAAATTATATATTGCTTTGGGTAGTATGGACATTTAGATAATGTTGATTCTTCCTAGCCATGAGCATGGTATGTTTTTCCATTTGTTAACATTTTCAGCTATTTCTTTTCTTAGAGTTTCATAGTTCTCTTTATAGAGATCTTTCACGTCTTTTGTTAGGTAAATTCTCAAATATTTCATCTTCTGTGGCACTACTGTGAATGGGATAGAGTCCTTAAATGCTTTTTCAATTTGACTGTTGTTGGTGTATATAAAGGCTACCGATTTATGAATGTTGATTTTGTAACCTGAGACGCTGCTGTATTCCTTGATCACTTCTAGGAGTTTTGTAGTAGAGTCCCTAGTGTTTTCCAGATACACAATCATATCATCTGCGAAGAGCGAGAGTTTGATCTCTTCTGACCCTATATGGATACCCTTGATCGCCTTTTCTTCCCTAATTGCAGTGGCTAAAACTTCCATTACAATGTTGAAAAGAATGGAGACAGTGGGCAGCCTTGTCTGGTTCCTGATCTGAGTGGAAATGATTCCAATTTAACTCCATTCAATGTGATATTGGCTGTGGGTTTGCTGTAGATAGCCTCTATCAGTTTAAGAAAAGTCCCTTCTAGACCAATTTTCTTGAGTGTTCTGATCATGAAGGGATGCTGGATATTATCAAAAGCTTTTTTTGCATCAATGGAGAAAATCATATGGTCTTTGTTTTTTAATTTGTTTATGTGCTGAATCACATTTATAGATTTACGTATATTGAACCAGCCTTGAGACCCTGGGATAAAACCAACTTGGTCATGATGTATAATTTGTTTGATGTGTTGTTGGATTCTGTTTGTTAGGATCTTGTTGAATATTTTTGCATCTATATTCATTAGTGATATTGGTCTATAATTTTCTTTTCTTGTTGGGTCTTTTCCTGGTTTGGGGATCAGGGTGATGTTTGCTTCATAGAACGTGTTGGGTAGTCTTCCTTCTTTTTCTACATTTTGGAACAGGTTGAGTAATATAGGTACTAATTCCTCTTTAAAGGTTTGGTAGAATTCTGACGTGAAACCATCTGGTCCTGGGCTTTTCTTTTTAGGGAGGTTTTGTATAGTTGATGCTATTTCTGAACTTGATATGGGTCTGTTCAACATTTCCACTTGATTCTGGTTAAGTCTTGGAAGGTGGCGTGCTTCCAAGTATCGGTCTATTTCCTTCAGCTTTTCATATTTCTGAGAATAAAGTTTCTTGTAATATTCATTAAGGATTTTTTGGATTTCTGATGAGTCTGTGGTTATTTCGTCTTTGTGGTTTCTGATTGATGATATTAGAGATTTTACTCTTTTTTTCCTGATTAGGTTGGCCAGAGGTTTATCTATTTTATTGACCTTTTCAAAAAACCAGCTTTTTGATTTATTGATCTGTTGTATTATTCTTTTGTTTTCAATTTCATTTAATTCTGCTCTAATTTTGGTTATTTCTTTTCTTCTACTGGGTTTGGGGTTGGAATGTTCTTCCTTTTCCAGTTGCGTGAGATGTCCCATTAAGTTGTTAACTTCCTCTCATTCCGTTCTCTTGAGGAAGGCTTGCAGTGCTATAAATTTCCCTCTTAGAACTGCCTTTGCAGTGTCCCAGAGGTTCTGATAGTTTGTGTCTTCATTGTCGTTTTTTTCCAAAAAATTGGTGATTTCTTTCTTAATCTCATCTCTGACCCAGCTATCATTCAGCATAAGGTTATTTAACTTCCATGTTTTTGTATGGGTATGCAGATTCCTATTGTTACTCAATTCAAGTTTTATTCCATGATGGTCCGAGAAGATGCATGGAATAATTTCTATTCCTTTAAATTTACTGAGGTTAGACTTGTGACCTAAAATGTGATCAATTTTGGAGTAAGTTCCGTGGGCTGATGAGAAGTATGTGTATTCAGTTTTGTTGGGATGAAATGTTCTGTAGATGTCTGCTAAATCTAAATATTGGATGGTTAGGTTTAAATCTAAGATTTCTTTGCTCGGCTTCTTTCTGGAGGATCGATCCAACACTGCCAAGGGAGTGTTGAAATCTCCAACGATTATGGAGCTGGAGGAAATCAAGTTAGTCATGTCTGTTAGAGTTTCTCTTATAAATTGAGGTGCATTCTGGTTGGGTGCATAGATATTAATAATTGAGATCTCGTCATATTGAGTATTACTCTTAACAAATATGAAGTGACCATTCTTGTCCTTCCTTACTTTTGATGGTTTAAAGCCTACTGTATCTGCAAATAAAATTGCAACACCTGCTTTTTTCCGATTACCATTTGCCTGAAATATGGATGACCATCCTTTCACCCTGAGTCTGTATTCGTCTTTTAAGTTGAGATGTGACTCTTGTATGCAACAAATATCTGGCTTGAGTTTTTGTATCCAGTCAGCTAACCTATGCCTCTTTAGAGGACAGTTTAAGCCATTCACATTGATGGAGACTATTGATAAGTCTGGTGGAATTTTGGGTATCGAGTTTTTCAAAGGTCCAGTGGACATTTTTAATCCTTTCGCCAGTGTGGAAGTTGGAGTTTGATCCGAAGTTTCTGAGTGAGTTTACTTTTGTGGTATAGGATTGGGTTGGTCATTGTGGAGGATAGGTCTGAGAACATCCTGAAGAGCTGGTTTACTTATGGCAAATTTTTTCAACATATGAATGTCATTGAAGTGTTTAATTTCTCCATCATAGATGAAACTCAGTTTAGCTGGATACAAGATCCTGGGTTGAAAGTTTTTTTGCTTTAGGAGATTAAAAGTTGATGACCAGCCTCTTCTTGCTTGAAAAGTTTCAGCAGAGAGATCTGCAGTTATTCTAATATTCTTACCTTTGTACATTATAGTTTTCTTTCACCGGGCTGCTTTGAGAATCTTCTCTTTCATGTTAACTTTAGTGAAGCTAATTATGATATGTCTGGGAGATGGCTTATTGGGGTTGAATCGTGCTGGGGTTCTGAAGCTGTCTGCTATCTGAATTTCAGATTCTCTAGGCATGTCTGGAAAATTTTCTTTCATAATTTCATGTAGAAGGGCCTCTGTGCCCTCGGCAGCCACTTTATCGTTCTCCGAAATTCCTATAACCCTTATGTTGTTTTTTTTCGAATTATCTGAGAGTTCTCTGAGTGAGTGATCCGTTTTTGCTCTCCATTTCTCTTCCTCTTTGAGAGATTGGGAGCATTCGAAGACTTTATCTTCAATGTCAGAAATCCTTTCTTCTGCTTGCTCCATTCTGTTACTGAGGGATTCTACTGTATTTTTCATATCTTTGAGGGCTGTAAGTTCTTGTTTCAGTGTGTCTAAGTCTTTGGTGGTTTTGTCTTTAAATTTGTTAAATTCTTGAGACAATTTTTGAATTTCTCCTCAAATTCCTAATTCCATTTTATTAATCTTGTCTGCAAACGAAATTCTGAATTCGACTTCTGACATCTCAGCCAGTTGTTTATGAATGGGATCTTCAATCACATCTGCCGTATCTTTTCTTGGGGGGGTTGATCTATTCTGGTTATTCATGTTACCAGAGTTTTTCCGCTGATTCTGCCCCATGGTTTACTCCCTTTGGTTTTTCCCCTGGGGTTTTATCGAGGGCCCGTACAGTGTTGTGGCCTGAGAAACTGCGGCCCTGTCTGGTGTGGTGGAGCAAAGTGGTTCTGTCTTGTTTTCAGCTGGTTTCTGTTCGATCCTATTGCAACTTCTACTCTGGCTTGAAGTCTCAGCTGTGTGGAAAAATCAGCAATTAAGTCACCCCGCCTGCCCACCTCTGGCCCCAGTTGGAAAAGGAGAATCAAACCTTCCTACAATCGCACACCCAGGGCACCGCCTGAAAAGTCCTCAGTCTATTAGCCCAGTTCAAAAGGTCCGAATCAACTGTCTCAATCGGCACTTGTCTCGGGTGGAAGGGTTCAAGAGGTCTGTGGGAACTGGATCACAGGGGCCTGGTGACTCCTCTGACACAGCTCACCCCAGTGCAGCGTGGAGTCAGGAGGAGCCACCCAGCAAACAGAGCAGTCTGGGAAGGTTGACGTCTCCTTCCCCACTTTGCCCCTCCGTCGGACCCAGTCACTGGTATCTCTGCAGATGGCTAACCCAGTTGCCTGCAGTGAACAGACACTCCAGGAGTTTGCACCTGCCTGAATCGCAAGGAAGTCTGCCAGGCCCCCGCAGACTGCCGCTATCTAGCAGGAGGAGATGGGGCCTGACATCTTTGAGTGTTTGATGCAGGTGATGGGAAGGAGGTGTTCACTCAGGCTTAGCCCCGTCCCTGATGGATGCTGCTAACAGAACAGAACAGAACAGACCACTTTGTGAGGTTCTGTCTCTGTTCCTGTCGTCGCCTACAGAAGACGGGCTGTTTTGAGTTCAAACGTCTTTGCTGCTGGAGAATTGCGTCTGAACACCTCTCTGGGTCGGCCCCGCCCTGGAAGCTTCCCGGGTTTGTGAGCCGTGTCACCGGTGGCCTCCTCTGGTTGCCCAGGGAGACAGGGGGTGTGGCCTCAGAATATCCAGAAGTGAGCGTTCTTCCGTTAAAGAATAAACGGCTGTTGATCTACCTCCAGGGAACTGCTGCTCTGGTGTGGGCACTCAGGCGACCCTTTTCTCCTCTGTCCCGCGCCCCAGAGTCAGCACTGAGCGGCCGCAGTTTGTGCTGGGTCCACACCCCTTAAGAGATCCCCCAAGAATCAGAACTCTTGGGGGATGGGCCCCCAGACCCCGATTGGGAGTGTGGGGGGGAAGCTAGAGTTTCATTCAGTTTTACGCAATACTACGGTCTGGGGAGGGCTCCTGCACTGCACCGCAGGGAAGTGCCACCAAGGCTTGATTTCCCCTCAGCAGAGTGCCCTCTCCTCGCTCACGTGTCCCAGAGTCAGCGCTGACCTGACGCAGCTCAGGCACTGTGCACTCCCCTCGAGAAATCACCCAAGGAGCCGAACTCCTGGGGGATAGGCCCTCAGACCCCGAGTGAGAGTAGGGGCTCTCAGCTTCTCAGCGGGGAGGCCAGAGTCTTATTCAGTCTTGTGCCCCGTAATGTTGCCCGGGGAGGGTTGGTGCACTGCACCGCAGGGAAGTGCTGTGAGGCGTGACTCCCCCTCAGCCCGGTGCCCTCTCCTCACTTGCGCGCCTCAGAGTCAATGCTGACCAGTTGCAACTCGGGGACTGTCCACTCCCCTTGAGAAATCACCCAAGGATCCGAAGTCCTGGGGGACAGGCCTCCAGACCTCAGTGGGCGGGAGGGGAGCGCCGGGGATTCAGGGTTGCCGGCAAAGGATTCCCAAAGTTTTATTCAGCCCTATGTCCGGCAGGAGAATGCCACGGCACCCCAGTAGGGGAGGTAGGTCCAGTTTTTAGAAGGTCTCTCCCGTGGAGTATAGTGGGAGGGCCTTTAATTTCTGCCCGCTTGTTCAATTGTGGGGCTCTTGAGCCGGTCTCATGGGGGAGGGTGACTCCCGTCCGCTTGGTGGTGGATTTTGTACCCTTTTGTTTGCGTCCTTGTGATCACAACTTGCCTCAGCGGTGTTGATGTGCGTTCTTCAGCCTTCTCTCTTGGTGAGGCCCAAGTCCACCAGGATACTTACTAAATTCCTGTCCCTTAACTCTCCTTCTGGACGGGAGCCTTTGTTGAAAGCTGGCTTCAGTCCGCCATCTTGTCTCCCCTCCTCTAATTTCTTTACTTTGTTTTTCATTTTTGAACAGCTAGGATTCAGAAGTACTTAGGTGAAGAAAAGTTGGGTGATAAAACTGGGCAGCATATGTTTGGCAAAATCCTCACGCTTTACTTTATGTTATTTAGTCTTCTTAAGAGCCACGCAACATAAATGTAAAGGCAAGAAGAACATCCACTCTAATGCTGATTGGGCCATGGGGCCAGATGAGTACCTGCATATAAAAACAGTTATTAAACATAATGTTGCCACTTTGCTTTCCTTTATAAGTGGCAAGTAGGGTAAGGGGACCTGTCACCTTTATCAAAGCACGGGAAGTCTGGTTGTCTTGCTTGTATCTCTTTCTTTCCTTGCATGTATACTGCTGAACTAGCCTGTGTGTCTTGCTACCTCAGGACAGGCCTGGCCACACCTCTTGAAGCCACTGTGCTCTGCTTTGTCTCTCTTCTTCATGAGATTAGCAGAGGGTGGATGGATTCTGGCATGTGGCTCTGGGCTTAAAATAGGAAACTAGGATGGGACAGGTCCCTGCTTATGATGCCAGCCTTGATCACATGATAAAACCCACCTTATTAGATTCTTCCTAGTTGAATACAGAGGCACAGGTTGTTCTTGCAAAAAAGTCTTCCCTTTCCTCCCTTTGTCAGAATGCTTTGTATGTGCCTGGGCTACCTCCAGGTGAAACTTCTAACTCAGAAAGTGAAAAGAGATGATCTTGTCCTCCTGTTAATAGCCCTCTAATCAGGCCATTCTCTTGAGTGGTATTCTTTTCAGGGTTGTACAGAAGTAAACATTGATATTCAGAAAGGCTAAGTAATTTGCCTGAAATCTTATGTTGAGAAGTTATGAGCTGAGATTAGGATAGAATCTACTGGAAGCAGCATGCTGGAGCTGGCTGAACCAGCTCTTGACAAGCCGATTATTTTTCTCTCTTACCCACATGGTGTGCAATGATATCATTTTGATATCTTAAAATGAGCCATGATAGGAGCATTTACACCATGAGAATGGGCAAATGCTACAAATCAGAGCTTTAACCCTCCTACGGGAGAGCTGCTTGTTAAACATTTACTGACAAACAAGACAAAAACATTTACCAGCACACCAGTGGCTCTTTCTAACTCCAAAGTCCATATTCTCATCACTGTTTTGTGGTTCTTCAAAGGTTTAACAATACCGTGGTCTTGAAAGAGTCATATTTCTGCAGGCTTGCTCATTTGGATTACATGCATCATTTACAAAACCAGGGACTTTTTCCTGAGTGGGCCATGTAACTGGGTTTGGTACCAGGGCCAACCACCCCAAAGAGAAGTACCTTAGTATTGGCTACACTTTTGCACCCAGCCTCACAGGCTCCATATGCATCTGCTGTCCACAAAGGGAATCAGGTGAATGTGGGCAGCTCTGTCAACACACTCCCAACTTGTGTTTTACCAACAGAGTTGTGAGCAATTAGCACTGCTCATTTCCCATACCGAAAAAAAAAAAGCACATATAACTCATTAGTGTCTGAGAGGCAAATAGGAAGTGTAGGAGATATCAGGTGTTCACCTTTTTTCCTATGCATCAGTGTCCACATCTGAAATGTGAAGACATTATCATCCTTGAAGTAAAAATTGAACATTGTATAAATATGCAACATACCTGCCACAGTGGTTCTGTTAGGCACATAGTAAATGCTCAGTACATAGTGGCTTGGAATAAACCAAATGTGTCTGTGGACTTGGAACAAACTAACTTCTCCTGAAGCTGATGGCTAAATTATTATATATTGAAGTCATTTATAATACAGCTACAAAACTCTCCCAGTTAGAAAACTCACTGTCAATGAGGGCTACATCTGAGTGTAATTTCTACCCCAGAAGTCCGTACTGCTTGTTTTGGACAGCATGAAGTGGGGTCAGAGAGGGACTCTGTAGTGCAGCTTCAATTCCATCTGTCCTACTACAAGCTATGATCTTTGGGTTTCAGAATCTGTTTTCTTCTATGTAAAATGGGAACATATAACCTCATCTACCATATAAATTGCCCAAATTAGCTGAGATTTTTATGAAAGTACTCTGCACATTTCTTTTTTTTATTATTTTTTATTAAGTCTTTGGTACATAGATCATAAATACATTTATGCCATTTTCAATGTGTTGATTATTTGTACAAATTGGAGTGCTTACATCATATTAATCAACACAGCTTTCACCTCATTTACCCAATTATAGCATTAGGACATTTGTGTTCTACACATGATAGATCCAACTTGTACTGGCAATGTGCTCCATAGGTGTGGTCCCCCTACTATCCCCTAATATCCCCTATTATCCCTCCCACCCCATCCCCCTCCCTCCTGTTCCCTCCTTCATCCTAGGCTAAAGTTGTGTTTCATTTTTCATATGCAAGTGTGAGTGATTATACATTGGTTTCACAGTAGTACTGAGTACATTGGATACTTGTTTTTCCATTCCTGAGATACTTTACTAAGAAGAATATGTTCCAGATCCATCCACATAAACATAAAAGTGGTAAAGTCTCCATTTTTTTATTGCTGTATAGTATTCCATGGTATACATATACCAAAATTTATTAATCCATTCATGGGTCAATGGGCACTTGGGCTTCTTCCATGACTTGGCAATTATGAATTGAGCTGCAATGAACAAATGATTTTTGGTTCTTTGGATATACACCTAGAAGAGGAATTGCAGGATCAAACAGCAGGTCTACTGCGTGTTCTCCAAACTTCCTTCCAAAAGGAATGTATTAGCTTGCATTACCACCAGCAGTGCAGAAGTGTTGCCTTTTCTCCACATCCATGCCAACAACTATATTTTTGGGATTTTGTGATGTGGGCTACTCTTACTGGAGTTAGATGGTATCTCAGAGTAGTTTTTGTTTGCATTTCTCTGATGATTAAAAATGATGAGCATTTTTTCATGTGTCTGTAGGCCATGTGCCTGTCTTCTTCAGAGAAGCTTCTGTTCATGTCTCTTGCCCACAATGAAATGGGATCGCTTGTTTTTTGCTTAGTAATAAGTTTGAGTTCTCTGTGGATTCTGGTTATTAGACCTTTGTCAGAAGTATAGCTTGCAAAAATCCTCTCTCATTCTGAGAGCTGTCCATTTGCTTTATTTAGTGTGCTCTTGGCAGTGCAGAAGCTTTTTAATTTGATCAGATCCCAATAATGTATTTTTGATGTTGCTTCAATTGCCTGGAGTGTCTTCCTCATGAAGTATTCTCCCAATTTTTTTCAAGTGTTTATCCTGCACTCTCTCTAAGAATATTTATAGTTTCATGTCTTATGTTTAAGTCCTTTAACCAGTAAAAGTCAATTTTTGTTAGAGGAGAAAGGTGTGGGTCCAGTTTCAGTCTTCTACAAGTTGCCAGCCAATTCATCCAGCACCATTTATTGAATTAGAAATCTTTCCCCCAATTTATATTTTTAATAGGCTTATCAAAAATCAAATGACGAGAAATGTCTGGGTTCACCTCTTGGTCTTCAATTCTGTTCCATATATCTACCCCATGTATGTTTAGAGACAATCACATTTCAGAGGTCAGCCTGGCTGAGAGGAGAGTGTTGGAAAGAGGGTCTCTGGAAGCACTGCTGCCTTGAGACCTTGGACATGGTCTAGGCTAGCAGGTATGAATGAAGACCTGAGTTCCTGGCTTAATTACTAAGATGGTTTATATGCAATAATTTATAGGTGAGCTGTGGCAGCTGACGCCTATAATCCTTGCACTCCAGGAGATAGAGGTGAGAGGATTGCTTGAGGCCAGGAGTTTAAGACCAGCCTGAGCAAGAGCAAGACTCCATCTCTACTTAAAATAGAAAAATTAGCTGAGCACTGTGGTGGGCACCTCTAATCCCAGCTACTCAAAAGGCTGAGGCAGGAGATGGATCGCTTAAATCCAGGTGTCTGGTGTTGCTGTGAGCTATGATGATGCCACTGCAGTCTACCCAGGGCAACAGAGTGAAATGTCTCAAAAAAAATAATAAAAATAATTTTATAAAACAAAGGAAGAAAAGTAAGTTTGACTCCATGTGGTCTAGATAAGTGCCAGGACAAAGAATGTAAGAACACTGGATCATTTGTTACTATTGATTTATATTTTGGGTGTTGGTGTGGTAATTGCTCTTGCTTTGTGTGCCTCGTGTTTCCTAGCAGCTGTGCTGCTAAAGGGAGTTGGGAGAATCAATATGGATCAAGATAATTGAAAGTGAGTTTTGCACACAGAGAGGCCCGCAGTGGAGAGCAGCTTCTTTTGTGCTGTTTTCAGTGTGGGAATGTGCATCGGCTTATAATTTAAAAAAATGCCCATGAGAACAAATACATTGCCAAGTTTTTAGCCTCTTTGAAGAATTCCCCAAGTGTTAAGAGACTTAGAAATTAAATGGAAAGGCTTACGTAATCCCTAATTTGGTGGCAAGGTTCTGGCCATTCCTATCAAGTAGGGTAGAGCTTTCTCTGGTCCCTCTGTGACTCAAGCTGATGGCAGATTTATCTGAATTATTATTGGGCAGTGTCATATAGGGAAATGTGGCTGACCTTTCGCAGAGGTCCCCAACTCTCCCTTAAAGAAGTGATGCTGTTGAAAGACTGTACCAGAAAGCAGGCAACCAGAGTTTAGTCAAAACTCTGCAACTATTTCACCAAGAATTCACTTTTCTGAGTGTCAGGTTTTTCATCCACAAACTAAAATCATTGAGCACTAGACCAATGGCAAACATTTTTCAGATTCTGATGAAATCTGTGGTTTGTCTTCCATAACAAAGCACATACGCATGTGTACTTAATTTCATAAGTTCCCAGACTCTTGGAATCTTTGGTTAAATTATGGTAAGTATTTTTTTTAATTCTTGGATCAAGTACCAATATATTTTCTTATACATAAATTAATAATTATTTTCATTTCCCCCTAATTAGACAACCAAATGATCCAAATTAATTTTATTTTCTTGCTCTCATATCCTGCAAAAGCTATTCCAATGAATGTTTGCTTCCATTTTCTAATATTGTCCCTGAAATTCTCGCTGCTAGAAAAATGAAGCATCTTACACTCCATTAGTGTTATATCTTACTACCAGAAAAATGCTACTACCAGAAAAATGAAGCCTCATACACTCTTCTAGGCCTCTTGCCTTGTAAAACAGCATATTTTGAGCCAAGATGACATGTTGTGTAATCTCACCATGTCTAGGAAAGTGGTGTAAAACTTTTGACTTAGGTGAAAAACATTGTGCAGTACAATCTGACAGAGGTCTTGTGACTCTAACTGTAGCTGTTACAGAGTACCAGGAACTTTGTTTCTTTCCAGTATGTTCTTATTAAAGGTAGGGGGCAATAAAAATGTTCCTTTTAAGGGAGGGATCATTTGGTGAGAATGATCATGAAAGTAGGGTCCAAACTAATTGCTATCTCGGACCTCAAGCAGAGTAACACTGAATGGGTTGTCCCCAACTTCCCAAGCCTCAGCCACTAGCTGATGGTTCCACTTGTGCAGCTGCTTGCAGTGTGCCTGCTTAACTGTTCAGGGGGTTTTTATGGATCTTGTCATTCTCCTTGACCTCAGGTCAGAGCAGGCTGACTTCTGAGGAGCTTCCTTCAATGTAGGAACAGTGCTAATTGTGTTGAATCATATGCTGACACCTGGGAAAGTTCAGGCTAACATGAGGCTTTCTGTTCTCATTGGAAGGATCCAACCATGCAGTAGAACCCCATGGCTGTTGGCTTAGACATGGTCAACCCTTCCCTCTGGCCTCAGGCAGAAGGCATGTGACTAGAGCAAACCAGAGGACATTTATAAACTCTCCACTACAGATGGCTTTGGCCTTGCCAGAAAGAGTTCCAGAGAAGAGGTCACAAAGTGGCTGGAGGATTAACCAACACAACACGAAAGCACTTTGAGCACACAGAGGATGGCCAATAGGTCGTCCATGAATCAGAACTGAAACTATCAGGCCTCTATGTCTTCCACAACTTGATCTGTTCTTGAATTGTAGAATATCTGTGTTCTTACTGAACCCAAAACCCACACTGAAGATTAACAGCTGCTCCAGGCCTTAGGTTTGGAAAAGTGCAGAGCTGCCTGGGCCCTGTGTCCAATCTCACATCCTTAAGTTGCCCAAATTGGTACCCTGTCTAGGACTCAACTTTTTCTTACATAAATTAGGTGTATTTTTAGAGAAATCTTAAAAGTTTGTTGAAACTTCTTCCTTTTCAGGTTTAGAAAGACACTACCAAAGAGTAACTCATGAACTCAGCTGATAATTATATTTTTTTGCCTTTTTAATAAATTCACTTAAAGACCTAAGCCAGAGGACTCTTCAAGATGTAAAAGCAGGGGGTGGTGCCTGTGGCTCAGTGGGTAGGGTGCTGGCCCCATATGCCGAGGGTGGCGGGTTCAAACCCAGCCTTGGTCAAACTGCAACAACAACAACAAAAATAGTTGGATGTTGTGGCCGGCACCTGTAGTACCAGCTACTCAGGAGGCTGAGGCAAGAGAATCACCTAAGCCCAGGAGATGGAGGTTGCTGTGACCTGTGTGACACCATGGCACTCTGCCAAGGGTGACAAAGTGAAACTGCTTTCACAAAAAAAGAAAAAAGATGGAAAAGCAGGGAGGATTCAAGATGGGAAGAGTGAGGGGTTAGGATGCGACCTCTGTGCCCTCTGTGTGCAGCGCCGGGCAGCTAGCAGATCAACATGGGGACTAGGCCTGCTGGAAGGGCACTGGTCACAAGAGCTGGCAAGAGCAGATGCCAAGGCTTCATAGTCCTTTCTCCCTCTTGTAGAAGAAACACATTAATCCAAAAGCAACAACAGCAGCAGCAAAAATTCAAACAAAAAAGATGTTCATCTTCCTTGCTTAACAAAAGCTTTTTGGAGAGAGGGTAGATTTCAGAAAAAAAAAAAAAAAAACCACCTACAACAATAGTAAGCTATAAATGAAAACAGAAATTGAAACAGAGAAAATAAATATTGGAAAAGTAAGCCAAGTCCAGGGGTAGAGGCTGGGGACCTTACCGCAGAAATGTGATGAAGCTCACAGATTTGAGTACAGAAAATGGAAACCTGGGCACCTGGGCACTCACTTCTGTTGTTTCTAAGGAGAAAATACACCTATTCTTAAGCAGAAGCCAACCTTTTCCTATTACTTGCTCTGAAAGCATGTCTCACCTGAGCTTCACGCACTGGGCACAGAGATCTAGTGGATGGTGGCCCCTGTCACATTTGCACATGGAAATGGAATAGGTTTACTGGGAGTTTCAAGTGTCTCTCCAGGAGGTCACACCCCATGTGTTCCTCAGTGACATGAATTCTGTTGGGAACATGACAGCATGGTCCCTGATGGGTAATCCAGTGTCAAAGAGAGTACCAATGATACACTTCAGCAATAACACCATCCTACGGTGTAAGTCTTAGAAATATTTACCTTAAAATGAAAATCTCGGTGGAGCACCCATAGCTCAGTTGTTAGGGCACCAGCTACATGCTCTGGGGCTGGTGGGTTCCAATCTGGCCTGGGCCTGATAAACCAAAAAAAATAAAAGAAAGAAAATAGTCAGGCATTGTTGGGTGCCTATCGTCCCAGCTATTAGACAGGCTGAGGAAAGAGAATCGCTTGAGCCCAAAAGTTGAAGGTTGCTGTGAGCTGTAATGCCATGGCACTCTACCAAAGGTGATAAAGTGAGACTGTCTGAATAAAAAAATAAATAAATAAAATCTCACTTCTGCCATTTTCAGGCTGTGTGATTTGAGGCCTCTCTGTGATTATCTAACTTCTCTGAGTTTCAGTTTCCTTATCTAAAGAATGAGGAAATTGCCTCATGGGATTGTTTTGAAGATCCATTTCAGATCCTAAGCGGATCTAAAGTACTGCACATGGAACCCTTCTACACTGCTGGTGGGACTGCAAACTAATGCAATCTTTTTGGAAGAAAGTATAGAGAACCCTCAAAGAACTCAAATTAGACCTCCCAGGTGATCCTGCAATCCCATTACCAGGCATCTACCCAGAAGAAAAAAAAAATCATTTTATCATAAGGACATTTGTACTAGACTATTTATCATAGCTCAATTTACAATCACGAAAATGTGGAAACAACCTAAATGCCCACCAACCCAAGAATGGATTAAGAAGCTGCAGTATATGGGTATATGTATACCATGGAATACTATTTAGCCATTAAAAGAGACAGAGACTTTTCATCTTTTGTATTCACTTGGATGGAGGTGGAACACATTCTTCTCAGTAAAGCATCACAGGAATGGAGAAGCAAGAATCCAATGTACTCAATTGTAATATGAAGGTAGTAGATGAGCTAATACGGGGAGTGGGGCTAGGGGATTGAGGGAGTGGGGAGAGGGGAGGAGGGAGATGCAGGAATTGCATGTGTACATGCAGGAATTTGTTCCTTCTAGAGGCTTTGAGGGGGAGTCAAGGTGTATGGCACACCTCTTGGGGGAGGGACACAATTATAAGAGGGACTTTACCTAACAAACGCAATCAATGTAACCTAATTCTTTGTACCCTCAATGAATCCCAAACAATAAAAAAAATAAAGTACTGTACACAGTGTCTACACCATAATACATAATACACAAAACAAATACACCATAATACAAGCCTCTTGTGCTACAGACCGCCTGTTCCCCCCAAATTATAGTACAGTAATTTGCAACTTTTTGAGTAGAAGAAAACATTTTCTCATCAAATGTATAAATGCAGTTCTATTTTCAGTACTACTGATGGAGAAAATCTCTGACTGTAACACTTCCAAATGGAATTTGTAGATCAATCATTAATCCTAAAAGCACAGCCACACACTTTCAAAGGTATGACACTATGCACATGAGTTTTACTATCACCCTTGGCCCCACGCAGGCTCTGTGGCCCACAGGTGTACAGAACACAGATATTGTCCTGGTGAATGGTATTGTTTATCTGCACCCATTGCTCCTGCTCTGGCCCCGCACTGCAACCCAAACAGAGACTGAGGGCAAGGGAGGCTGTGTAGTTCTGGTAGATAAAACTCTATTTAGGAATTAAAGCTTAATGGGATCAAGGGCCATCTGAATATATGTAAGGGGTAGGGGGCAATTCCTGCACCTCATTGCCATGAGCACTGGGTTAAATGGTGCACTTTCACTACTCCAAAATTCATGTCTACCCAGAACCTCAGAATAGGGTCTTTGCAGATGTAAATCAGTTCAAGTACAAGGAAGTCATACTGGATGAGAGTGGGCCCTAACTCCAGTGACTGGTGTCCTGATAGGAAAACCATGTAAAGGCAGAGGTAGAGATTGGAAAGACATATCCATAAGTCAAGAAAACACCGTGGATTGTCAGCAACCAGAAGTTAGGAGGGAAGCATGGAATAATTCTCCCTCAGAGCCTCTAGAACAGTGGTTCTCAACCTTCCTAATGCTGCAACCCTTTAATATAGTTCCTGTGGGTCTCGACCTACAGATTGAAAACCACTGCTCTAGAAGGAACCAATTTTGCCACCACATTGATGTTGAGTTCCATGGCCTGCAACACTGTGATGGAATAAATTTCTGCCATTTTAAGCTCCTCCGTAGTACTTTGTTATGCAGTCTTAAAATGTAAGTGTCTTGGCACAGTAACTGAGAGAATGCCAGGAAGGCTATATTAACCAGTGTGATGAAAGTGTGTCAAACGGTCTGTGAAGCTAGTGTATGATGCCCCATGATCATATCAATGTACACAGCTGTGATTTAATAAAAAAAAAAAGAAAATGAATACAACACATATACTAATTTTTTCATAGTTCTTACTGATTGAAGTTTCTCCCTCATGTACTCCCAAAGTAATACATGTTCATGGCAGAACATTATTATTTTTTTAAATTTCAGATTACCAATGTCTATCTTTCTGCACATCACTTCTGAGTAGGTAAATGCAGACAAACGAAAACATATGTAACCCAGTTCTTTTTAATATCTTCAGATAACAGTCCTGACCATTTTAAATCTTTCTGCAAACCAGAGAGCAGCCCTTTAGGCAGGGAGGCCCTCTTGTTTGTGACAGACAGATGCTGACAGGTGCCCAGGAAATTTAGCACTTAGCTACAGCTTCTGTTCAACTCCACAATGCCCAGGAGATAAGAGGAAATTGGTAGTGTGTAAAATCCTTGACAGCTTCTAGGTTCTAAGACTTAGTGTGTCTTTATCATTGAGTCCATACACACACACACACACACACACACAGAGTCTTTGAAGGTTTTCCCTGTGGAACAGGGTTATATAAAAACAGCATATGGTGAAAATGTTACGAGCTTCGAGCTCCTGACAGGTTACAGAGGAAAATTGCTCTTGGCGGCCCAGAGTAGATCCTGAAACTTGGCCTGTTACCTCCCTAGCTATGGAGCTGTGGTGTTAGCTGCATCAGAAGTGAGTGTCAGAGAGAAGAGGAGTGAAACAGGAAAGCATCCTTGGACCGCAAAACCGGCAGAGGACTTAGGGCCAGAGTCACCGAGGACCAGAGGGAGGTCTGCGTCCTTCCCCAAAAAGGCCATTATTGGCTTAAAGAAGTTCAGAATAGCACAACGTAGGGCTACAGAGTTCCCAACTCTCCACTACCCAAGGAGACCTCACTACAGATGGAGGAAAACTGAACCACCCTCAGAAGAAGGACAGACCTGGAACTCTTTGATGTGGGTGCTTGGAATTAAACATCGTTGTAGCTAATTATCAGCACAGGTGGTGAGCCCTGCTGCCTGGCTGGCCTGGTGTGCAGACACAGCAGGCCTTGGAGGTTTTCTTTCTTTCCCAGGACCCCTTCCTTTCTTCCCTCTTTATTCCAGTTCTTGAATTATTCTCCAAAATATGAAAAGTAGGAGATTTTATACCAATGGGGTGTGTTTGGGGGGGATTCTCTGGCTTTTCCAGAAAAAGCGGATTTGGCATCACGTGGCTTTCACACATTGCCATTATTGATCAAAGCTGAGTAGTGGCTCCGTCTTCAGATGGGCCCCATGCTGTCCGCTTCTCCATGGCTGCTGGTTCATCCTCCCTCTTTCCATTCTTGCCTGGCCCGGGTGACATTCTGAGGCTGATCTGCAACATTAGCAGGACACATTGTGTTCCACATCATGTCATCGCGTTCTTTTGTTGCCAGTGTGTAGGTTGAGAGGCCTGGAGGCCCTTGCTCTGATTTCCTTCCACGGACACATCTTTTGTCCTTGAGAATTTCACATCCCACTTGACCTCAGGTTCCTCAAGTAGGCAGCGAGGGACTAGGCTAGGTGGACGTATTCTGACTCCTCCCACTCAGGGAAATGCAAAGGGAAGCTTACTTGGAACTGGTAGCATAGCAAAGGCTGTAATAAAGGGATGCATCATCTGTAGAAATTTTTTATTTTTTTGAGACAGAGTCTCACTCTGTCACCCTGGGTAGAGTCCCATGGCATTATAGCTCACAGAAACCTCAAACTCTTGGGCTTGAGCAATCCCCTTGCTTCAGCCTTCCAAGTAGCTGGGGCTACAGGCATCAGCCATGTGCCTAGCTAGGTTTTCTATGTTTAGTAGAGACAGGGTCTCATTCTTGCTCAGGCTGGTCTCAAACTCATGAGCTGAAGCAATCCACCTTCTTTAGCCTCCCAGATTGGTAGGGTTACAGGCATCAGGTACTGCGCCCAGCCCTATAGAAAATTTATCTCTTATAAAACCAACTGAAAGTTTGCCTGTTTTTTGTGATTAAATAACCAAAAAATTAACATTTTGTTGTCTGTGCTGTCAACAATCACTGTGGATGCACTGAGCTTTCATAATATATAAACTTAAAAGTAGCATAACAAATTACATTAAACACTGTAATTGATGTGGAAGTTTATTGGAAGAGCTCAATTATACAGCCACTTGTCACTCCTGGACATTCATCAGAATGTGTTTGCTTTTCATGAGTTTGTTATTGTTTAGTATCCTTTTGAGCCCTGTCTGGGTGCAGCTTATGTCTCCAGTCCCTGTGGAACTATAATTCCTTGTGTTTCAGAATAAACAATGACTGTAAAATGAGCAGAGAGAAGAGAAAGAACTACACTTGTTTCAATTGCCATTCTTTGTGACCACTTGGAATTTTTATTTGTTTAACATTTTATAATTCTGAAACAATATAAACCATAAGGTTTATACAGACACACACACACATATATAGCATATATGCATATGTATGTCTATATATGTCATATTTAAGTAAGTTGAAAATTTATACATGAAATAGTTTACTGAAATGGAATAGTATCTACAAAATTTAAATTTATTCTTTTTAAAAAAATATTATTTTAAAACTGAGGAGCAGACCAAGAAAAAAAGAACATTATGTTAATGGTACGATTTAGTTGTTTGTCTAAATTGTGCCTTTGCAGACATTTTGGTTTTATAAAAATTTACGTATTAGTTATTAGAGAGTTATTTATATAAAATATTATTATATTACTCTGTAACCAAAGAATCACACTTCAAAACTGTTAAGTAAATATGCAATTTTTGAGTAAGTAATTATTCTTTTCCTTCTCATTTGTACTATAATGTTTTCTTTAACATTTTAATTCTATTTTTCTTGTTTAATCATGATTTTTTATATATTAAATTCAATGGAAGTGAATTTTCACTGTGTTTCTCCTCAAATCATTATTATAATCCTTTTCATTCAAGATTATTCTTAAAAGCAGCAATGCTGTGGTAGAGAGGAGTGGTTAACAAGTGACCGTCTGGGCAGTCAGATGCACCGGGTAGGCTCCATGGAGAGCTCAGCGTCCGTCCGTCCGTGCCGGTGAAGCTGAGATGTTTTGGTAGGAACCAGGAGGGGCTGGAGACCTTTTGCCTCTCTCTTCTGCACCTCCTGTGCAGCTGGGAGGGAGAGCATCCCTGCACTGGAAGCCCCTCTGCAAATGCTAGAGCTCCGCTCCAGCTACCACCAGACCTGATCTGCTTCCAGACTGGTTTTCTGCTTTCACTCTTTTTTTTCTTCGACTTTTCTTAAATTTCAGATTAATATGAAGGTACAAATAATTAGGTTATATTATTTCTGATTGTTAGGTAAAGTTCAAGTTGTAGTTGAGCCCTTCACCCGGGAGGGTGCTGTATACCCTTACATTGTGCACATTAGATGAGAGCTCACCAATGCTCCCTTTGCCCCTCTCCCATTTTCTCTCCTCCTCTCCCCCCACCTTGAACTTAATTGTGTTTTTCTCTCCCGTGTTCCTCTTGACTGGCTGTCACGTTGCAGCATATTTCCACAAAGCAGTTTGTCATACTGCTAAAGGTGAATTAAGCCAGACTTGGTTCACATCCCCTTCAATATCCTCCTTCCCTGGGGTCTCTGGGCACCAGGGCCTCTGTGTGTCAACTCCTCCTGGCCTGGGCACCTTTCTACCCTGGCCTCCGTGCTGCTGTTCCAACACACTAAGCTCATATCTGGGTTAGAGCATGATGTTTCTGTTCTCTCCACCTGGACTCTTGCACCCCGAGATTGCTATGAGACCCAGTCCTTGCCCCAGATTCTGCCAGTGTTCTCCTCCCCATGACCTGAACAGCACTGTCTAAACCAGCCTGCCTTTCCCTATTGCTAGGCTTCATCCTGTTGAGCTCTGCTTCACAGCACTTAGCATCACCCTGTCCTTTGTTTATCGTTTGTTCACTTATTTCTAGATGGACTCTCATGCCCACTAGCAGCTGAGTATCCTAAGGCAAAGGTCATTTTTCTCTTACACACTGGTTTATGTCTTGAAAACTAAGAGCCTGACATGTCATGGACACTCAGTAAATGCTTGTTAGATGTTTGAATGAATGGATCTTAGAGGTTTCTTTTAGACTTCTGGACTGGCATTTCTAGCACCTATTGATCATCCCATACCATGTTAGGAGTGGCAGTTTTCTGAAGAATTGAGAAAGTGGTCTTCATTTCAAGGAGGCTTGTAACAGGAAGTGTGGGTGATTTGGGGTGGTTGGGTAGTCACAGTAGCATCATTAACTTACTAAACTACATAGCATAAAACCAAACCCAAGTAGTCTGAGGGTAATGGAGGGAAAAAGAAAGTGATCAAGAGCTGAAGGTGAAGTTTGCTTGGTCCCAGGCCCTGTGCCATCCAAGGCTTATTTTAACAGTTACCTGAAGTCCTGCTTATGTCTCATCTTGGGAAGAGGTGAATGTTTTAGAGGCTCTTGCCTCTGATGGATAGTTATTGTTGTTTTGAAGTGTTATCTTTCTTGAATTCTTATATGTAAACAAGGTAATATCACAGTATAAATGACATGGGTGAAATATTTTATTGGCCCCGCTTTTCATAGTTTTCAAAGCCCTTTATCTTTTACTATTTTTTGTAGTCCTTACATGTTAATTCTTATTATTCTGACAGATGAGGACAGTGAGGCTCAGGGAGGTTAAATGTCATACAGCAAAACTGACAACCTTTTGAAGATAAGAGGCTTAATGCAAGAGAAGCACCCAGGAGGCAGAGTACTGGGGATATAGCCCAGGAAGACACTAGACCTTCCATGTACTCTCTGTCACTAACCAGTTGGCAATCCCCCGTTAAGAAATTCGCTTTCTTAGGCCTAGAGCAGTGGCTCATGCCTGTAATCCTAGCACTTGGGAGGCTGAGGCCAGTAGATTGTCTGAGCTCATGGGTTTGAGACTAGCCTGAGCCAGAGCGAGACCTTGTTTCAAAAAGTAGCCAGGCCTTGTGGCAGACAGCTACTCAGGAGGCTGAGGCAAGAGAATAGCTTGAGCCCAAGAGTTTGAGGTTGCTATGAGCTGTGATACCACATCACTCTACTCAGGGTGACAAAGTAAGACTGTCTGCAAAAGAAAAAAAAAAAAAAAAGGAAAAGAAATTCACTTTCTTGAATCTTATTATCCTCAGCTCTGAAATGAAGGAATTTGACCAGAATCACTGATTCCTCAATGTGGGTACATATCAGAATTACAGGCCTTTGTTTCAGCAGGCCTGTGGTTAGACCTAGTAGCAAATATTTTTTTGAGCTCTCAGACAATTTGCTTGGCCCATCCAGGCTGATGCCTGCTGTCCTGGAGCTATCTCTGGAGAGCATACTCTTTCCCTCTGAACTGTGTCCAGGGTCATCTTTCCCCAGGTCCCTTCCCAATCTGACTCTGTTTCTCTCTGAGAATCAGAGAATTTCCCCAAGGCATGAGTAGGAGAAATACGTTTTTTTCTCCTCTCCCCAAATAGGGTGGAATCTTTAGTAAATGGCAACAAGACAGTACCTTTAAATAGAAACTTAACCTTTTGAAGATCAGCCCCTCTGAGCAGGAATTGCAACAGTAAGGAGGACCATCCCAGGATATCACAAACCTGTGCATTCTTCACTTTCACTTAATCTAAGCAGGATAAACCACTCCCTTCCCAAGTAATAACTCTTTTGGTCACTTCCCAAAATCACAAAAACAAAATTTCTTTTTTTAATTAATTAATTGTTGTTTCAGATTAATTGAGGGTACAAAGAATTAAGTTATAATGTTTACATTTGTTGGGTAAAGTCACTCTTATAGTTGTGTCCCCCTGTCCCCAAGAGGTGTGCCATACACCCTGACATTGTTCCCTTTAAGTGGGAGCATGCCCATTGCCCTCCCTCCTCCCTTCCTCCTTCCCTCATCCTCCTACGCCCCACTTTGAATGATTTAAGTTTTTCTCTTATGTGAGTATTAGATCGTCTACTAGCTTCATATTAGTATTACGTATATTGGATACTTGCTTTTCCCTTCTGGTGATACTTTGCTAAGAAGAATGTGCTTCAATTTCATCCAGGTTAATACAAAAGATGTAAAGTCTTCATCTTTTTCTGTGGCTACAAAAGCAAAATTTCCAAGTATCCTCTAATTTACTTCATTTTTCTTTATTCTTATTAGCTTGTCTGGCAGTAATATATTTGCATGACAATTAGTCTTTTTTGAATTAAACATTTGGGTAATTTTGCTGAGGCCATATGGCTGTCCAATATTGGCACAATTTTTATAATAAAAGTCTCAAATAAAATACATGGGTGTATAAATATACAGCATACAAAATAATATCATTTGGTTTCACATCCTCTCCTGTTTTTGAATACAACTTTTAAAAAATTGAATGAGAAATTGCACTTCAACATTCCACAGTGTCAATTAAGGCCATTACTGCAATACATTTTTCAGGGGAAAATGTCCTTCATTTTGAGGGGCCCCTCATTCGTAAGCATGAGTCAGGGAAACCACAGGACGAGTTTGTGATGGAAATGTTGCTACTGTGTTTATAATTACAACCTACACTCAATGTAGACAGGCAGAATGACTATGGCAAATAGCCCCAAGTAGAAAATGACATGTTGGGTGAAAATTCCCCCAAACAAAGGCCTTTCTCAGTGACCCAACTTCCTTACACCCCTCACTATCCCAAAAAACAACTGACTGGAAAAAATGTGGAAAAGAGCAGCAAAAGGCTTGGTTTATTTTCCTGATGTCCATCCAGGATGTTGTCCCTTGGTGGTGTTCAGACTCCATTTCTTACAAACAGAGGACACATGTGCAACCTGGAGGGAAACCCTTTGTCCCAGGCTGGCCTCTTGCCTGGAGCTCAAGGAATGAGAATTTTTTGTATGAGTTCCTTTGGGGATCAGGGAGGGGCAGGTAAAATGGGTACCAAGAAACCTGGAAAGATCTTTTTTCCCTTCTATCTTCTCTTTCCCCATAATAAGCAAAGAGGTAATGATCTGGTTCTTATCTATTTTTATTATGAAAACTACTGTTCTTAATCCTCGTGATAGTAGGAAATGAAGTGGGATTTTCAGTATTAGTTTGAGAGTGAAAACATTAGTTATAAGCTTGAGTTTCAGACAGGTCAAAATCCAAGGTTTCTTCATCATGTGAAAATCATAGTCATAAAAATAAAACAAAAATAATATGATGATAATGTCCCAATGTTACCCTATAGGTTAACATAAAAACAACCTTACTTTTTTTTTTTTTTTTTAATCTTAGTCCCTTTTAACCTGCTTGGTTAAGTTAAAAGGTCTCCCTTTGTCCTCTGTGAAAATCCAGAAAGAGTTTCAGACTGTTCTGATCACTCTTAGGTGACTGTAAGCACTTAAGTCACTTTAACACATGCAGTCTCACTTCAGTAATTAGCAATATCCAGTTCTAGCTAAAATGAAAAAGGAAGAAAATGCTACGTGTTAGCAAGGGTCTAAAGCAACCAGAATTCTCATCACCACTGGTGGGGTTGTAAACATTAAAGCCACTTTTGAAAACTATTGGGCAATATTTGCTAAAGAGGAAAAAATATACATACACAGACACACACACACATATATATTGCATGAATACATAGATTTTATATACAGGGTTGCCATAAACTTTATGTGCAATTTAAAATCATTACTGTGGCCCTCCAGAATATAAAATTGTCTGTGATCTCATCAACTCCACTTCAAGGTGTATGTACAGAAATGTGTATGTAGATTAACCACATGCCATGTATTAAAATGCTTAGAGCACACTGTGTACAATAATTCCAACCTGCAAAGTATTCACTTTCCTGTCATCTGTGTAATGGATTTAGGTACAATCATTTAAATGAATACTGCATGAGGAAAACACAATCTACATGTACCAGTACAGGTAAAATTATGGACCACTCTCACAAGCAGGATGTTGAGAGAAAGAAGCCAGACAGAGAAGTGTACATACACAGGGTGCCAAAAAATGTATACACATTTTGAGAAAAGAAAAACCTATATTAAAATTGTAATACTGAACATACATCAATAACGCAAGATGAATACAAGTCAGCTTGAGTACCTCTTATAATTGCAGAAGTCAAATGTGACTTGAATGTTACCAATTTAACACAGTTTTTTTCTTAATTAAATGTGTATAGATTTTTTGGCACCCTCTACATTATAAGACTTTTTTTTTTTTAAATAAAAAACAAATACAAGTAAAAGGAATCTATGCTGTTGGAAAATCACAACAGCAGTTACCATACCTTGTGTTAGGGGTAAGGGCAGTGACTGGAAGAAAGGGTGAGGGGACTCTGAGTTGCGGGTGATTTTCTGTTTCTTGACCATAGGGACTGCGGTCTGTGAAACTTACTGAACTATGTGTGTGGGATGTGTCCTTCCCCATGTGCATGTCATATTTCAATAAAACATTAACAAATATTAGGTCCTATGTAATAATCAAAGCTCCCCCAACTCCTGCAGGCTATTGCAAGTGGGTACAGGTTTCTGACCCCTAGGGTATTGAGAAGAGTGAGGAAAAGGGGATGTGAGAAGAATTAGAAAGCTGTCAGCTGACATGAAGCTGGGAGACTGGACCTTGTTGGACTCCTTACAGACATCCACCCCTCCAAGCGCTGTGAGTGTTGTCTCGAAGTTGCTCTCCTTTTGGCAGAATTTGCCTTTGGCCAAATGGAAGCCACTTTTTCTGAGTTATGACCCTGTCTCTTTCTAACTACCCTACACTGCTTCCTCCCCTTCTCCCATGACCAAGAGACAGGAAGGTAACAGACCCTTTCTCCAGGATAGAGCAATAGGACAGGCAAGATATGGCCTCTCCCAGAGACCACTTCTTTTTTTGCAACCCTCCTCACCTTTTATTCAGCCTCCCCCTGAGAGCACCCCCAGTAACCCACTTCAAAGGAACCCCTTTTTCAGACTCCGCTCTGGGAACTCAACCAAACACAGCTGGCCTTGAGGTCCACAAGCCTGGGAACAGTTGAAGGTGGATGCTTTCCCCTTGTTTGTTTGCAGAGCTTCTCCACTCACTGATAGTCTTTTATCTGCAGATCCTCTGACCCTGCTAGCGCTCTGGATTCTGGTGGTCACGTTCATGTATATTCTCTTTAGCTGTTAGAAATCTCTGCCAGTTGCTCTGACACCCTGCATGCTCCTATGGCCCACATCTGCAATTTGGAAACACTCAGACATTTTGCCTGAACAAATTCCAGGAAAGCAAGCTGCCTAATGCTACACTCTCTCCTTTTCTAGGCCATCCCTTGCATTTGAAAGGCCATTGGCTGACAGGAAGGCAGGAGTCCATAGCACTCCTCTGACTACATGGGGCATACAATCAACTATAAAGTCACTCCCTTGAGGTTTCTCTTCAGTACTTGGGAGGAGGGGCAGACACCCACCCTTCTCACTGTCTTTGAGGGATGTGTGGTATTCACAGTGCAGACTTCTGCAAAGACAGGGGAATGGAAATGTGTAGTTGGTATTGGGTGGCTTTTTTGGAATATTTTTATTTGTGATATTATTAAATATTGATACCTCAATTAGTACTTCCTATTTAATAATCTTATTACACTAAAATATTTGAAGAATTCTTTAGAGTTTACCAGGAAGGATATGTTTCCCATGTATCGCTACATTGCTCCTTAGTCCTCAGTTTAGCCTCATATTTTACTTCTCCTGTAGGGCCCAGTAGGGACTGAATTCTCTATGTTGTTTAGGGTTGAACAAAAATCTTGATGCTACTTCTGAGTTTTGAGATGCCTCCTGTGGATTCGAGAGCCCGGATGCTGCCCTTACCATGAGTGACCCTTCTCCTTGTCATGCTGCCCTACACTTTCATCCCCTGAGACATGAAGCTCCTGAACCAGGCTCTATTTCAGGATGCCAGAGAGCTTGTTGGGGAGTGTAATAAACTGGAAAGAGCCCTGGTGACTCTTCGAGTCCCCGTCTAACAAACTCTGGTCCTCAGTTTCCTCAAATGAAAGAGTTCATGTAGCATCCAAGGTCTTCTTCCAATCTAACATTTTATTTTAGTTATTTTGAACCCAGTTGTTAGGCTGAAACAACTGGCCAGTTTAGAAGAGACTGTTGTCACAAACTTTATATTCAGAGATAGCCTCAGTCTGACTGTCAGTATCTGTCACAATAATGTGATGGCATCAGAAAAACAAGACATTTGAACAAATGTCAACCTTGGTGATGGGCCCAAGAGCCTTCTTTTAGATGCCTAAAAACAATCTTGTAGAGGGAGGGGAGCTTAGCAACAATGTAGGTCAGAAAAGAAGGGCCCCTTTAAAAATAGCAGCCCTGCCGGTTCATACAACCAGATCTGATGTAGCTCCTATTTTAACTGAATCACCCACTTGGCAACTGAACAACAACAGTAAACTGCTTGTTGCTGGCTCTGCCACAATAATTAAAAAAAAGTCTCAAGGGCTTCAGAGTCTTTTGCTTTATTAAGAAACTTGATAAATATAGTTCCATAAGCGTGTGGTCTATCTCAGGTTTATAGCCAGCTTTCTAATCTTACCAGAGTCTCAGTAACAAAACAAAACAAACAAACAAACAAAAAAAAACCAAGAAAAACTTACGCCTCATTTTTTCTTTGATTAGAGAAAACTCAGAAAAATGGGAAGTTCCACAGTCTCCTGACTCAGTCTTGTGGGTCCAGGTGCCAACCCTGCTGCCATTCCCAACTTTCTTCCTTCCCACCCTGCCCACGGCTGCTCCTACCCTGCCCAGAGCTGCCCACACCTTTGCTCATGTGTGCAACCTTTTCAGAGGCCTGTTGACAGATTTGAAAATAAAGCAGACGATGTAAAGAACACGCAAGTCATAGATAGGATGAAAATCAACCAGTTTGGCTCTGCAGTGTGGGGATTAGCGAGGATCAGCTGTCCAGCCAGAGTGCTTTCTGTAAGGGAGGGAGGCTTCTTCCCCACTGAGGCTGGGGCAGTTGGGTGCTCTCTGCCTCAGCTGTCTGGCTGCCACTCTGGGCCATCTCTGTCTATTCCCAGACACTCCTGAACTGTCTCCACTTGTCAGGATACATGGGCTGCCAGATTGCCCAGATGGGCTTAAAAGCAGTTGAGGGTGTGGAATGTGGGATGAGCCCTTTTTTGTCTATTCACAGTGAGGGGAAGAGCTTCTGATGGGGCCAGCGCCCTGGGGCTGGAAGCCAAAGGGGAAAGGGCTCATGGGGCAAACGACGGCCAGGGAACTCTGCTAGCTTTATGTGGAGTCCATCTATGTGCTTCCAGATTTTGGGAGAAAAAGGAAAACTGACTATGATGTGAAAGCAGTCCTCAGGGATGCTGAGGTAAACACAAGGTGATGGTACTCCAATCCTGGAGGTGGGCAGAGCATCTCCTTCTCTCTCTGTTTTTCTATTTCTTTCTAATCTTCATTCACATTGGTATGTAAAATAATTGCCTCCAAGAGTCAGTGAATTGGAGATGTTTGTTTTTTGCATTAATATGCCAAAACTTCTCTGAAAAATGTAAATAAAATAAAAGGTTCCTGGTATTGGGTACAGAACATAACTCTGAAAAAAATTCCAATAGAAACAATGAAAAAGCCTTTGCAGTGGCAGGTCATTTACATAGAGCATTAGTGGTAATCTCTTTGTCAAAATCTGTTTTCCTTTACATAAACCATGTGTCATTGTAGCCTGCCCATGACTTGGCATACTGAGCCCTCATCCCTGTCCCCATGCTGTAGAGCTTGTTCCTGCCAGGTTCAGAGTGTCTGTCCAATCTGATCAAGCCCTCTTCTAGAATAGGCACTGGGATTTAAGAGGTTACAGAAATGAGATTGGGATCCCTAGACTTCATCTGATAGAAATATTGTAAACATACTTTTCTGTATAATCAGATTGAGTGATCACACTGGCATCATGAAATTGAGAGGTTCATCAAAATATCAATAATTATCTGATGATCTTGAAGAATGATGAAACCAAGATAGCCTGAAAAGGAGAATGGAAAGTGATTCTCTGGGAAAAGAGACGGCTGAGTTGTCTAGTGATTTCAGTGGAAGTTCCTTTCTTTAGAGGACCTATGAATTCATACTGTTAGAAATCTAGAAAATATCACAAATGAATGTAAAGACTAACTAAGAGAATATTCGAGATCCTCCCTTTTCTCCTATAATACATGATTCAGTCAAACTTGGCCACAACATATTCCTTTAATTGTCCTGTGTATTCCTCTTTACTCCTTTGCTTCTCTACTCCTTTACTCCTTGCCCTCCCTTTTCCAGGAATGAACTTCCCACAATACCATTAACAGCCAACATTTCTTGACAATATACTAAAACAATTTTGTGACAATATACTAAAAGCATGTGTGTAGCATCAACTGTTTTCTTTAATCCTTGAAACCACATTATGAAGTAGGGAGTATCATTAGTTCCATTTTGAAGCTGCAGAATCTACAGTGTAAGAGCTTAAGTCAGTTGTTCAAGGTTATGCTGGTAAGAAGAGGCAGAGCTGGAGTTCCATCTCAGGCAGCCTATTTCTAGAGGCTATGTCCTTACCTTCTAAATGCACCAATGGAGAGCAGGCTACTGTCCTGAGAATCTTTAAGGGACCAGCTTAAATTCATGAGACTTTCCTCCCCCAGGATAAAGTGCTCCTTTTCTGGTGGCTAGGCTGGTGACTCGGTTCCAGTGTGACATTCCATACTTCTCTGCATCAGACTCACTTGTGTTTACATGTGTGCTCTTTGTTTGATGTGGCGCTGTATATCCCCATGTTGTCATAGTCAGTGCTCAACAAATGTCCCTGTTGATTTGGCTAGTATATGAGCAAGTTAAATAAAAAATAATGTGATTATTTATTCAACTTCTGTTGTGTACAGAAATTATTTCATTTTGTGCATATAACATTTATTATTCTTATTTTTCAAAAAGGAAACTGATTCAGGAAGATTAATAATTTTCCTGAAGTCACGGGGCAGAGGAATAGGTAAAGGGTCAACTGCCAATTTGTCAGATTCTGAAGCTCTTCTCCTGCTCACCCTTCTACTTCCAAGCATGGAAGAGTGGAGAGGGAATTATGTGTTCATGTTGGGAAGACAACAGCTTTGTAGGACTTCTGGAAGGTGAACCTCTAACAAACAGGGCTTCCTGGGACCTATGATTCTGTCTTATACGGATCACACCAAATTATGGGAAATCAAAGCATTAGCTGGAAGAAATCACCCCAGCCCCCTTAAAAGCTAATTGAGCTGAATAGCCCCAAAGCAAGTCTAGTTTCTGCTCCTGAAAAAATGCATGTTAGCTATTCCTCTTCACCCATATGGCTGATAATCAAACACATGAAACATTACATGGAATTAGAGTACGTGAGTATTTTTGTCACTTCATACAATGAAAACTATGTTCTGCTATTCCCAGGAAACACATTTTTAGTTTAAGCTGGGGTGTAATGAAATCTCTAAAATAAAATGAAAGGTGAGGCTAAGTGTAGGAGGCTGAGTTCACACCAGTGCTGAGGTAATAAAATGTTATTCATGGTCCATTTAAAGCTCTTGAGCCCTGGGCCAACTTTTTTGCTTGAACAGAAGTTTGGTTCATCCTATTTGGATCTCACTCAGTTTCCATCTAAATGGTGGTGGTCTGAGTGAGACGGACTTAGCCCTAGGCCATGAGAGGAATTTCATAGCCGCTGAAACAGCTCAGGGCCAGTTTCTGTCTGGAGGGCTCTGGTTACACTTGGGCAGAGAACCTTGGTTATTGAGTCTTGAGACCACCCCACAGCCAGCCAGCTCCCTGCCCTCCAGCTCCTCTCACAATCATGCTCCCCAGACTTTGGCAGTCCCTTTGGTTACAGAAATAATAGATGATCTCCTGGCTTGGCAGTGGGAGTGTTCAGGAATGCCTGTAACCTCAGACACAGAATATGGCACCCAATAGTGTGCGGAAATTGTGATACAAGGCTTGTAACACATGTGAGAACCTTCAAGGTTTTAATAATTCAGAGCTCTGGAGGGGATATAGTTTTCCTGGACAGAAAAGTACTAAGTATTAAGCATACCACCCACAGTCGTTTAAACATGTGTGTGCACTCACACACACACAGTGTCACACCACACAGAACATATCTATGTGTATTGTGCCCATTGCCAGGGTTCTGTTCCCTTACTTAAGGTAGACCTGACATCAGCAGCAGGTAGTAATTATCAAGTTTCTTATCCCATCCTGGTTATCCAAAAACATAATTTCTGCTGTCCTCAAGACTGTACTACATGAGGCTACAGTTGGATGCTGGATTCTGTTGATGGTCTAGTTGACTTTACTCTCTTTCACAGTCATGAATGTTGTTTGCTTGCCGGTTTATTTATTTATGGTCAACTTGCTCTGAGTACAGATTTGCGGTGAGGACAGTGACACTGCTATATAAATATGTCATTTTACCTGTAAACACAGTCCAGTTGACACCAATCCACTACAGGTGAAAAATACCCATAGCCCAGTCTTTGTTGTTGATCCTAGCAGGGTACCACTGGGACTGAACTAACCCTAATTCTGCTCATGCAGTCTCAGCCCAAAGCAATGCTCAGAAGAAATCCTATGACCTCTGACACACAAAGGGTGTACAGACACACTTGTCTTTATTTTTTTTTCTTTTTGCAGTTTTTGGCTGGGGCTGGGTTTGAACCCACCTGCCACACTTGTCTTGTCTGGAGGCAGCCAAGAGTCTTTTGAATTTTTTGTTATAATTTGAGTAAATTTAAGACATTAGTATTATTATTTTTGTTTCTTAAAGATGCTTCAATAGCATTCTTCGTCCTGCAGTGACCAACCACATATTTGTAAATAAGTGACTATTTGCTTTATCTCTCATTATTAGGTTAAGATAAACCATCTCCCTCCCTATTCCTACCTGGTTAGAGAAGGCATGCCCTAGTCAGAGAAGCCTTGGCTTGAAAGGCAGCAGGGCATTTTTAAATTATCAAGCCCAACTTCATCATTTTGGTAGTTGACATTAAAACTGAGGTTGAAGAAAGGACTGACTTGGCATCATCTGACATCCAGTTTGGATCTGGAGTTGCTTAAAGATGTTGAGTTAGCCTTCATTGAGCTTTTCCTCTCAATTTCATCAAGTAAGACCTGCTCCACATAGACTTTTCAGTAGTTTATTTTTATCCCTAAGAGTTTCCTTTTTGTACCTTCCCTCCCTAGACAGGATACTGAGTGAGCATACTCCGTTGTCATGCTTTCTCAACAGGTCCTTAATCTAAAACTATTACCAGGAAAGGATCAAACAAATGCACTAATGCTCTGCACAAATGACTGATAATAGCTGCTTCCTCATTTATGTGTCTGGTAGGGATTAAACTGAATTCAGAGGAGTTAAAACTTGGTGATAGAATTCAAGGCAGCCAGAAAAAAGCAGGTGTTGCAATTTTATTTGCAGATACAATAGGCTTTAAACCAACAAAAGTAAGGAAGGACAAGAATGGTCACTTCATATTTGTTAAGGGTAATACTCAATATGATGAGATATCAATTATTAATATCTATGCACCCAACCAGAATGCACCTCAATTTATAAGAGAAACTCTAACAGACATCAGCAACTTGATTTCCTCCAGCTCCATAATGGAGATTTCAACACTCCTTTGGCAGGGTTGGATCGATCCTCCAACAAGAAGCTGAGCAAAGAAATATTAGATTTAAACCTAACCATCCAACATTGGGATTTAGCAGACATCTACAAAACATTTCATCCCAACAAAACTGAATACACATACTTCTCATCAGCCCACAGAACTTACTCCAAAATCGATCACATTTTAGGTCACAAGTCTAACCTCAGTAAATTTAAAGGAATAGAAATTATTCCATGCATCTTCTCAGACCACCATGGAATAAAACTTGAGCTGAGTAACAACAGGAATCTGCATACTCATACAAAAACATGGAAGTTAAATAACCTTATGCTGAATAATAGCTGGGTCAGAGATGAGATTAAGAAAGAAATCGCCAATTTTTTTGAACAAAACAACAATGAAGACATCAACTATCAGAACCTCTGGGACATCACAAAGGCTGTTCTAAGAGGGAAATTTATAGCTCTGCAAGCCTTCCTCAGGAGAACGGAAAGAGAGGAAGTTAGCAACTTAATGGGACATCTCAAGCAACTGGAAAAGGAAGAACACTCCAACCCCAAACCCAGTAGAAGAAAAGAAATAACCAAAATCAGAGCAGAACTAAATGAAATTGAAAACAAAAGAACAATACAATAGATAAATAAATCAAAAAGCTGGTTTTTTGAAAAGGTCAACAAAATACATAAACTGTTGGCCAACCTAATCAGGAAAAAAAAAAGAGTAAAATCTCTAATCTCATCAATCAGAAGTGACAAAGACGAAATAACAACAGACTCCTCAGAAATCAAAAAAATCCTTAATGAATATTACAAGAAGGGACATTTCTTAAACCGATAGAGACCATCTACAGCAAACCCACAGCCAATATCATTTTGAATGGAGTTAAATTGGAATTATTTCCACTCAGATCAGGAACCAGACAAGGCTGCCCATTGTCTCCATTGCTTTTTAACATTATAATGGAAGTTTTAGCCACCACAATTAGGGAAGAAAAGGCGAGGGTATCCATATAGGGTCAGAAGAGATCAAACTTTCGCTCTTCGCAGATGATAAGATAGTATATCTGGAAAACACTAGGGACTCTACTACAAAACTCTTAGAAGTGATCAAGGAATACAGCAGCATCTCAGGTTACAAAATAAACATTCATAAATCGGTAGCCTTTATATATACCAACAATAGTCAAGTTGAAAAAACAGTTAAGGACTCTATCCCATTCACAGTAGTGCCACAGAAGATGAAATATTTGGGAATTTATCTAACAAAGGACATGGAAGATCTCTATAAAGAGAACTATGAAACTCTAAGAAAAGAAATAGCTGAAAATATTAACAAATGGAAAAACATACCATGCTCATGGATGGAAAGAATCAACATTGTTAAAATGTCCGTACTACCCAAAGCAATATATAATTTCAATGCAATCCCTATTAAAGCTCCACTGTCATACTTTAAAAATCTTGGAAAAACAATACTTTGTTTTATATGGAATCAGAAAAAAACCTCAAATAGCCAAGACATTACTCAGAAATAAAAACAAAGCAGGAGGAATTACACTACCAGACCTCAGACTATACTACAAATCGATAGTGATCAAAACAGTATGGTATTGGCACAAAAACAGAGAAGTAGATGTCTGGAACAAAATAGAGAACCAAGAGATGAATCCAGCTACTTACGGTTATTTAATCTTTGACAAACCAATTAAAAACATTCAGTGGGGAAAATATTCCCTATTTAACAAATGGTGCTGGGTGAACTGGCTGGCAACCTGTAGAAGACTGAAACTGGACCCACACCTTTCACCATTAACTAAGATAGACTCTCACTGGATCAAAGATTTAAACTTAAGACATGAAACTATAAAAATACTAGAGGAGAGTGCAGGGAAAACCCTTGAAGAAATCAGTCTGGGCAAATATTTTATGAGGAGGACCCCCCATGCAATTGAAGCTGCTTCAAAAATACACTACTGGGACTTGATCAAACTAAAAAGCTTCTGCACAGCCAAGAACACAGTAAGTAAAGCAAGCAAACAGCCCTCAGAATGGGAGAAGATATTTGCAGGTTATGTCTCTGACAAAGGTTTAATAACCAGAATCCACAGAGAACTCAAACGCATTAGCAAGAATAGAACAAGGGATCCCATCGCAGGCTGGGCAAGGGATTTGAAGAGAAACTTCTCTGAAGAAGACAGGCACGTGGCCTTCAGACATATGATAAAATGCTCATCATCTTTAATCATCAGAGAAATGCAAATCAAAACTACTTTGAGATACCATCTAACTCCAGTGAGACTAACCTATATCACAAAATCCCAAGACCAGAGATGTTGGCGCGGATGTGGAGAAAAGGGAACACTTTTGCACTGCTGGTGGGAATGCAAACTAATACATTCCTTTTGGAAAGAGATATGGAGAACACTTAGAGATCTAAAAATAGATCTGCCATTCAATCCTGTAATCCCTCTACTGGGCATATACCCAGAAGACCAAAAATCACATCATAACAAAGATATTTGTACCAGAATGTTTATTGCAGCCCAATTCATAATTGCTAAGTCATGGAAGAAGCCCAAGTGCCCATCGATCCACGAATGGATTCATAAATTGTGGTATATGTACACCATGGAATATTATGCTGCCTTAAAGAAAGATCGAGACTTTACCTCTTTCATGTTTACATGGATGAAGCTGGAACATATTATTCTTAGTAAAGTATCTCAAGAATGGAAGAAAAAGTACCCAATGTACTCAGCCCTACTATGAAACTAATTTAGGGTTTTCACATGAAAGCTGTAACCCAGTTACAACCTAAGAATAGGGGGAAGGGAGAAAGGGAGGGGAGGGAGGGATGAGTTAGGTAGAGGGAAGGGGATTGGTGGGATTACACCAGCAGTGCATCTTACAAGGGTATATGTGAAACTTGGTAAACCATCTGTGAAGCTAGTGAATGATGCCCCATGACCATATCAATGTACACAGCTATGATTTAATAAAAAAAAAAAAAAGAATTCAAGGCAGCCTCAGGCTAGTAGAAGGCATTTTAGGGAGCTAAAGACTAAAATTATACAATGGCTTGGAAATTAGGAGACCTAATGTAGACCTGGCAAAGTATTGTGGGATGACAGATCTGGCAGTGGCCATTAACCTATGGGGTTTGCTAATAGTTAAAAGAATGGAAATTCAGAGGGGAAAAGTGAGTTTTCTCATGTTCAAGGAGCTAGTTAATGTCAGAGCAGAGACAGGTCACTAGGCTTTACATAAAGGTAAAACGGGCATGGCTGGACAAAAGATTTACCATGTAGCTGTTCATTTATTCATTATATTAAGAATTTTTGGGGTATGTAAACCCGGTCTGTGTCCAGAAGGGTTTGGTATTGAATGATGAGAAAGAGACATTAGTCCTGCCTTCTTGGGGTTTATAAGCAATAGAGTCAGGGAAGAGAGGAAGAGAGACAAACAAACAACATACAGTTACAAATTGTGGTGCCCCAAAGCAACAATACAGCACAGCTAGAGAGGACAGGAAGAAGGTACTTGTGTAGGTTGACTCTCTGAGGAAATGACGCTGATACGATTACTACTAACGATGTCCATTTTGCTAAGCCCAATGGTCAATTCTCAATCTCTGTCTTACTTGTCACTAACTTTTACACAGTTGATTTGACCCACCCTCTTGAAATACTTTCTTCTCTTAGCCTCTGGGACATCTCTCTCTCTTTTGATTTTCCTCCTACAGAGCAGGCTTCCCCTTTTCCTCCTCCTCAGCTGGTTCATCCTACTATCTTTGGATTCTAAAGATTGAAGTATCCCAGCCACCACTTCAGGCTTCTCCCCTGAACTCCTAATTTGTATATCAAGGTGTACACTTGACTTCTGTACTTGGCTGTCTGCAGATATCTGTAATTTAACATGTCCAAATTCAGACTCCTCACTTGCCGCTGTTATCCCCGAACCTCCTCCTCCCTCAGCCTGCTGATCTTAGTAAATGCCGATGCCTTCTTCCAGTGGCTTATTTCAAAACATGTAATCAGGCTTGACACAGTTGCTCACACCTGTAATCCTAGCACTCTGGGAGGCTGAGGTGAGAGGATCCCTTGAACTCAGGAGTTGGAGACCAGCCTGAGCAAAAGTGTAATCTCTGTCTCTATTAAAAATAGAAATATTATTAAGGAGTTGTGGCAGGCACCTGTAATTCCAGCTACTTGGGATGCTGAGGTGGAAGGATTGTGTGAACCCAAGAGTTTGAGGTTGCTGTGAGTGAGGCTGATGCACTGCACTCTAACCTGGGCAGCAGAATGAGATTCTGTGTCAAAAAAAAAAAAAATAGAATCACCCTTTATTCTTTTATTTCTCTAATACTATGTTTTTGATATATCTGTAAATCCAATGGATTATGACTTCAAAATATATCCAGAACCTATGCATTTCCCAACTTCTTTATAACCTCTACCATTCTGGTCCAATTAACATCATTTCTCACCTAGATTATTGGAAAAACAGCCTCCTAACTTACTCCATCTGCACTTGTTCTTCTGCAGGCTAATCTCAACACATCAGCTCAAGTGGCTCCTTCCAGAGGTAAGTTGGATCATTTTGCTTAAAACATTCATCTCACTCAGAATAAAAGCCAAACTCCTCCCAGTGGCCGGCCAGCCCCTATGGACCTGAACCTCTGCCATCTTCATCTCCATCACTCTCCCTCTCTCACTGGTCTCTCTGCTTTTACTTGACCCTTGTAGGGACCACTCATGCTCAGGGCCTTCTCCCTCTAGCTTCTTCCACCACACACACTTAGCTTGTTTGCACTGTTCCTACAGTCTCTGCTCACCCATGGACCTTTCTGACTCTACCCCATCTCACCTTGTTCTAGGATTCTCTTTAGCATTTATTACCACCCCACATAGCTGTGTATTTATTGGTTTATTTGTGTGTTGATGTCCCCCTCACTCCCAAACAGAATGTAGACTGTGAGTGGACAGGGACTTTTATCTTTTTTTTTCTCCTGGTGCCTAAAACTGTGCTTAATAAACATTTGTTAAATGAATGAATGAAATAAGACATGAAAAAGGTTAACTAAAGGGCTGGTGGGACTTGTCTGTAGAGAACCATTCTGGCAGAGGGAACTGTAGGTAAAAGGAAAATGAAAGGATAGAACTTGTGCCTGAGAACCTAAAAGAAAGGGAGGAATCAACTGCAACAAGGCTGGAAAAGCTGGCAGAGGCTGGCTCGTGCAGCACCTTGGAGCCATGAGAACTTTGGATCTGAGCCTGAGTGAGACGAAAAGCTGCAGACAGGCTTTAAGCAGGGAGACTTGTTAATGTGGGGGTGCTCACAGGTGCTAGGGCACAGTTCTTGACCTCAAGAGTCCACAAAGGGAGCCTCCCACCCCACTTAATAGTGCAAAATGCCTGGGGTGACTTGAGAATATTGTCTTTTTTTGAGGCAGAAAAGAGAAATCAGGAACATTTTCTAGAAGTTTTAATTTTTTTAAAGATGTTTTTTAAAAAAGTAAGTTTTAGTCTCACTGCAAAATTGAGAGGATGGTAGAGAGAGTTCCCTTGTGCTCACTGACCCAACAGGTACACAGTCTCTCCCACTATTGACATCCCCCGCCAGATTGGTATGTTTGTTAAACAATTGATAAAAGCCCATTGACACTTTATTATCCTCAGAGTCCACAGTTCATGTTAGGTTTCACTCCTGATGGTGTACAATCATTGGATTTGGACAAATATGCAGTGACATGTATTCCTCATTATAGTATCATACAGAGAAGTTTCACCAGCCTGAAAATCCTCTGTGCGCTATTCATCCCTCCCTCCTCCTAACTCCTGGCCACCACTCATCTATTGCTTCTCTAGTTTTGCCTTTCCAGAGTGTCATATAGTAGTTGGAACCAGTGTGTAATGTTGTCATATTGGCTTCTTGCTGACTTGCTTGCTTTTTTTTCTTTTTAGTTTGAACAATGTTACATTATGATGTACCACTGTTCATTTATCCATTCACCTACTGAAGAACATCTTGGTTGTTTCCAAGTTTTGGTAATTATGAACAAAGCTGCTATGAACATCTGTGTATAGGTATTTGTGCAAACATAACTTTTCAACTCCTTTGAGTACATACCAACTAGCATGATTGCTAGACTGCATGGTAACAGTATGTGGGGTTTTGTTAGAAACTGACAAATTGTCTTCCAAAGTGGCTGTGGCATTTTGCATGCCCACCAGCAATGAGTGAGCATCCTGTTGACTCATCCACATCATGAGTTTTGCCATTTAATACTTTAGTTCTGGATTTTGGCAATTTAATACTAAGGTGTGTAGTGGTATTTCCTTGTTGTTTTAATTTGCATTTCCCTGATGATGTGATGTGCTTTTCATATGCTTATTTGCCATCTGGATATCTTCTTTGGTGAGGTATCTGCTCAGGTCTTTGTCTCATTTTTAAATCAAACCATTTGTTTTCTTATGATTAGGTTTTAAGAGGTCTTTGTGCATTTTGGAAAACAGTCCATTCTCGGAATTGTCTTTTGCAAATTATTTCCTCCCAGTCTATGACTTGTCTTTTTATTCTGAGATTTTAATTTTCTGATCTCTATCTGTACCGATGAATAGAAGACAAGGAGCGCAGTGCACAAGGCAGAGGGAACCATATGTGCCGCAGCATAAGTGAGCCCTGTGAGCTCCGACTGCTAAATAAAAATGTGCTTTTCAAGGTTGGGTCCACGTTGGCTGACTCCCAAGTGCATGTCTTTTCACTATACCATGCTGAGAAGTGGTTTTGAAACCAAGAGGAAGGAGGTAGCTGGGGTAGCCTGAAGGACTTTCAGGGTTCACAGGTGGAAGGTCGGTGGTGCGTAGCCAGAGATTAGGCCAGGGAGTGAAGACGTTCAGGCTACGTTTAATGAAAGCGAAAGAAATTGCCGGGCCAGAGCCAAAGCTGGAGCCCGGGCTGAGTGCAGTTTGAGCGGGAGCGGGTGGAGAAATCTCACTGCTGGTGTGAAGATTCTGGCGGGCTGGGGTTCTTGGGGCAGGAGTTTGGGGGGCAGGGCTAGCTAAGCCCTTTGTAGCCCTTGTTCTGGGAGCAGGGGACCGGCTCAGGTCCTTGCACAGCAGGCATACTGGCTCCCAGTTGACCAGGAAAAGAGCTATCTATCCATTTGGGTAGCCAGGCTTCACAGAAGAAAATGGGCTGCAGAGAGTAAAGGCACTTGTTCAAGATAACGCAGCTTGGAAGCAAGCTCACAGTCCAGTTTCTCAGGGGTTGTAAAAAAGCAAAATGAAAGGTCATTTTACATTGAACTGAGGTGGGAAAATACAAACTTCTTAGGGATGGAAGATATTTGCAGTTAGTACATAATTTTTCCCAGAATGTGTGTGTGTGTGTGTGTGTGTGGATAGTGTTTTTCTAAAGGAATTCATAATTGGCTCAGTTCTGCTTCTCTGAGATCAATAAGAACTCTTTATCAATTAACACTTAGTTTTTCTAGAGACCATCTTTTATTTTATGCGAAGTAAAATTAAAAACTATATATCGTTGTTAGTGATAATAGGTATCACAGCAGCAATATTTATCACTGCTATGATGTGACAACAGAAATCTGTCATCTCTCCATGCCCAATCCAGATGGCAATTGATTCCCATAAATGCAGGTACCACTTTAAATTCCTTTGGAGGTGGAATTTATTCTCACCTGCAACCCCTGCCACAGTTAAGCTATACTTACTTGTAGTCTGCAATGCAATTTAGACATCTTCTGTCAGCTACACATATTTTAAATACAATTCAAGCCGTGTACAAATATAGCCAAATTGAGCCTGGCGACAGCTCAAAGAAGTGTGTAGGAGGCCCTGTCCATCAAGAATGGGCCTGTTTTGACCCCCCCACAGAAACATACATCTTTGCTCCTAAAGCTGAAAAGAACATTATAGTTTCAATTAGACCATTTCTTAACTTCAGAGAGAACCATGTTCAAGCCAACCCAGGCAAAATCCATCCTCTTACTCTAGATCAAAGGTCAAAAAATGTTTTCCATACTGTACCAGATAGTAAATATTTTAAGTTTTGTGAGCCATGTGGCCTAAGTCTCAACTACCCAACCCTACTCTTTGTTGTGCAACAATAGTCATAGATAATAGGCAAATTAATGATCATGGCTGTATTCCAAACAAACTTTATTTACAAAAATAGGTAGTGGGGCTGGATTTTACCCACAGGAAGTAGTTGGCCAACTCATGTTTAAAATCTCTAGAAGAGAAAATTCTTTAATTTCCCTAGGAATTATCCAGCCTTTTATAACTGGGCATTCTTTACCCTTTCTAGTTCATATCCATTGGCTGTAATATAATCTTTTATACTCCTGGGAGATGGAGACATCTGTTTTGGCATCCTTTTGTTGGAAGGACTAACCTTCACAGAGAAAAGGGGGACAGATTAGCATGAAGGTCTGCAAGGGGCTTTGGAATCAGAGAACATACATTCATATCCTGGCTTCAGTACTTGCTGAATAATCTTGGGCAAGTTGCTAAACCATTCTCTGCCTCAGATTTCTCATCTACAAAATGATAACACTCATGGTACTAAACTATTGTGAGAATTAAATGGGATGATGCATTGCAAAAGCACTTTAACCTAGTGCTTCAGTAAATGTGAGATGAAAAGAAAAGAATGAGAATGGCACAGAAAGACAAAAAGGGAGAGTCCCCTGACATTGAAAAATGCAATTTTTTTGAAAGAAAATAGCTTTGGAGGCTTATTTGGAGACTTTAGTATATGTGTTGGGTAGAATAATAACCATGTATTATTATACCCTTCATTACACTTCACTCTCAATTTATTTTTCCCCTTTATTTACTTCTGTATCACCTGTCTTTTTCCATCAAAATATAAACTCATATAAGGAAGAATTGTATCTGTGTTGTTTATCACTGCATCCCCCAGATACAGAGAAAAACTACTAAGCATCAGAAGCTTAGTGCTGAGGGTGAGAGGGTTTGAAAGCGTTAGTCTATTTTCAACAGCACCATTAAGTGAACTTGAAAAATGACAGTAGAGAGTATTTTGGTTTTAGTTTATGGAGACAGTTTCCATTATGGCTTCCCGAATGCCACTCTCAGTGTGTAGCCTCAAATGCAGCCCAACAGCTAATGAAAGAAGGATTTGGTGAGACACAAGACCTGTCACACAATTCTTAGCATCACTCTCAGCTGAGCTATCTCCAAGTCCGGCCGCAGAGTTTGTCTGCTCAGCTTTTGGGCCCCTTGGGTGTGTCTAATCTTGAACAAGATATATTTATGTCAATTGCTAAGAGATCTGCCTTAGAGACAAAGCAAAGACCCAACATGTACAGTTCAATTGTTAATCCAAAGAGGTCAACTTTCTCACCCATACATTCTTAGAACTGCACAGACATGTGTTCTTTTCCGTTCATCAGGGGAAGATTTTTCAGAAGTACATCAGTTTGAAATCAGTGATACAGGATAAGTTAAAAATTAGATGTAAGTTAATTTTTCTCTGACTAAATTAATAGAGTGATGGAGGTAGGAAAGGACAAAATAACATTTATTATGGGCCTGCTCCTCTCTGCCAGTGTTTTACGCATATGATCACATTAATTTCTTCAAGTATATATTTCTCATCAAAGAAAAAAAGGAAGAAGAGAAGCAAAAGAAAAAAAATCCCTTCATGTTTATATAGGAAAACTGAGAATCAGGAGTACCTTGGCCAAGATGACACAGCTGAAAAAAGGCAATGCTAAGTAGAACTCATGTTTTCCCTTTATAAGATTCACTCTTTTCCCAAAATAGCACCATGATTTTCATCCATATTATTGGGTTTTTACTAGAACAGAAATAACATTTATTTTATATTGCTCATCACAGGTTGAATTTTCAGGCAAGTTTGACTAATAGTCAAAATAATTTAAGATTATACAAATTCTTCCAGATAATAGAAAGAAAGGAAACACCTCCAAAGTAATTTTGTCATTCTCAAACCAACAATGATTGTACAGAAAAGTTACTATCCAATCCATATAATGGATGTAGATGTATGAATTTTTGAAAGAGTATTTTAGCAAATTATGTATAAAATGATAGTGTTACAAATAGCATAATTTATGATTATATAGAATTGTTCCAAAGAAAGATAATCTGCCTTAATATTATCTTATTAAATAAATAAAATGAATTCTATAAAATTTAAAACCCATATATAAAAAAGAAACTCTTAGCAAACAAAGAATATAAGGACAATTATTTTATCTCATAAAAGGTAGCCACTAAAAGCCTTTGGCAAACATCATACTTGATGATAAAACATTAGAAGATTCTTCCTTAAAATCAGAATCAAGATAAGGACACTTATGAAATAAAACTGTCATTAGTTGATGTCTTTGTCTTAAAAAATAATCCTCAGAGAATCTGAAGACAAATCATTAGAATCAATGAAAGAGTCTAGCATGGTTGCCAGATTTAAGCTCAGTGTTTTTTATTTTATTTTATTTTATTTTATTTTATTTTTATTGTTGGGGACTCATTGAGGTTACAATAAGTCAGGTTACACTGATTGCAATTATTAGGTAAAGTCTCTCTTGCAATCATGTCTTGTCCCCACAAAATGTGACACACACCAAGGCCCCACCCTCCTCCATCTGTCCCTCTTTCTGCTTTTCCTTCCCCCCCATAACCTTAATTGTCATTAATTGTCCTCATATCAAAATTGAGTACATAGGATTCATGCTTCTCCATTCTTGTGATGCTTTACTAAGAATAATGTCTTCCACTTCCATCCAGGTTAATATGAAGGATGTAAAGTCACCATTTTTTTTTTTAATAGCTGAATAGTATTCCATGGTATACATATACCACAGCTTGTTAATCCATTCCTGGGTTGGTGGGCATTTAGGCTGTTTCCACATTTTGGCGATTGTAAATTAAGCTGCAACAAACAGTCTAGTACAAGTGTCCTTATGATAAAAGGATTTTTTTCCTTCTGGGTAGATGCCCCGAAATGGGATTGCAGGATCAAATGGGAGGTCTAGCTTGAGTGCTTTGAGGTTTCTCCATACTTCCTTCCAGAAAGGTTGTACTAGTTTGCAGTCCCACCAGCAGTGTAAAAGTGTTCCCTTCTCTCCACATCCATGCCAGCATCTGCAGTTTTGAGATTTTGTGATGTGGGCCATTCTCACTGGGATTAGATGATATCTCAGGGTTGTTTTGATTTGCATTTCTCTAATATATAGAGATGATGAACATTTTTTCATGTGCTTGTTAGCCATTCGTCTGTCATCTTTAGAGAAGGTTCTATTCATGTCTCTTGCCCATTGATATATGGGATTGTTGGCTTTTTTCATGTGGATTAATTTGAGTTCTCTGTAGATCCTAATTATCAAGCTTTTGTCTGATTGAAAATATGCAAATATATTTTCCCATTGTGTAGGTTGTCTCTTTGCTTTGGTTATTGTCTCCTTAGCTGTACAGAAGCTTTTCAGTTTAATGAAGTCCCATTTGTTTATTTTTGTCGTTGTTGCAATTGCCATGGCAGTCTTCATGAAGTCTTTCCCCAGGCCAATATCTTCCAGTGTTTTTCCTATGCTTTCTTTGAAGATTTTTATTGTTTCATGCCTTAAATTTAAGTCCTTTATCTATTTTGAATCAATTTTTGTTGAGTGGGGAAAGGTGTGGGTCCAGTTTCAGTCTTTTACATGTAGACATCCAGTTCTCCCAACACCATTTATTGAATAGGGAGTCTTTCCCCCAAGGTAAGTTCTTGTTTGGTTTATCAAAGATTAGGTGGTTATAAGATGTTAGTTTCATTTCTTGGTTTTCAATTCGATTCCAAGTGTCTATGTCTCTGTTTTTGTGCCAGTACCATGCTGTCTTGACCACTATGGCTTTGTAGTACAGAGTAAAATCTGGTATGCTGATTGCCCCCAGCTTTATTTTATTACTAAGAACTGCCTTAGCTATACGGGTTTTTTTTCCGGTTCCATACAAAACGCAGAATCATTTTCTCCAAATCTTGAAAGTACCATGTAGGTATTTTGATAGGAATGGCATTGAATAGGTAGATTGCTTTGGGAAGTATAAACATTTTAACAATGTTGATTCTTCCCATCCATGAGCACGGTATGTTCTTCCATTTGTTAATATCCTCTGCTATTTCCTTTCTGAGAATGTCATAATTTTCTTTATAGAGTTCCTTCACCTCCTTCGTTAGGTATATTCCTAGGTATTTCATTTTCTTTGAAACTATGGTGAAGGAAGTTGTGTCCTTCATTAGCTTCTCATCTTGACTGTTATTGGTGTATACAAAGGCTACTGACTTGTGGACATTGATTTTATATCCTGAAACATTACTGTATTTTTTGATGACTTCTAGGAGTCTTGTGGTTGAGTCTTTGGGGTTCTCTAAGTATAAGATCATGTCGTCAGCAAAGAGGGAGAGTTTGACCTCCTCTGCTCCCATTTGGATTCCCTTTATTTCCTTGTCTTTCCTAATTGTATTGGCTAGAACTTCCAGCACTATGTTGAATAGTAAAGGTGACAGAGGACAGCCTTGTCTGGTTCCAGTTCTAAGAGGAAAAGCTTTCAGTTTTACTCCATTCAGTAAAATATTAGCTGTGGGTTTGTCATAGATAGCTTCAGTCAGTTTTAGAAATGTTCCACCTATGCCTATACTCTTCAGTGTTCTAATTAGAAAAGGATGCTGGATTTTATCAAATGCTTTTTCTGCATCTATTGAGAGGATCATGTGATCTTTATTTTTGCCTCTGTTAATATGGTGGATAACGTTTATGGACTTGCGTATGTTAAACCAGCCTTGCATCCTTGGGATGAAGCCTACTTGATCATGATGAATGACTTTGTTGATGACAAGCTGTAATCTATTGGCTAGGATTTTGTTGAGAATTTTTGCATCTATATTCATGAATGAGATCGGTCTGAAATTCTCCTTTTTGTTTGGGTCTTTTCCTGGTTTTGGTATCAGGGTGATGTTTGCTCCATAGAATGTGTTGGGGAAGATTCCTTCTTCCTCAATTTTTTGGAATAATTTCTGCAGTACAGGAATAAGCTCTTCCTTGAAGGTTTGATAGAATTCTGGTGTGAAGCCATCTGGACCAGGGCATTTTTTGGTTGGAAGATTTTTTGTTGTTTCTTTGATCTCAGTGCTTGAAATTGATCTGTTCAGGAGCTCTATTTCTTCCTGGGTAAGTGTAGGGAGAGGGTGTGATTCCAAATATTGATCCATTTCCTTCACATTGTCAAATTTCTGGGCATAGAGTTTCTGGTAGTATTCAGAGATGATCTCTTGTATCTCTGTGGGATCAGTTGTTATTTCCCCTTTATCATTTCTGATTGAGGTTACTAGAGATTTTACTTTTTTATTTCTCCTTAATCTGGCCAATGGTTTATCTATTTTATTTATTTTTTCAAAAAACCAACTCCTTGTTTCATTAATTTTATGAATGATTCTTTTGTTATCAGTTTCATTGATCTCTGATTTGATTTTGGATATTTGTTTTCTTCTACTGAGTTTAGGCTTAGATTGTTCTTCTTTTTCCAATTCCATAAGATCTCTTGTGAGATTGTTGATGCACTCTCTTTCTGTTTTTCGACTGTAGGCATCTAAAGCGATGAATTTTCCTCTCAAAACTGCTTTTGCAGTATCCCACAGGTTTTGGTAGCTTGTGTCTTCATTGTTGTTATGGTCAAGGAAGTTAATGATTTCCTGTTTTATTTCTTCCTGCACCCATCTGTTATTCAACAGAAGATTGTTTAATTTCCATGCCTTTGGGTGGGGTCGAGCATTTTTGTTAGAGTTGAGTTCCACCTTTACTGCCTTATGGTCTCAGAAGATACAAGGTAAAATTTCAATTCTTTTGATTCTGTTGATATTTGTTTTGTGTCCCAGGATTTGATCAATTCTGGAGAATGTTCAATGGGGTAATGAGAAGAATGTATATTCTTTATCTTTGGGATGGAGTGTTTTTTTTTTTTTTGTTTTTTTTTTTGTGGTTTTTGGCCAGGGCTGGGTTTGAACCCGCCACCTCCAGCATATGGGACTGGCGCCCTACTCCTTGAGCCACAGGCACCGCCCAGGGATGGAGTGTTCTATATGCGTCTATCAAGCACAGTTGTTCTAGGGTCTCATTTAAATCTCTTATATCTTTGTTTAATTTCTGTTTAGAGGATCTGTCCAGCTCTGTAAGAGGAGTTTTAAAGTCCCCTGTTATTATGGTATTATCAGATATCATATGCTCAGACTGAATAAGGTCTGTTTCAAGAATCTGGGAGCATTTAAATTGGGTGCATAAATATTTAGAATTGAAACATCTTCTTGTTGTATTTTTCCTTTGACCAATATTAAGTGACCATCTTTGTCTTTTTTGACTTTAGTTGCTTTAAATCCACATGTATCTGAAAATAATATTGTAACTCCTCATTTCTTCTGAATTCCATTTGTCTGAGAAGTTGTCTTCCAACACTTGACTTGGAGTTTTAATTTGTCTTTTGAAGCCAGGTGTGTTTCTTGCAGACAGCAAATGGATGGCTTGTGTTTTTTAATCCAGTCAGTCAATCTATGTCTCTTCAGTGGGGAATTCAAGCCATTAACATTTATTGAGATAATTGATAAGTGTGGTAGTATTCTGTTCATCTTATTTGGTGAGAATCCATTGCTTAGTTTTATCTGTTGCCTCAGTGTGGAGGTTAGGTTCTGTCCTTTAATTTGTGAATTCTTACTTTGCTGCTGATCCATTGTGGTGGTCAGTGTGCAGAACAGGTTGAAGTATTTCCTGTAGAGCTGGTCTTGTTTTTGCGAATTTTCTCAATGTTTGTATATCCCTAAATGATTTTATTTCTCCATCAATTTTGAAGCTTAGCTTAGCAGGGTACAGAATTCTGGGCTGGGAATTGTTCTGTTTAAGTAGATTAAAGGTAGATGACCATTGTCTTCTTGCTTGGAAAGTTTCATTAGAGAAGTCTGCGGTCACTCTGATGGATTTGCCCCTGTAGGTCAACTGGCACTTACTTCTGGAAGCTTGCAGAATGTTTTCTTTTGTTTTGACTTTGGACAGGTTCATCACAATGTGTGTTGGAGAACCTTGGTTAGAGTTGAGGCGACCTGTGGTCCGATATCCCTCTGAAAGAAGTGTGTCAGAATCTTTGGTGATATTTGGGAAATTTTCTTTTATAATATTCTCTAGTATGGCTTCCATTCCTCTGGGGCATTCTTCTTCCCCTTCTGGGATTCCTATAACTCGTATGTTGGAACGCTTAATAAAGTCCCATAATTCTGACAGTGAATTTTCTGCTTTGTCTCTCTTCTTTTCTGCCTCTTTTACTATCTGAGTTATCTCAAGAACTTTGTCTTCTACCTCTGAAATTCTTTCTTCTGCATGGTCTAACCTGTTGCTGATACTTTCCATTTCATCTTTAAGTTTCCTAAAGATGACTGTTTCAGTTCCTTCAGCTCTGCTATATCCTTTTTATATTATTCATATCGTTCATCTCTTATTTGATTCTGTTTTTGGATTTCCTCTTGGTTATTTTCCACTTTATTTGTAGTTTCCTTTATTGTTTCCATCATTTCTTTCATTGTTTTCATCCTGTGTATTTTAAATTCCCTTTCTGTCATTCCTAACATTTCTTTATAGGTGGAATCCTCTGCAGTAGCTACCCCATGGTCCCTTGGCGAGGTTGTTCTGGACTGGTTCTTCATGTTGCCTGGAGTTTTCTGCTGATTCTCCCTCATGAGTGATTTCTTTTATCCGTTTCCTTGCCCTAATTTTCCTTTCACTTCCTCTTGCTCTTTAAGTTCTCATGCAGTTGCGGGTGGGTTTAGACCAATTGAACACA